>NC_048899.1:25864433-26214870 GCF_011077185.1 Oxyura jamaicensis | reverse complement strand
CTTTTGACATTGTTATTGCTAAGCTAATTAGCTTCAACTTTTTTATTTATTTAAAAATATTTTCCCTGCTCTCCTGTAACATTCAAGCAGCTGAACAGGTCTTCCACAGACTTTCCAGACCAATTTAACTTTGCATGGAATGGAGCAAGCGAAGCCTCAGTGTTTTTGAAGAAAGGAGGAAGTAAGATTGAAAGGGAAGTCGGACTGTACTTCACAGCCATCACCTGATTGAGAAATCCTGGTGTCCTGTAAGGACATCGCAGGCCTGTCTGAAGGACTTTCTTAGAAGGAAATAATATCAACTATTTTTATAATACACTCTGAGTCAGAATGTGTTTTCTGGAAATGTGACTGCAGCTGCATAGAGGCATTTGGTTGCATCAAGCAACTCGCCCTTACCCAGTATCTTGGATTAACTTTTCCTGTAGAGTAGGAATTTAACAGTCTCTGTAATGTTTTTGCCTTGATGTGATTTGCTGTTAAATTTTCTTCTCACAACTTCTATGTAATTATTAATGGTGGTAATATCCAACTTTGGGCATGTCTATACAAGTAACACAGATGAAGCAGGACATGGATGCTGTAGCTGGGTGCTGGGGCATGGCTCTCCTGTAAGTAGTAATGTCCTGATGCCGTTGTACTTACGGAGTAGGTAAGACCTAAAATACCAGCAACATGTGGGCACGTTCAGTAGCCACTTTACACATAAAGCTCCTGGGGTTTTCACAGCTGCCTGGCACGTAGTTTGACAGGACCCATGCCAAACTGACTGACGAGAAGGTGATTTCACTCTCATGGTATTTTGTGTTGATGTACCTCATTCTCCAGTAGTGTTGTGATCAGATTGAGGTTGTCACATATTCCTTAACATGTTCAGACGAACATGCTCAGATTTGACATGCCAGGGAGAGATGCGCAGCCAGGATGCTGTAGGGTGAGGAAAACCTCCAGAAGTTGGGTGTTTGCAGAAATGTTCATGACATCACTCATTTAAAATGTAGTCCCTGTAAAGCTCCCCTTTTAGTAGCATCCCCAGTACCTGCAACACAGTCTTGAGTGTGCAAGAAGCACCATTGTGTCAGCTGGGGCTCTCAACATAAGGATTTCAACCAAGGTGAGAGGGAAGCTGGATAAAGAGATGTGAGGGGTGGCCCTGTACATGTGTTAATGCATTTGTGCCAGTGACCCTGCAAGGAATGGCCTGGATGCAGTCAGTGACCACAGATGTTGCCTTCTTCAATTAGAAGAATTGGACTGTGTCCAACCTGCTGATAAATATTGAGGCTGAAAACTGGTTAGTTCTTATTTTGGGATATCACCATCAAAGTCATTGATTCATAATTATGATCCTTGAGGCTGGAGTACAGCAATTTGCTTTTCCGCTTTGGGAATGCGAAGGTAGGGGAAACAGCTGGTTTCCCTGCTCCTGTCCCAAAGGCTATACACTGTCAACAGTTCTGGGTGCTTTAAGAAAGACATACAATCCATGTGCACGTTGTTGCTAAAAATACTGGGATTGAACAGTCTTTTTGCCCGGTATGTTAAAACTTGTTTTATGTGTCATCTCGCCATGGATATGTCAATGTCACATCAATTGAACTTTGCACTGAATTGCCCTCCTTCCAGACTGTACCACTGTTTGAGTCCTGCATTTGCTTGTACACTGTAAAAGGTGTGAATTAAACTTCTTTCAGAAATCTTGGTCTAAGTCTGAAGTCCAACCTTTACGAAGTGTTTTTGCTCCCAGACTTTGGTTAGGCTAACAGAGGACAAACTATCCATCTGTCATTTTCCCAGAAGACATCAGATACTTTATCACATTTAAACTTTACAGTGAATTGTGAAATAAGACAAGAAATTGGTACAATCAGGTATAACAGAGTCAGTAAGTATTATTGCAGATCTTCCTATTCCGCTTATTCAGCAACACAACAAAACTGAGCTTTGTTCATCCCGAAAGACTGCTAATAGGAGGGGGGAAGGCTGGAAAAGAGGCAGTATGGGATGGGATAACCCCCATCCCCCTTAGGCTCAGAGATGTCAGAAGAAGGGATCTCAGGGTTTTGGTTGACAGCAAGTTGAACGTGAGTCAGCAGTGTGCCCTCCAGCCTCAACCCAGCTGTACCCTGGGATGCCTCCGGCACAGTACAGCCGGCAGGTTGAGGGAAGGGATCGTCCTGCTCTGCGCTGGTGCAGCCTCGCCCAAACACTGTGCAGTCTCTGGTGCCACAACATAAGGACATAAAACTGAGAGTGCCCAAAGGAGGACTATAAAGATGGTGAAGGGTCTCAAGGGGAAGACACATGAGCAGCAGCTGAGGTCCCTTGGTTTGTTCAGAGCCGAGCAGGCTGAGGGGAGGCCTCATGGCGGCCTGCAGCTCCCTCATGAGGGGAGCGGAGGGGCAGGCGCTGAGCTCTGCTCTCTGGGGACAGCGACAGGACCTGAGGGAACGGCATGGAGCTGGGACAGGGGAGGGTCAGGCTGGGGGTTAGGGAAAGGTTCTGCACCCAGAGGGTGGTCAGGCACTGGGACAGTCCCCCCAGGAAGTGGTCACAGCACCGAGCCTGCCAGAGTGCAAGAAGCATTTGGACAGTACTCTAAGACACATGGTTTGACTTTTTGGGTGGTCCTGTGTGGAGCCAGGAGTAGGACGTGATGATCCTTGTGGGTTACTTCCAACTTGGGATATTCCATGATACTGTGCTCTATGATACTTCTCCAGCTGTGTGAATTACCTGTATCTGTGGATATGATTTCAGCTCATATGTCCCTGAGTAGTGCTGTAATAATGACGTACGTTAAAGGAGCCAACCTACAAGCTACCTCCTTCACAGATTACTTTGCTTCCTGCAAGTTTGCTGTGCTTGTGAGCATATGTGCATGCTGTCAAAGCATGATTTCAAGAGAGAAAATAAGGTTCTAATGATAATTCAGGTCTTGGCTGCACTCAGATTGCAGTGAATCTCTTTCATATTTGCTTTTCTTTAGAGTTTTCAATGTCTTTTTAGATGCTTAAAGTGTCATCTAGATTCTACAGACTAGACACAGTTATAGAGAACTAGCAGTGTTTTCCTTTTTTTTTTTTTTTTTTTTTTAAAATGTATTAAAGCATTCCCTTCTTCCACCTACCCTACTAAACCTAAAAATACCGTAGCTTGGTCAATATATAGATGAATCAAACAGATTATTGAAAGCTTTCTTGAGCCACTGTACGGCCTTCAGAGTTTCTAGAGGTCAAGCTGACCTCATCCTTGCAAAGGAAGTTAAATGGTAAAAGTTTCTTTAGCCATACAAATAAAAGAGAACGAGGAACGAGGAAGCGAGGTTGCTCAGCAGTGATGCAATCAAAGTTTGTAGTCTCCCATTAAGTAAGTTGATACTTTGCCTCTAGTTTTTACATAAAGGTGATAATTTGAAGTGTGAAGGTGAAACCAAGATGTCTAATGAGAATGAGTGCACACAGTGAAAACTGGCACATCTGAGGTGGAAGTATGACTGAAGAACTTAATGCACTCAAGATGCAGGTATCAGATAGTCTGCATTCCAAAAAAAAAAAAAAAAAAAAAAAAAAAAAACTGAAAAATCTGGCAGAGCACAGTGGAATTCCAACAGTAAGGATTTTTAATGCATTTGTCAAGCTGATGTTGTGACTGTGGAATAGTAAATGTATTACCCATAGACATAAGGAAATATGGAAAAATTATCTGGGCAACTACAAACTTGTTAGTCTGGTCTGAGAAGTATGCAACTTTTTGGAACAAATTATGAGGAAAAGTATTATTGGACAAGGTAGTAAGTGGAGAATGTGATAAAATGTAGTATATGTTTAACAAAGGAAGACCATGCCAGACTAATCCCATAGTGTTCTTTGATGTTATGATTGATATTTTAGGCAAGACAACTGTGATAGTTCTAGCATATTTGTTTTTTTAGTGAAGCACTTAGTACAGTGCTATATAGGAAAATATTAGCTACCGAGGAGGAGGCAGGGTTTGGTATTGTAAGGAAAATAAGAAACCAGTAAGGGGAAGAGAATATTATCGGATCCAGGGAGATAAATAGCAGAGATTTCAAGGAGAGCAACATGCACACGTTAGCTTGCTGATGAGGTACGTCGCTGTCGAGAATGTTGGAGGCAAAGATCCATGCAGCATTGTAACATCAGGGATAGCCTGGGTTTTGAATGACCAGGAATTTAATATCGTGTGGTACAAAGAGTGAGGTCATGACTTCAAGAATACCAGCAACAGTTCTTGTTGTAAGCTGGGAGCTTATCAACCAGAAAGTGAGTAAGAGAAGAAGTAATAGTTGTACTGCCAAGGTGTACAACTACTACTGCAGGGTATAGCAGTGGAACAGAGGATCATTGTGAGCTACCTTGTGATCCGACCACGAAAAAGGCAAATAGAGTGCATGCAAGCTATTTACAGTTGATACGTGAGCTCTTAATGCTTGTAAATAAGGCTTTGTGTACACAAAATAAGATGCATCTTCTAGTTCACTCATATTCAAGACAGAATAGTTTACTGGAGCAGCTTCAAAGAAAGGTTAGTTAGTGTAGAAAAGCGGGGAAATGGAGAGTCTATTTTATTAGTGGAGCTGAAAAAAGTTTGACTCTTTCAGTAAAATGAAGGCAAAGAAAGGGAGTATAATTACTGTCTATAAACAAATTACAGTGGTAAATAATAAAGGTGTGTGTGGGGGGAAATGAAAGAACAATGCTGGCACAAAAGCAGAAAAAGTAGGTTGGTCATGAACGGTTAGATAGAAATCATCAACAAAACTGAAGTTCTGGAAAACCTTTCTAGAAGGACAACAGACAGTCAACTCTTAAGATGAGGTGAGATGAGGAGATTTTATGTCATAGCTGTCCAGTTGTGAAGGGTTGCATTAGATGTCTCTTGTACTCCTATACCCAGAGCTCGTTTTATAGATCTACCATAAAACTACACTGCAGCATGCTCTGCCCCACTCCAGCAGAATTGCTGGTTGTGGTTATGACTGTAGAAATGTACTATTTGCTGACATTTCATTAATATATAAAGTACAGCTGAACGTCAGTTGCTTAGATTAATAGTTTGAGCTGCATAAACCAAATTGTCTGAAACACAAAACCAAAAATGGTCTGTGGAAGTGCATAAAATGAGGCACCAATCCATGAAGAGTTAGGTAAATTTTAATTAGGACTCAGAAAACCTTTTTTAAAAGCACAAGACCAAGTTGTAGGCTGGTACATAGCAGCAGACTGAAACCTGGTCTGATGAAACTGGTGTTACATCAGTTCACTTGTGCTTTAAGCTTGTTGGTATGGCAACCTATGGCTGAAGTTGTCCAAAAGGAGTCTTCTTAGCATGTGGCTCTTTGTCTCCATATCTATTGATGCTTGCTGCTACTTTTCACTGTGTCAGCTAATTTGAGGATTTTGTTGTTGTTGTTTGGTTCGTAATCTTTTGGTCCCCAAAGTGTAACATCTTCAGAGGGAGAACTTATTTCCAAAGAACTGAAATCATCTACTTTCTGCTTAATTATAGCTCCTATGCCAGTTCACAAAGTTGAATTTCATTTTTCACATTGCCCCAGGTGTGGTCTGCAGGCTGTTTAGGAGTGACTCCACAGAAAATATCCTGTCCTCCAACACTAGCACAGTTTTAGAGTCACCTTAAAATCTGGAGCCTGCGATCCCAGTTCTGATCTCTGACATAGGTTTGATTCCACGGATCCAGCTACGGTGGCTTCCCGTTACTCCCAACTGGACCCTTTGGAGGCTTGGGGCGATGCCCACGGACCCGCACGATGCAATTGCACTTCCCCAGTTCCAGCAGTAGCAGCCGCACCAATTCCCAACGTGGCCGTTGAGGCTCGGCCAGGCTGAGCCCAGCCTCTGCGGCGTCATCGCCTTTTTCCATCCCCAAATAGGTGATGAGTAATTACTCGCTCTTGATTTATTATTCAGGCCGTGGTACTTCTGTTACAAAATAAACATTTTCGTTGGCTGTGTCCTAATGCAAAGACCGTTTCACAACCACCTCTTATTTTAGGTTTTAATTGCTTCGCTTTGCTGTCAACTGATGCCCCCATCCCCCACGCCTGGAGCCCCCTCCCCTCACCTCCCCCCTCATGGCATGGGTTTTTTTCCTGTTCCCACACTGCTAATGTGATGAGCAACAGTTGCAATATCACGGGGCCCACTCTGAAGCAGAGGGGGAAAAAAAAATCCCAAACACCACCTTGTTTGCTTTTAGAGCCCTCCCGCCTTTTCAGTAGGGGCCGCGTTAATCCTCGCACTGTGAAGGGAAACTCCTATGTAAATCAAACCACTGCTCCGTGCTCTCCTCCTTCCCCCCGCCAGCTCCCCTATATGAAGCGATTGTTCTCCTCCCGTAGAAATGACAAATGATTGGTTGCCTTATGCTTGGTTTTCAGCGTTTTTTTTTTTCTTTTTTCTTTCTTTTTTTTTCTTTTTTTTTTCTTTTATGGCCCTGTATTCTGGGGTTGCATCTTGTTTCTTTCTGTTGATGCATCTGGTTGCTGACAAAAAAAAAAAAATCTATTTAAAAAAAAAAAAGTATGTGTTAATGTTAAATTGAGCACGTGACTTTGTTTCTGTTCCCTTGGATTCTGCCATGCAGTCTTGTGAAACTTATTTTCCGGCAAGATGCTCAGAATAAACCAAGGCATTTCAAGGCTTGAAGGTGCAAAAACTAATGCAACTGAACCTGGAGCAGATTGCTATTTTTTTTCTTCTTCTGTTAATGCTGTTTCTTTTTCTGTGCTGCATAGCCTTTCCTGGTTTAGCCTGCACTCCAAGACTAGATTTTGATGTCAATGATTAGTATTTCTAATCGGTTGAACAAGGACAATGTCCCTTCTGCTGCGCAGAGGACACAAAGGCCTGGGGACTGATTCTGATCTCCCTCCCAGCATTTTGGCTCTGCTGGGCCCTTTCCCCCATGGCAGTAAATCAGGGGAAATTCCACTCATCCCCTGGGTGAACGTGGTGAGGATCAGAGCTGGAACCATGGGGGAGCTCGAGCTCCCCAGGGCAGGCGAGGCAGAGCGCGGTGCGGGATGAAGCCCACGTGGCTCTGCTGGTGGCTGTGGATGGGGGCTGTGGTGGTGTCCTCTCAGTGCTGGGTCAGCAGATGCAGATTTGTACCTTAGAGGGAAATGACTCCAGATTTCCACCTGTAAAACAAATTCCAGGGCTTCGTTCCGCCCCAGCGAGGTGCGCTTGGCTGCTGGCAGCCCGTGCCTGCCTGGCTCCTCGCAGCATCCTGAGGGCCCGCTCTGACTGTGCCGTCGGTGGAAGTCTGCAGTTCTTCTGTGTGCCTGGGATGGGTCTGAAGTGGCCGTACAGGTTTGGGCTTCACTTCTTTTATTTTTCCTGTAACAGTTAGTAAGTTAATTTACATGAGATGTGCACCCCAGCAAATGCCATCTCCTAGCTATTGTTTCAGCTAAGCAGCTGTCATTTGCGTAACATTATGCATCCTTCATTGTACCATGCTAATTTTTTGAGGGGCAATTTTTCTACAATGAGCACTGCGGCTTCTAACAGAAACCTCTTTATGGCATTGGCCCCGGGGAGCTGCAAGCCCTGCCAAAGCAAACAAAGGCTTATTGCTCCAACTGGGCATGTCTGTGCCTTTAATACAGCGTGAAGTTCACAGAACACTGCATCCAATCTGCACATAGTTAACACCTGGTCCAATGCCTTCTGGCAATTAATCAAGATATCAATCAGTGATGACAAAAATTAATAAATAACCCATGCTTGCATATTGCACATTCTCAGAATGGGAGAATTTGCATTGACACTTACAGTCCATTTACATTTTTTGGCTGTTTTCAGTACAGTGGATACTGTACAATACAATAACTATTGATGCATATAAATAAGTGGTACCTTGAGCACTTCTGAAAGAGTACAAGAAGCCACATTAGACCATCTTGGAGGAAAAAAAAAAAAAAAAAGCTTTGACCTTGTTGAATTACCGACCCAAACTTTGATGTATAGCCTCGAAACTCTTAACTGCTAGCAAATACATCAACTGGAATAGACTAACTTTGTCTCTCAAAAGTAGTGCAGTGGTTTTGGGTTGAACATGGCTTATTCTTATCTTGCTAATTAATGGGAATGTTTTCCTATACCTTAAGCCAAATTCCACTGTTACACCTCTGTTAACTCTGAGCAAGTACCCAAACTTCTTCCCTTTTGAAGTAACTTGGAAGTTAGCCACAACTTCAAAGGAAGGAAGATCTGTTCCCCTCTTCATTTAGAATCCATAAAAGTATTCTTGACCATGTTTAATTTATCAAAACAGAGGTAACACTTTGCAAGTATGGGTGTACAGTCATTTTTACTGGCCACACGAAAGAGTTGTCAAAGGAGTGGCTTGTCTTCCTTGCAAATAGAAATCCCTTGGCCAGATATGAACAAAGGTAATCTCTCTTAAGCAAGCATTGGTACTTCATCTTTAGTGATGCAAACAAAATATTCCTGACAAAGAATGAAGCAGATAGGACTGTAGGATAACAACAGCTTGCTACAGTTATCAGAGATGGTAATTATAAATCAACATCACAAATGGTTGCTCTCCTTTGCAGCCTGAGAGAGGCCATGGCTTGGTGGACCTGGAGTTCAGCGTTTGCTGCTGCTTTTAGGTCAGGGTTGAAGCTCATTAGTGGCGTGGGGGTGGGAAGTTTCTCATGCTTTCACACCGTGTTTCTGTTCTACCTGCTCTGTGAATGAGCAGCGCTCTTCTTAGGTGTCAGCTAGGGTAATTAAACCCACAGATGAATGTCGTGGCTTCGGAAGAGAGGGTCATGCATGGCCAGGTAGGGCCAGGAGAAGGCAAGGAGGAGTTATACCCTGTCCTGACCTCCCGCTCTGCTGTCTTGAGCAATGTTTTGGCAGTTGTGCCAGACTGGGCAGTGGCTTTCTGATGTGGGTAAATATAGCCTTGGAAATAGGTTGGGACCACCAAAACTAGAGGTGTGGAAATCAGGCCGGGATGTATTAGAACGGGGTTTGTGTAGCAGTTTCACAATGGTCTGGCACACGAAACAAGAATGTAATTCTGCCACCTGAACCCAAACACCAGTATCTTCAAGAGGTAACTTCTAAATTACTTCTGTTTTGGCTCCTGAATTATTTGGAGTTTAACAGGTCCTATGAACTTCATGATTTAAATACTTTCCAGAACAAGGAGACAAGAACATTTAAACTAGCTTAGTAGAGAGGCATTTAACATAAAGAGAGTAATAAAAATACATCACCTGTCACATGTGATCTTTATATGACCTTAGCCACAGAACAATAAATATTACATAACCACACTAAAAGCAGTTTTTAACATCATATATTTATATTTAATAAGTCGTGATTTTTCTTTCCTTCAAGATGCAATTTTGATGAGACACTTTAAGTGTGATCTAAAGCCAAAAACTTTGTGACTGGTTATATAATGCTTCTAGTGGGGCATCATTTAAAGACTGTTTGAATGCAAACGCATCCATTTTGTTTTACTCTGTTCCTTAACGAAAAAGCAATAGCTGGGCAGCCCGTCTTTACGGAATTTCCTCTTTTCTACCATTTTCTGTTCATCTGGGTGACTCTTCACCCAGATGTATGAAATGAAACTTGCTGATTAATGCATAGGACAACCAATCATTTGCTCTCCCCAGTTACCAGTTTAACAGCTAGATTTGCACTTGGAGTCTATAAAAGAAAAAATATCGCAAGCTAGTTAGACTCTAATTGTCCCTTTTAAATTAATTGGGAGATGCAGATTGCAATGTCAAAAGACAACAAAAGTCAAAATATCTGGCTTTATTTATGTAAAGTTACATTAGAAAATCAATTATTACAACAGTAACTATCTTCATTGGAGGAAGGCTCTGACATTTCTGCGTTATCCTGTTTTACTACTATTTTAGGTGGGGGCAAAGCAGTATTTGTTCAGAACTATTTGTGTAGGGGAAAAACTAGCAATCCTTTCTGTTCAAAGATAGGAATTATACATATTCAAAAATATTCAAATTTGATATTTTGGCCCAATAATGTTTCTTTCGATTTCTAGAGTTATATACTGGTTGTTTTTAGATTCATAGTTGTCTACCATTCAATCTTGTATCTTGGATTCATGTATCCAACTTGAGAGAAGACCAGCTTTACCACTTCTTCCCACAACTATTCTGCACAATCAGCCTTGGGGCACTAGTCAGCTGAAATGGAAAAAAAAATATTTAATAACAAAAGCATAGTAGCCTGAAGATCGCTGATGTCTGGGAGGTGACTTCAACTCTTATGAAGAGCTACACGTACCCTAAGAAATATGATTTAATTCCACTTCAAAAGTGTACTGAAATATTTGGTATATGGTCTGTGGTCTATTAAACTTAATCTTAGCCTGACCTTTTAAAGGAAAAAAAACAAAAAAACAAAAAAAAAAAACAACGTTGCTTCTTTTTTATAATTTTTATTTTAAATCCAACAGATGATTCTATGTGGGATCTGATAGTTATAGCCTCAAAAAAGAAAAGCATTTATATCTGTGCTTTAAATGCTTCAGTTGTCTCATTGACTTCACAGTTGAGATATTTCTTTCTTGCCTGTTGGGAAACATTGACCTCCAGTTTGCTCCCTACATTGGAGTTCCCCAATTGACTTTGGAGGATCAGTTACTTGAATGAAGCTGTCTGAAGTATACTTGCTGGAGGGGGTCAAATATAATAAACCTGGCTGTGGCCGAATTAAGCTTTTAGCCATTTATTGCACTCAAGTGCAAAGGAAGGTGTAGTAGCTGTGCCAGAGGGTGTAAGCAGTCTAGAAAGACAAATGGGAGAAAAAGGTATTCAGCATATAGGCTAGGCGATCAATGGGGGTGCTTTCAGGAAGGGCTGTTTTTTAATATACCATCCATTTATCTTTAAAAGAGTATAGCTCTGAAGGATTGGAAGGGATAGCTCACATCTCTGAGTTCATTCCACTGTTTTAGATCTAGCCACATCTGTATTTTTCACACCTAGAAAAATAAAATAACTTCGTCCTTTCCCTTCCTCATACCTCTTACTGAGGGACTGTCAAAGCTGGTGGATAGAGACCTTGCTTCAACTCCCAGCTCACCTTCATTTGTGACAAGCTCACACCCAGTTGTTCATGTGCCAGCCCTTTTATTTGTCTAAATAACACTTCTTCCTCCTCGATCCTTATCCCTGTGATCCATCTACAGAGAGCAGTCATAACCCTTGTGCCATTGTTTTGGTATGCTAACCACACCACGCTGCTTCAGTGTCCTGCACGGGCATGGCTCCTCCGTCCATCCATACAGTTGCTCTTTAAAGCTTTTCCAGCAACTTGAGAGTAGCAAGCACAAGGAAATGGCCATGTAGGATCACCTCACTGCTTATCTCCTTGATCCCAGGTGGCTGTAAGGTGGAGTGAAGTGACTTGTGTGATTAGAAGAGCTATTATGTGGTATGAAGGTCACCACAGAGATGGTAATTACAAAGGAATGGGAGATCTGATCTTCAGATGTGTAGTTACAGTTGGGTATGTGGTAACCTCAAAACTGTTTGGTGATTCTTGGCTGGGAAAAAAAAAATACTTGATGACAGCTGAGAAGAAAAAACATTCATGACATACGTTGGCATTGGTGTAGGACAGAGTTTGGGGGAGTTAACTTCAGAGTACCTCAACAGAAGGCCTCTCTGGCAGTTTTCTCTGGATGTCCTCCAGCGTTATGCAGTGCAGGGAGGTCAAGGCAATCTGCGGTTCTCCAAAGTACAGCTCAATAGGTGCGTTAGAGCAGAGAGGGCTAAACTCGGTTTGGTGTTTGTAAACATCTTGAGGAAGGGAAGATATAACAAGAAAGATGGGTGATGCATCAGTCAAAATGGAACCATACTTCAGGGTGTACGGCAGGAAAATGAAATCACTCAGAATAATAATTAATCTAGAGAAACCAATGGGAAATGAGGCACTCACAAATCAGAGACATCTGCTAAGGATGTTGGTAGAGCAGAGAATCACAATAGAGGGTGGGATACAAACTGTAATTGAATTAAGGGGAAAAAAAGGATGTGGCAATACGTTATGTAAAGTCAACGGCATGTGAGGTTAAGTTTAAGTGAAAATCAGGCATGGCTGCAGAGGTTGGGAAGCAAAGCTATGCTTGATGGTTTCCCACAAAGCTTAGTAAGATAAAAGATTTTGAAGAGACAGGAAACTGTTGGAAAAATCCTAACCTTGTAAAAAATATAAATTTTTGCTTTCTTTTTTAGTGGCTCAAGAAAAGGAGAGAGGGCACCTACTAGATCAGGAAGGCATCAAAATCCAACAGAGTTAAATGATGGGATGTTTTAAGCATTTTGTATTGTAGCTATCAAACCTGTAAGAGGATCTAGTTTAGCTTAAGGAGGCAGTTTCTTGACATTGTATGTATGGTTTTGAAATAGCAGATTTTAATGAACCTAAGTGGTTGTTCACTCAACCTTATGGGAAATGCAGAAGTTTACTCACAAAGTGATGATAGCTGAACAGCAAGTAACAACTCTGTTGAGTTAGCTTCAATGTGTTGTGGAAAATATGTTTAGGGGAGAGTGATACAGTGATGCAGAAGTGGAGAAAAACCTTATCAGTTAAATGTAGTTAAGCCAAAATTGTACCGTAAAAAGTAAAAGGAGTAAGATCCTTTCAGGTACTGTGGGAAATTCTTTGAAACATCTTTCAAAAGTCACGTTATATTCTTGGCTCCAAGGTCAATTAGGGGGGAGAAAGAAAAGGATTGGATTTGAGCTCACATTTCATCAAGGCTAGGTGGTAGAAGAAAGGTGCCTTAGGTTTGATTTAGCTCCAATGTTACCATGCTAGCGGTCTGCATTGTGTTTTGGGAAAGAGAGAGGAAGCAGGGTTTCCTAGCTGACATGAATATGGTGAGTACTTTCTTTAAATTGAGTGGCAAGGCAGGGAAGGTAGGCAGCAATATTTAAACGTGTATTTCTCTGCAATTTTACTGCTTTGCACCTAAATCTTCTCCAGGAGTTTCTGAAGAATAAAGCTGAGCTTTCTCCTCCCACCTACCACAGGTGAAACACCACGCTTACTTGGAGAAGCCATATATTGATTTGATTTGCTGCTGAATAGGTTGTATTTGTTGCCTATAACCTAGTTTATTTTCTTAAGCAAAAAGGTATCACTTGAAATATGTTTGTGTCCAACAGGAGCAGGAGGTCCCATATAAGTTAAAAATATATATATATATGAAATCTAAATTGTATAGGGACTTATTCTTCCACCAGTAAAGATTAGTCAAAATTTCCTTCAGTCATAAACAGCAACAGGTTCAAGACCTTTTATTAGTCACCTTTTAACTCAATTGATGTGGTTAGAAATTGCATGAATGCTTTTTCTTCTTCTTTCAAACAAGTAACAAAAGCTGAATTAAGCTGCAGTGATGAAATCTGAATCATTTCCTCCTCAGACTAAACTTGCTAAACTGGTACAATCTGGAGCATGATGTAATAAGGAAAAAACCTGTTGTTTGTCTCTTGATACTGTTCTTGAAAAAATCATTGCTATGTAATACAAATACAGTCATCACCTTTTATATCCTTTCACCATTGCTGATATTGGAACTGTTCCAAATAAGTAGCATTCCAAAATTGGCTATTGCCCTCTTCGTAGTTTTACCTACTTAATTATAGGTTAACACATTTTTTTTTTTTTTTTTCCCCTCCTGGTTTTAGATAAAGCAATAGAGTTTAAGTGATTGTTTCAACAAGCTATATAACAATATTTTAATATTTTCATTAACTGCTGCCATAGAAAATATCTACCTTTAATCTCATTTCCAGATTGACTTAGAGCTCCATAGGATCTTGGTTAGACTTCCTGCAGTCACGTATCGCTACGCTTTTGATGCTAAAATAAGAAACTGAGGAACTTGAATTATTCATGGGAAACTCCATTTAGGACTCACAGCTAAAACACCCAGGAGTGTAAAAGTTCAGAGGTAGCAATTTTTTATTTTATTTTTTTTTTAAGAAAATACAAAGCAAATTGAACCAGCTGGGTAACCTGTGGTAAGCTATAAATTGTAGATGTCTTTGACAAAGATGATAGAGATGAGCCAATGTTGTATAAACTGAATGCTCAAGTTCTTTAATTGCCTGGCACACATACTTTCCCAGAAATGTAATCAGCTTAAGGAATGCATTCTTTATTTCTCTTCGGCAGTTCTACCATGGTTGCCAAACTTATTTATTAGAAAATGGAGAGAGCTTGGGGCAAGATAATTTATATTATTTTTAAACATGAACCCCAAATGAAAATCTTCTATAAGTCTTACACAATGACAATTTAACTTTATTATGTGCGTTTGTTATGTAATGCCAGCCTTTCACAGGCATCGCGTTGCAGAAGTGATGAATTGCTGCAGAAGAGGAAAGGTAGTCTCCTGCATTTAGAGCCCAGCAGCAGGGGTCAGGAGATGCTAGTTCTGTTTCTTATTCTGCCTCTGATTTGATATATCACCATGGGAAAGTTTTTGAAAAAGACACTGGCCTTGATCCTGGAATAGGTGCTTTATGGGTAATCCTATGAACAAACACTGCTTCTGTGCCTTTCTGACTCTAACAGAGGCTCCTATTCAAATGGAGCTCATTGGATGAGCAGGGCGATGGTGAAGATACCCTCTTTACACAGATGGAGGAAAAACCATAATACTT
Organism: Oxyura jamaicensis; assembly: GCF_011077185.1. Taxonomy (NCBI): domain Eukaryota; kingdom Metazoa; phylum Chordata; class Aves; order Anseriformes; family Anatidae; genus Oxyura; species Oxyura jamaicensis. The sequence goes on along the minus strand of NC_048899.1, from coordinate 26,200,139 downwards.
CCTTATGCACCAGGGGAATTCATTTTAGAGTGTTTTGAGCTCTCAAATGGGAGAGGCTTGTAAAGTGGCAATAATAGATTTTAACTGAAGAGCAATCTCTGGTGTCAGAAATGTGAATAGACCTTATCAAGGTCCGTGAAATACTGTGCGTGGATTTCTCATGCAGAATCTTCAGAGGGAAAGATTGCTTAAGTATAATAAGTTGTAGGTACCTGAAATATTGTATAAAGTCAGGATGATGTAAAACAGAAATGGATGAGCGAGTAGAACAGGTAAAATAATGGGAATGAGGACACTAATGTGGAAAATAGTAGAGTGCAGAAACAGCAGCTTGTTACTTAATGACAAAACAGACTGGATTTTTTTTAGATGAATCCAGGGTTTAATTTGGCATCACAGCAGGACTTTTTATAGAGTGTTCCATATCTTGCAAAGATAAAGGTGGAGTTTTCACTGAAAGAAGAATAAATCCTGGCCCTATGAACTTGGTAGAGCTTATGGTCAAGTCATTTGAACAGATGCAGAACTGAAACATAAGGGTTTATTCTAAGACATACTTTGTGTGCTAATCTATAAGAGTATTATCTGACAGCCCTTTACTTCCAGAAAATCTGATTCATTCTAGCAACAAGTTTGTGTAGGAGCTCTTTTGTGTTTATCAGGCTCATGTATTTGAACATGCTGCTAGATCCATGTCATTGTTTCATACAACAGGAAAGAGTTCTGCTCATTGAGTCAGGAATATCACACATGCAAAGACCTTCTTGGGAAAGGGTGGTCAGCTAACCTGAATTTCTGTATGACACAACCTGTACGGTGTCACTGTAATAATTATACTCATCATGTCTACCAACCATGGTAAGTCGAAAGTTGTTCCAGCAGTTTAAAACTGGCACTGCTCTCCTAGTCTGAAGTTATCTGACAGCTAAAGGGCTGAATGGCCAACATTTGTGAGATGTGGCGTTTTTGTAAGTGGTTACTCATGCTGATGAACAGTTGAATATATTAATTTACGGGATTTTTTGGAGGAAGCAGGGGAGGGAAGGAGTGAAATAAGGGTATTTCCCTCTTATCCCCAGTATCTGTGAAGAGTAAACAGCCCAGTGACTAGGACACAGGCCCAGGATTTAAGATGCTATGGTGCAGCTCCCTGCTGCTAAGAGCTAAAACAGGAATTGGAAACGTGATCTGTTCCCCGACACCCCGGGCTTCAAGCTACTGGGGGCACTATGGTGCAGAATTAAACTGTTCACTGTATATTTTAGAAAAATATATAAAATCAATTGCCTGAGTGACTTGACGATGTATTAACAACAAAAAAATTGCTTTATTCCATGCTCTAGAATAGCTTACTAATGTGTTCAGAGGCTTTTACATAATCTTCTCTGGTTCATTTTCTAGAAAGGGAATAGCGGGGAAGTAAAAAGTATTATTATCGTTACTGCTGCATTTCCCATGGCCCCAAAACCCAGCTAATGACCAGTCTTGACAAGTTCATTTCTGTGGAAGACATTCTCTTACTTCCAACTCACTACCACCCACAGATGACACTTTACAAAATGTCACTGTTACATAATTGATAATCACTCAACAACTGAGAAAATGGAACTTGGAAAGAGGCAACATTTCTGTGTCCAGAGAGGAAATTCTTTCATCCCAGCGTGGATAAGGTGAGTGTTCTTCTACAAAGCAGGAAAAAATTACTTTTACATAGATATGTCTTTCTAAATTGATGATTATTAAAAACAAAAAACAAAAAACAAAAAAACAAAAAACAAAACCTTATTTAATACTTGTTTAATAAAATGATGATCATTCTAAGTGTATCTTGCCTTGTGGAGAACAAAGACCTTAAGAAAATCCAACCTGAGCACTCCCTCACAGGGGGGATGCAATATGCTGAAGGGGAATCTTGACAGATTTTAATGTTATATTAAAGTTGGGACATTGGAGACAGGAAGTGTGAAAGATACATTTTTCCCTCAGATATTATATATTGGTAGTCCCACTGTAACCGGGCAGTCGTTGTGATTGCACAATCAATCCTATTGGATTCCTCGGTGAAGGGTGCAGTTTTTAATAACCCTGTTTCTTAAAGCTCATTCTTTTATCTGTTGCACAGAACGATTTGTTTTTTCTTCTCTATCTCAGGGTAATACTACTAAAACCATGGAAGGTATTTATTTCATTTGTGATATATACACCTGATACTGATTAAATTAGTGGGTCATGTTCTGCCATTTGCAGAAAAGCCAGATGATAGCTTGAGAAGGTAGCAATACTTGCACGCAAAAGCTGGCAGGTATAAATATTTCTAGTTGCCCTAAGAGTAAGTCGTTCACTAGTGTGCGCTGGGCTGCAGCCTAAGTGGAAGAGTTCCCAGTTAGCACCCAAGAAGCACAAGTGACAAGTAATACTGTGAGTAAGCAAGGTAGTTACATAGCATTTTTACACTGCTATTTCAAAACTGGCATTCACGGGCATTTCCGATTCTTCTCATTTATTATTGAGGCTTCTCACAGCAGTGCACGGATTCCTTCCACTTCCCCCTGTGCTTGCATTCGTCATGTACGTGACACCTTGGAACTGGTGTACGCATCCGTGATTTGCGCTGTGATTAACACATTATCAGCTTCCCCCTTCCTTGTTAGCTAAAAATAGTTTTGGCTATCCCTGCTAGTCTGTCGCTCAGGTGATGGAGATGGAGGCTGCAGGAACCTTCTGTAGCTTTTGGCTGTTGGACCCACCTCTCTCTTGTATTTCCTAAACCTTTTCTTGTATCTCCTGGCATGGGTAATGGTTCAGTGTTATTTTTTTTTGTCATGTCTTGCTCAAAGAACTGTAAGAATTATGAACTACAGCTGACACTTTCTTCCCTCTCAGCTGCTATCATGAATGCTAGCAGTCTTCTCTGTCCCTGTCACTGCTGGCAATGATGCCTGCATGAGACATGGGAGGCTCAGTTCCTTCTTCCTGCAATGATGGCTGTTGTGGCTGCATCACCCAAACACTGTAGAACACATTAAAATTTCAAAAATATTGAAAAGAGTAAAAGCACTAAAGATATTCTGTCTTCCTGTATAACTCAAATGCTCAACAATATTTTTCTGAAACTTTCTGGGGAATTCATCTGTAGGGTATAAGCAAGCAAAAGAGCATTTTTGGAAAGTGATATATTTTGTTTTCAGGTTAAACTTTTATGTTAATACACATTCAGCAAACAGAATTTCAGGTTGGTGCAAATATGAGGAGATAATGTATTAGAGATGAAATTAGCATCAGAATTAAAATCTGCATCTCTTTGCTTACCTCCAGGCACTTAGCTTGTGAAACTCCAAAATCTTGAACTATTTGCAAAACAGAGCACTACAGACAACTGAGTGCCTACGGTACAGAAATGTGAATTCCTGCCACTTCTCTCTTCCATGTTGCTTGCTGTCTCCAGAGTAAAAGCTTCTATTTCAGAGCCGTGTCAAGAACCATGAAGCGTTATAGCCTGACCAAGCATCGACCTGGCACTAAGCAAATTCCTAAACCCTGGAGACAAGTCAGTGGAGAGATTAGAGGCAGCATTTTAAAAATAAGTTTATTTTAACAGCTGTAACAGTTGCAAACTATATCATTTCTTAGTCTTTCTTCTATTCTGACATATCTGAACTCTGAAGATTTTTTTAGCCATTTATGTGGCTTAATTTATTCCTTCTGTGCCCTCATGAAGAGTTATATGCAGCCCTCAATGTGTTGGTGTTTCTAAATCGTCCAAAAATCTGGATCTTTCATCCTTTGGTTCTGTGTCCCATTGGTTTATTGACTCCATCCCCAAATCCCCTGCACCTATTTCAGTGTGATAAAATCACAAAATCCTTCCAGGCCCCTTTCTGAAGCCTGTATAGGCTGAATAGTAACCGAGAATCAGTCAGCTAACTCACCATTTGATGATGAATATGATGCTAGGAATCTATTTTTAAATGTATGTAGAAAACATTAGAGCGTGGCCCAGGTATGTGTTTTGGTAAGCGCAGTAGCTGCAGCTATTTCTACGTACTCCAGAAGCTGCTGAACTAGAAATGCACAAGTTGGGGTGCTTCAACCAAAGCTGGTTACTGCAGTTGTCCCAGCTGAGGTATCGGAACCACTTCAGGTGATAAATTCAAAAAGTGATAAAGATGAAATGGGTTTGATTTTTTTTTTTTTTTTGGAGAAGCACAGCTGTTCTCCCTCTCTTCATTCTTTCTTCCTTTTAAAATTATTTTCCTGGTGTTTGCAGATCGATGGTGGTCATACATCTGTAGCAGATGACAGCCTAAGTTTTTAAAATTGAGAGATTTTAAGATTGTAGGTTGCTGTTGCAAAGTGTCCTGGCTTTTTGTACGTGAAGGCCATGGCACTGCAGCTAGCCCAATAACCGGAGGACCTAGAACCTCCATTTTGGAAAAGCATTTAAACTTGGTGCTGGTATTGAGAGAGAAGCTGTCTTCTGGTTAGCTTGCACTAATCCCTGGTGTTTTGCATGGATGTTGGGGGACAGTCTCCGTGCTGCTTGAAGCCCTGGCACAATGAGAGGGGGAGCAGGGCAGGACATGCAGCAACCTTTGAGCCAGTGCCGGACGCGTGGGCAGACCGGGGGAAGGTCCTTGGCCCCCATCAGGGCTGGTGTGGGGAGATGAGATGTTGACAAGAGAATGTGAATTTTCCCGTACGCGCAAACTCTTCCCAACCTCTTGGCATTTGTTATGAATGTATGTTTGAAAGTTGTTTCAGATGTTTCAGTCCCTTTGCTCCTCTTTGTCTTTAGGTTCAATCCTCATTTCCCTTTGTCAACGCAGCATCCAGAATACTTCCAGACATCCATCAGGAAGCGTGGCCGTTATGTTTTGTGCAAAGTTTCTTTTCTTTTCCTAGAAGGAAAACAGCGTGAGTTCCTAAAATGCACAGTTAATCTATAGTTATAGGCACTGCACTTTATTTGTTATTTAAAGGAAGATCATAGGGGAACACCTTGCGCTTGTCATACAGCAGAGTGATTTGAAAGACCTTTCTCAGGATTTGGAAGCGGCAGGTGCAGGTGTATGTGGCAAGAAGGTAAATTCCAGGTTTTGGGATGGATTTGAGAGAAGCATTACATATGGACTGAGCATTGGAACAGTGTTTTTCTTCTCTTTGAGCTTCCTTTAGGATCTGGCTTAAACAGATACATAAGGCCCTGAAAACTTACAAATAAGACTAAATGTATGTGATCTTGTGTCTAGGGCTAAGGGGAATTAGTAGCTTAAATGTTTTTTTTCTTTCTTTTCTCAGACCTCTTTGACTCCCAGCCATGTGTGGATTCTGCAGTGTTAGTGTAATTCACTGGACTGAGGGATATTTAAAGTCAAGGTGTGTCTGTGTCCAGGACCTCAGTTAGGGTGAGCCCAGCAAGGCAGAGCTGGATCCCACCAAGGAATCTGAACCTATCAAATGATCCTGATGTTTTTCAGACCTGATGTGTCCCCACTAGCTAGAGAGGTTTATCATGTACCAGTTCATCAATGCCCCCTGGAAATGACTTGTAGCTACTAAAACACATTTTGTGTCCAGCTTTGGGCTGCCAAGCGTTCCGTTTTGTCATGGAAATGAAAGCTTTAATATCTAATGAATGGATCCCTACGCTCTGCCATGGAAAGCAAACTCGGTAACTTCACGCGGCACAGCTTTGTTTCCAGGGACAGGGGAGCGCCGTGCTTGCTTCTTGGTGGCTCTGAGCACCGAAAAGCAGCGGGTGCCCCAGAGCAGCACGTAGCACACGGGAAGCACGGGAAACCAGCTAATCCCAGCCAGATCCCGTTGCAGAACCTCTTACTATCTGGCTAATCAGGATAAGTGCTGAAAAGCTTTGAGTGTGATGTCAGATTTATTTCAGATGAGCAGGGAAGATCTCTTGATCCTCAAACACTTCAAGTAAAAGTTAAAGGGGGGGGGGGGGGGAGGGGCGGGGGGGGAGGCGGAAAAAAGATATTGCGCTTTTTTCTTTTTTTTTTTTCCAAGTGTGATGAACTGTTTTCTCCTCTAAGTGTTTTAAATAGCGGCAGTGTGAAAATTACATTTGCTTTGAATAATTGCTAACATTTTTTCCCATTGCAGTCCTTCTATCTGGGAGCTTTGTATCTAATATTGCTCTTGCATGAAGCTTGGAGGAGCAGTGTGAATGGAGCGGCAGGTCTATCTTAAAAAATATATTCTATAATATTTTATTTGCTCAACAGTTTTATGCTGTGGCAACACAGGCTTACGCAGCAGTTTATAAGCGTAGGCCCCGATCCAACAGAGGCTTATAGTGCGTATGTTTAACTTTACACTGACTCCAAAGGGAATATTGTGTGTGTGATACGGACCGTAGGTAAGGCCCATTTCCTGCCCGAAGCAGCTCGCTAGTGAAGTAAGACGAGACCCAGGACAACTGCGCACGAGTAGGAGTCTTGAACGGGGAAAAGGTCTGCGGGGGAAAAGTGGTTTTGAATGTTGCAGGTCCGGGGCAGCAGGAGGGACACGCTGAGGGTGGCCGGGGACCTTGTGAAGGGAGGACGAGGCAATGGCTGATGGACAGGAGGCTCCCTTAGAAGTGGGGATGCAGTGCAGTAAAAGCCCTGTTGCCGTCTCTTGATTTTATCTGTTGACTAAATAATACTAGTTGACACTTCGGGGCATTCATTTTTATTCATTCTAATGAATATTGTCAAATCCTGAGAACAGCTTGTGGAATTCATGCATAATTGTTTCACTGATGAAGAAACCAAGGCAGGGAGACTAATGATTTTCCCAAAGCCACAGGATGAACATCATAATTAATACGAAGAAAAAAGTAAAAACAAAAAACACAAAAACCTCTTTCCCAGGCCTGGGCTGAACCACTAATTCATCTCTGAATGGAGACTAGCGTTTTCAGAGGTGCTGCAATCTCATTTTTGAGTCATTTAGGCACCCTTAGGAGTTTAAGTGTCATTGGGAGGCACTGCTATGCAGGCTCCTAAATGTCTAGATCAACTTTCAAATGGAGCTCTACACTCCAAAGTTACTTTGAAAGTACTTGAAAAGGCCGATATCTGAAAAGAATATCTGATATTATAAACAATTTTCTATCATATATATGCACATATAAAAAATAGCTGGGATAGATTGTGTTCTGCTGGAGGCAAACAGATCTGGTCTGGTACAACTGGCTGGAAAAAAATCTTCGTTGGTTCCCAGCTTGGCGATTGTATGTGGGTTCTTGTAAGTGTCCTGCTTTGCTGCTTTGTCTTCAGAGCCACGGTACATAGGCTTGTCTTTGCAGGCAGTAGCTCTTCATTTTTTCCCCACAACTCACCAGTTTGGGAACTGGGTTCTAGTTGGCAGCGTTCTCTTCTAATAGAGGAAAAAGTGATGAACTGAGTGGGGAAGCAGAATCCTCTCCTAAGGATGCGTGTTGCTTCCCAGCTTAACCACGTGCACATCCAAGCCCATGTGTAAACTGCATTTCTGCTGCATGATGTTAAGCTGACTACGTATATTCCCTTTCATTCAGGTGGGGTCCTGGTGTTATCACAGATTTGCTTCTATCTCTTTGATGAATGATGCACTGAATCACGAGTTGTTCAGTAATAACATCCAGCCTGCAAATAAATTCACTTAAAAACATTGGGCAGATGAATACTTACAGGAGCTGAAAACAGTGTGTGGGACAAGTTGTTTGGAGACAACTTTCCCTCTTTGAGTAGGAAGTTTGTCTAAATGGTTTGTGCAGTGAGACTGCAGGCAGTGGAGGAGCTGGGGCCGAAGTGGGTCAGGGTTGGGAAGACCTCTCTCATTTGCATGAGCACCACCATTAGTCTCAGCCAATGGTTAGGGAAAACACTGCATAAACCCTGGTGTTGTTTTCTTGCCTGCCTTTGCTGGCTTTGCTGAATCAGGAATGTGTTGCTCATAAGTCTTAGCTGAAGCATGGATGGTGTGTAGTCAGATCAGAAGAACCGTGGACTGTCCTGCTGCCTGTGCTCAGAGTAGGTGCATGTGCTCTGCGGCTCAGATTTGGCACCCATGTGTGCGTCTCGCACCCAGAGGTATGGTAGCTCTGCCCGGGCCTGCCCTTGGAATTAGGCCCTTCGTGCCTGAGTGCAGCCTTGTGCTATGAAAGGTCCCTGTGTAGTGCCCTTTGGGAAGGGCTTAGTGTGCTCATTTGCCCATCTATGCCCAGACTGCTGCTCCAGCTTGTTGCTGCTCCATAGCTGTGCTGGTGTCAGTGCTGTGGACAGCTGGAAATGGCTCCTTGTGCTTCTGCATGCTGCTGCTTCTCCTCTGGAGCAGCAGAAAGAGTCTCTGTCAGGGAGCAGAGGACAAGACAACATGGCCCTCTCCTTCCCAATGGTGCAGTAGTCTCCTGGCCTGCCAAACAAGCAGCAAGAGCTGCAAAGAGATGCTGATGCTTAAAAACTTAAGTTGTCTGCAAAATATTACTGTGGTCCCAGGCTAAGAGGCAGCCTGTGTGAAATCGTGAACCTTTACAGCCATCCCACCTCCAAGCTGCAGCAACTCAGAACGGTGCTGGGGGTCTGGAGATGCAAAATCCAGAGTCTTGCGTGCATTACGGGGAAGAAAAGCTAGTTGGCTTTGTGCTGAAACACCAAGGACGGCGACTGCGAGTGAATCTGTTAATGTTAAAAGCACTGGGGTCAGGTGTGAGCGCTACAAAGCATCCTGCAGCACTGCAGAATTGGAGCCCAAATGGAGAGGGGCCCGACCGAGCGCTCATCAATTCCCCTGCCTGGCAGGCGAGGGCTGTGCCCTGCAAGGAATGTACTGGTGAGCGGCGCATCCTTGAGCATTCGGCTTGTAGTCGTTTGCAAGTTGTAGCCTGAGAGAACTCAGAGGAAGCAGTGTATAAATGTCAAAGTTGCACTTAATTCATTGGTGGCAGTATTTTTTCAAGGAATTGTCACTGAGGTAAAATTAACATGCAAAAGATACGGCAAATCTACTAGCAAATTATGTAAATATTTTGCAAGGGGCAAACTTTCAGTGCCAGGCGTGAAAATTGGGTCACAATTCCCATTAACAATTACACAGCCTGCGTGCCTAATTTTCCAGGCACCATGCTGAAAATTCACCCCACGTTATGGAAGCAATTAATGGCTTAAAATTCTTTTTAGGCCAGTAAATGTGTAGAAGTGTTGATAGCCTTTTCTGTGTGGCATTTAATGAGCTATAATCTGATAACTAGATTAGATTGTCCTCTCATGATATTGACAAAGATTGCTTTATATCATTATTATTGCTATTTAAATACTAGAGCGATGCCAGATGCACGGATCAGAGCCCTGTTGCGCTAGGTGCTGTACAAATATCTGTGAACATGTGGTCTCTTCACTGAAGACAGATATAATAACTACTTTGCTATTCTGGTCTGCTTAGGCACCAGGGAAATGCTGAAGGTTCCCACACAGTATGAATCTATTAAAAAGATAATCTGAAGCTATTTTGGTTTCTCATATAGAGGATTTTTTCCCCCTTTTCAATGCTTACACATGACTTTCATTAGCATTAAATGTGTGTGGAGGGAGAGTCGCTCTTAACATTTGTAGCTCTATACCTATCCCTTTCATATCAGTTAAATCCCAGAGAATATAACTGTTTAGTAATTGTCTGGTATTTAATTAAAATACAATAACCTCTTTCCAGAGACGCCAGTTGTGAATCTGGTGGCCCAGTCATAAAGATGCTAATTTAATGAATATTCATAAATCATGAATATTCATGGAGTGTCAGGGATGTTCTTTTGTACCCTGCTGCTATGCCAGGTCTCGCTGGCACAGCAGACGGCACATGTTGAAGGAGCTTTGCTCCTAGGGGAGCAGAGAAGCATTCGCGCCGGAGCGGGACGCGCGTCTCGGTGCGGCTCCGAGCGGAGGCGGTCGGGTCGGCTGGCGGGGTGCGCGTGGGCGCCCGACCCGCCGCGTGGGATGCGCGGCCCGGTTGTGGCTACCGGGGCTCCTTCGGGTTAGTAATGCCTCGTCGCTGGCTTACGGCTCCAGCAAAGGTGTTGCCGTCAACCCTTGTGGTCACAGCCGGGGAGGTGAAGGTGGCCGTGGCTGTTGCTGTTTGAGCAGAACTGGCGTGTTGGGAACTCCGGTTACTCCTGCCCTGGCAGGGCCGCACGTGCGGAAAACCCCATAGGAAGGTGTCCTGAAGCACCTCGACCTGCTGCAGGTGGCAGGTCTGCCCTGCTAGCAGAGTTCACGTAGGAAAGCCTATGTCCAGGCTGCTTCAGGCCACTCTAGGTAGCAGGACCTTGCTCCAAGGTTTCCAAGGGCTTGGCAGCCTGCGCGGGTCAGCTGGGCTCTCTCCACGTGTGCTGCACGGGCTGTGCTCTTTCCTGAGCCCCTCGCACGGTCACCTGGTGGTGGCGGCGGCCCTGCTGCGACGTTCAATGCTGCTGCCATAGTCAGTCTCTCTCAGATAAATTTTGGGGTGTGTGAGGGGAATTTAGTGCTGTGTTTCTTTATTACTTGAAAAGAAAATAGCGTTTGCTCCTGGTACTTGAGAAACAATGGAACAACAGTGCCCCTCACAAAGTTGACAAGCTCCTTGCTTGCATCATGATGTGTTTTGAAGTAAGTGGGTGTTTGCTGTCCCTGGGAATCCCTAATGCTCCTCCTGCAGAGCAGGCGAGGGAGTCAGCAATCACGTTCATAGCTCCTACAGGTCTGAATTGTCCCCGTCCCTCCAGGTTGATGGCTGGAATATTCCTGAAGGCAAACACTGTGCACCCTCATGGTGCCTGTGTGATGCCAGCCAGCCGCCTTGCTGCGAGGCAGGTACCTCCTGGTGCGGAGCAAGCAGGCTTCTCGCCCTGTGATACTGTGATACTGTGAAACGTCAGCGTGTAAGTTGCTACACTCATTTTGGCAACGTGTAGATAGGGAGCGAGCACCCACCTCTCTGTCCGGGCTGACGGCTGAAAGTTTCCCAGCCCCGGGGAAGCTGTCGCTGCGAGCCGCTGCCTCCGCCTGCTCCGGGGCCTCTGCGGCGCTCCGGGTCTGGCTTTGTGCGAGGGATGCTCGCAGCCCCCGGCTCGGCGCTTGCAGCGTGTTCGCAGAAATTGGCAGCAAACGGAAAAGGGGAGAAGGGCTGCACGCGTTATCCAAAAGAGCTCTGTTTTCTCTGGTAATTTATTTCAGCTAATACACTTCCCTAATAGTCGCCGTCTCCAATCTTTGCTTACATAAACGCTTATTTAAAGCTCTTACGATCAAATCATTCATCTGGACTCAAACTCGCTTCTAAATTTGTGCATGCAAATTTTATTCATGGGCCCAGCTGTGTTCGTGCAGAATTTGCATTTGTGCATATGAATGTGTTGTTTTTTCCCTCTGTCAGCATACAACCACAGGCTGCAGCTGAAAATATGGACCTAGATTTCAAAAATTTTAATGACCGTACACTGAAAGTTTTAGTTCCTTTCCCTGAAGCTGGCAAACTTGTGTGTATAAGCCTTATCTTTACCATTTGCTTTAGAGAGCTCGCAAGTGTATGTTTCTGAAGACTTGCTTGCACGTGGCTTTCAAATAGAAAATGAGACTTTGTTTTGCCAATATGGGTATTGACATGAAAGGGCAATTAACTTTTTGTATTGCTTTTTATTCAACTAATCCTTCCTTCCTTCCTATGTTTGTGCTACCTCAGTTTACTCTGCCTACCGAAAGCATGTTTTGAGAAGAGCTGAAATTTATTTTCTTCTGGGGGGGTGGCATGGCAAGAAATCAGTGCATTGGAGGCTGGGAAGAGAAATACCTTTCTGCCTCTGTAAGCAGGGCCAGATTTGAGTGTAAATAAATACCTTTCAGAGAAGGAAGCGGTAAATCAGCCTTGCAGAGCAATTTGGATATCTAATGTGTGCAGCATGAGCAACTCCACTTAGCACACTACCAGGCGCGCAAAGTGGCAGCAGCGCCGTAGCTTCCTGTTGCCCTTAGTCAGAAGGGTCTTGTAGGAGCCTCTTCCTAATGCTGGAAATCAGATGGTGGCCAGCACTTGCCTTCTGTGTCTTCTGCTCCCTATAGTGCATCTGTCCGTAGTGTCTGAGGGAGGATTACATGAAAAGCCAGTTAAGTCAGATGCTGGTGAAATAAAAATAAATAAATAAATGAATGAATAAACGTGCAGTCATTGGTAAATTTAAGTAGCTGTAAACTTGTAAAATCAAAAAATCCAGAGACATTGCAATCTGTTGGGTAAGAATGCATTTAATAATAGCATGTTATCTACTGATACCGAAACTCACTCTAGGGCTTCTGAAATACGCTCTCTAAATAGGTGACCCAAGGGGTGGAGTAATCCTGGGAAGAGCAGAGAGCACGTCAAGAGAATCCCAAGTGTTTTGCATGTCAGGATTCTTCTGAGAGATTATTTCATGAAAATTGCTTCTCCAGCATTTCATGTGGCACAGGCTATTTGTTTGGGTAATAGTGTCTGTCTTATGCTGGAAAATGCAGTCATAGGTTAGAGATCATTCTAGAGAAGGGAAGGTGTTTGTACTGCTGCTCATCCCAGTGCTAACGTGCTGTACCAGAGCCTCTGGGCCTGAAAGACCCCAGTGTGATCCTTCATTGTGTCTGTTGCCCAGGGAAGTGGTGGTGTCACCGTCCCTGGGGGTGCTCAAGGAGAGGTTGGACCTGGTGCTTATGGACATGGTTCAGTGGATGACATTTGTAGTAGGGTGATGGTTGGACCAGATGACCTTGGAGGTCTCTTCCAACCTTAACGATTCTGTGATTCTGTGATTGTTCCTGCCCATGAGAAGTACGGGGCACTCACGTTCTTGCTAATGACTGGGATTTGGGAAAGGAAGCTAAAGGAGTTGATTGCTGATATAGTGAGAGTTTGAGGGGTTTGACTTCTGTGGTGCCATACAAGAGTGTGTGAGTTGGTTGATGCTCATTGCTTTGTGTTGGAAGCAAGCCCTCTCCTCCACTGGCAGAGTCACTGCTGGAAAGCATTAGCCCAGGCGGTTAGACTAAAGGCAAGCAGTGGCTAAGTGACAAATCTGGGCACAGCCCTAGTTCTGTTCGCTGAGCTGCTTAGACTTTACTCAACATCCATAATGACACCAGAAACATGGCAGGAAAGCGGGGCATTCCAAACCTGAAGCCAAGCTCTGCGTTTAGGACGCAGCTTGTTGTTGATGCCATCCCCAGCCGGAGCGGGATTGCACACCACGACTGAGAGGCAACATGGAGCTGCAGTGTCCGTATGCTGGGATTGCTCACAGGGGAGTGGGAACGCCTTTTCTCAGGTGGCCTGTATTGTGCTGACAGCTGCAGGGCACCTGGGATAACTCCTACCTTGTGCTTTTGTGCCTTTAAGATTTTGGGTGAATGAGTTATTCCTTGAAATAAGATTGCTTATCTTTTCAGTGCGGGCTTTCTCAACAGACTAAGGTCCCAGCCCTGTAACCTTTACTTACCAGAGTTGTCCTTTTTCACATAACTATTGGAAAATTTGCTAGTGTGACTAATGGGACTTGTAAGATTACAATGTTAATGCTTTCATGTAAAAACAAAACAAAACAAAAACCCACTACCCTCAAATTTTAACATAGGCTTTTTATCATCTTTCTTAATCTAAAAATGAAAGATTTTTTTTAATAGGCATGCAATATGTATTAATTCAATCTTCCTGTCTTGCGTAAGTATTTCAGTGGGATACCTTCACCCAGAATCCTGTCCACCCTATATGAAGAACAAAAGATAATCAAAAATTAGCATTTTCTGCTTTAGAATCCAGCAGTGCTTGTTTGAAGAAATAGTAGATACAGAAGGGAAAATGACAGTCTCTTTAACATATACTTAAGTATGGTAAGTGCAACGATGAAAGCAGACATAAGGAGTGAGAAAGATATAAATGGAAAGATTAATGACAGCATTAATTTATTTGCATCTATCATGGAGAAGTATTTGCAACATAAAAAGTAGCAGTTTGTGAAAGGCAGTGTAGTAACCTAATTCTCATCTGGGTTTTAAACTTAATACGTGTAATATTTCTACGGTTTTACCTGACTCCCTTCCTTGTTTTGTTCTCTGCCTTGGAATTTACAATGCCCTTTTGTGTTCGTATTCATGGTGCGGTGAGCAATGCTGTGACCTCTTTCGCACTTTAGACACGAAGCATGTGCCTTACCTTGCCTGATGAGTACAGCCGCCTTTGCTCCATTTAAAGAAAAAATAATCATGTGTGCAAGCTGGTAATGTAAATTAATTCCTGGAAAGAATTGCATAACACAAGGACTGTTGGATATCCCTATCGAACCGTGCCTCAGCCCTTTATTTGCTCAGTGCCCGGTATGGGTTAGTTTGGCGCTGCAGGGGGTGCCCCTGTTGGCGTTGCGGTGGCCCACGCGTCCCCTGGGGCTGCGGCCCAGGTGTGCTGCTCTGTCACCTGCAGGTCCCTTTGCAGGTTCAGGTACCAAACCGACCGTGAGGATTAGCTCGACGCCAGCAGCCACAAAGAGGAAAGCTGTGTTTGTTCCCCGCTGCGGGGGCCGGGCGTGGGAAGCCGAGGGGTTACGGGGCCGACGCGGAGTAATTGCCGGAAGAGGGCCTTGGCCAGGCCTCTCGGTTCACGCTGGGAGCACCTTATGCAGTTTATATTACAGCTATAGATCTTCTGGTGATATTGTTCACCTTAAGTGACCATTGCCTGAAGGACAGCGTATAATGAGATAATGTACATCCCGACACCCTCCTGCATGGTGACTCAGTGTTCGCTTGATAAGAAAAATTCTCCCTTGACTGAATCACCTTTACAACTATCTGATGAGGATTTTTTTTTGTTTGTTTCTTACTTTCTTTCTTGGAGGGCTTATATCCAAATACTGTCCAAACTTTGGGAAATCTCATGTATCCACAATCAGATTCAACGGTTTGCAAAGCCAATGAAATAGATGTACAAGATTCATTTGTATTCTTGCAAATCTTGTCTTGGCTCAGGGCTTATTCATTGTTCTAAAATTTTAAACCTACAGAGGTTCTGTTGCCTCAGGAAGGAGATGCTCTTTATGATAAATAATAGCTTTTCCTTTTTTTTTTTTTTTTTTTATTAAAAAAAAGGTGAACTTGAGTATGAATTCCAGGAGACCAAACTGTTATGGCAGTAAGGCCATTAGGCTGCAATTTGTCTTATAACAGATGTTGTAGAGTCCTGTCACTTGGAATGTTAAAACAGATGGGATATACACTTGAAAATGTACCAGTATTTAATTTCCTTTTCAGCACAGGACATTTCTTCTCACTGAGCTCTTTGATGCTATTTGCCTGTTAAATCCTGTTGCGTTGGTTGGTGTGGTTTACAGTGTGATTAAGCTGGATTTTTCAGAACAAAAAAGGATACAGTTTTAAGATGTTGCTGCTTGATAAGAACATATCCACTGGACTTTGATAAAGGCTGACCTTGAACTTTCCACAGCTAAGACTTTGTCCATGAGTAGATCTTGGAAAGCTTTGTCTGATTTTGTTCTAATGTAATTAATCTTGAGTTACTTTGGTTTTGCTGAATGAGAAGTGATTCCATTTCGAGCTGACCCTTTACTAACCTGTTTCAAGATCCCTTGTAAAACTTGCTGTTATTGCGTAGTACAATGCTGTAGAGATGACATAGATATCTGGCCCTTATTTTTACCAGTTATGGGTAACATTAACTACAAGCATACTGTATTATGTCTACACATTAAAAAGTAAAACAACAAAAAAAAAGCTTGGTAATCTGTAATACTCATGCACATTAGATTACAAGGCTACTACATATGTTGTAAAGTTGCTGCTTACCGATAACTAGGATTTCTCATCATCTGCAAGAAGGCTCAGCTGACTTCATTGGACTCCATATCAGGTTTTCTAATCCAATGCAGCTGCTTTTTCAAAGTCTGGAGATTATCAAGTCAAACCCCAGATGAACTGGGAAGTTGTTAAGTGAAAATGACAGTCCTTTAGCAGAGGAGTTACGGGGGTCTAAAAAGTTCGAGTGATTCTCCCCAAGCCATGTGGTGGGAGCCTAGGAGAGCAAGTATTAACTTCCATGAGACAGACTTGGGCACTCAGCCTGCAGTGCCAACAGCACATCTTACAGACAGATCTATGCCTGTGTTTACAGCTTGTACCATATAATCCAATTTCTCCCTTTTTCACTGGCTGTTCATGCAAGACTTGTTTTCATAAGTCAATGGAAAAGCCCCAATATTATGGATGTTGGTTTAATTCTTCCTGTATTGTAAGACATGCGTAATACTCTGATAAAATTTGCTTTATAATAACTGGCAGTATTTAGACAGCTAGCACAAAGTTCAGCACCTTCTAGGTTCTCTGTACTGAGGGCATCTCAGGTCTTTCCCAGTAAAACAGGGGAATGCATTAGCTGTGTCAAATGGCAGTCTTATTTCAGCTCTGAAGAGATTTGGATTGCACAAAAATAAAAACTAGAAGGAAAGGAATGCCAGGGACTTGGC
This sequence comes from Oxyura jamaicensis, assembly GCF_011077185.1. Lineage (NCBI taxonomy): Eukaryota > Metazoa > Chordata > Aves > Anseriformes > Anatidae > Oxyura > Oxyura jamaicensis. The sequence goes on along the minus strand of NC_048899.1, from coordinate 26,183,632 downwards.
ATTGTCTTGGACTTTGCAGCATCAGTGTCTGGGCCCTGGAAGGACAGGGTCAACCATCAGTATAGCAGTTTGAAAATGTTTCTTTTTTTCATGTTGTTCCTTCTGTTTCTGGGCTATCAGTTCCAGTTTTGGAAATCAGTAAATAAAAGAATTCTGTTCCTTTTCCTGACTTTAGTAATTAACCTGTTTTCTGGAGGGTAGACCATGAAGCACATATGAATTATTCCTTCTGTCAGCAGAGTGAATATGATTCCATTTTTACTTATGTGCCACCAGTTTCTCTTAAAAAATATTGTAGGTTGAGGATAAAAATCAGGCTATTGTAGGCCTTTTATATGACTTGAATTTACGCCTTAAGTGGATTTCCTTAGTGGAAAACTAAAGTTGAATACAATTTTCCAATAGTCAGAACAAAGTATAAAGGAGTAACATTGGCTTCAGAAAGCATTTCTTTAGACTGAAATCTATTTTCCAGATAGTTGCATTGTTTGGAAACAGAAAACTGGGTGCTGTTCCAATTCACGGAGCTGTTTGGTGAAAATGCAGGAGAATATGAGTTCGGAATATATGTCCTGAACTATCATAAAGATGGGGGAAGTGAACAAGGTGTCTGTTATGTCCAGTTTTTAAGATATCTTCATGTAGCTGTTATGTTTCCTGTTCTCAGTTTCATAATTAGCAGCTTTATCTTCTTCATGCTCAGTGGGGGAGTTGGTAGTTCATGAAGAAAGATGTTACTATTTTATGAAAATACTAGTTGCTCCAAGTTTTGTTTCCCCTCCAGTTGCATGTATGGGCATGAATCAGGCTTTTTTTTTTTTTTTTTTTAATATCTTTTTCTTAGCTATTGCTCAAAAGGAGTAATGCAACTCAAAGTAATAAATGAACTCAAAGTTTATATTTATCCTTCTCTGAAGTTGTACAGAAGTAGAGAGACATTTTAAAACCTTGGGACATTCAGACATCCTGAAATAATTTATTAAAAAAAAATCTCATGTTTACTTAAGATTTTTATTGTCCATACTTCTCCCATGAAGTTTTAAAATCACCTACCAAATGAGTCAAGAAGTAATTCAGCTGATAAAGCTTCACATGGCTAAAAAGTTATGTTAAGAATTTATTAGCAGCTTAAAATGACTGTTGCAAAGATACCAGGTACCTTAAGCTGGTATGATTTGTGCACCATAAAAAGAACTACAGGAAGAGTAAAATTGCGTAAGGTTACCAGTGAAGTGAAGGGGATGAGATTTACACAAGAGAGGTATAGGTCTCTTTTACTTCACTAATAGTTTAAACAAACACCAAATTTAAAATAAAGTTACTGAAAAAAATAACAAACAAATACATTTTATTGTTGGACACCTGAACTTTTAAAGTCACCTTCTGTAAAAGCAAAACTTCTCATCTTGCTGGGAACTGACAAACGTGTGTCTTAGAATTGAAGCACAATGGGTGCTGGATTTCTTTATATTGCCTGCATAGCAAGAATACAAAAGCAACTACATGCATAAAACACTTCTCTGCATTCTAAATATAGCAGCGCCCACTTGAATGAATATTTCATAGAAGAATAACCTATATAAAAGGAATAAATGCAGGCAGCAACGATATTGGTAGGATATTGTTTTTAAATGGAACAGCTTTTAAGTGAGTAAATGAATATCTAATAAAAGTGCCATCTCCTTGTATGAATAAAAGTCTGATAGAAGAGTTTCATTGGTTCCTGGCTAGAAAACTTCTGAAACAGAGTATGCATAAATTTAAGCTGAAATAAAACGGAAACTAAAAATTTGTGCGTGTTTCTGTAGCTTAGACTTTGTTCCAGGTAGCCAGTTCACCTGAGATGGGATGCAGTAAAGGGAAGGTGCAAACACTGCCCTGCTGTGCACTGAGCCCTGCAAGGAGCAGGCAGCAGTGGTCAGGAAGAGCCATGGGGTGAGCTGCCTCTCCTCTGTCAGAGGGAACAGAATGTACTTTGGTGGTTTTGGCCTACATCTCTTTGAGGAAATATCCAGGGTCATGTTAGGCAATTGCTTTCCCTCCCAGAGGTTCGCTCATGTGGGGTCTTGCGAGGCTGCAGGCTGCTCCCCTGACACATTTTACACCAGCAGGGGATTTCTGAGTACCACAGGGCAGGAGGCACTCAGTGCAAAAATGAATCAAACCTTCCCATTTCCTCCACCACCCAGTTCAGATGCTCCAGTTATGCCTCAGAGGATGCTTGGAGCATATATCTGAAGATGTTGGCAGGACTCTGAATTACATTTCAGGTTAAGATGGAGGTGAAGATGAACACTTGAATCTGCCCTGACAAGGACCACAGCTTGCAGGGTTCCCGACTGGGGGCAGCTTCACAAGTAGTAGCGTGCCGTGTGTGCTGCTGGGAGACCCCTGCAGTCGTTGGGGCTGCTGTGTGAGAAGGAATTAAAGTTTAAAGTTTGCAATTGCTTTGACCAAGCACCTCAAATTTGTGACTGTAGCTATCTAGAGGCCCAGACTGTGCAGGGAAGAGATCTGATGAAAATGTATAGAGATTAAAGGGACTATGATCTATTGCAAGCTACCAAACCAGGAAGATTAAGATTTTTTTTTTTTTTTTTTTTTCCCCCAAAACTCATGGAAATTACATTTTCATTTGAAATTTTAACTGCCTGCAGGCTGCTCCGTGGAGAAAAACTACAGTGTGAAAAGGATGATTCAACAAGTATTAGGAAGGTTTTTGGTTCTTATTCTTTTTCCAACTGAACATAGATGCACACGCAGAGGAAAGGATTTTTTATATCTGATTTTAGACAATGACGGGGAACTAGCTGAGAGCATGAAGGCAATAGGCAAGTTGGGGTGAAATTGAGCATGAAATGAGATTTCACAATCTTTGCTAAGAGATGGAGGCAAAACAACTATGTAACAAAAATGGACTCGAGAGAGTGATAGCTAAGATCTCTCCAGAGGCAAATTTAATAGTTGACAGTAAAGGTGAATTAGCTGTCAGATCCTCAAAGATGTGATATAATGGTACAAGCACAGATAAACCCAGTGGTAAAGATGAGCTTGGATGGAGAGTGGGCTTTGCACTGGTAATAAGAAGGAAGCATCAAAGTAGAAATATTCCAGGTTATCAGGGATGAGTACCCCAAAATTTGATAAGCATGTAGCATCAAAATCAGGAAGGGACAGGGACTGAGATCCAACCAGTAAGAGACTTTGGAGGAGGAATCATCCTCAGGGTACATCCGTTCAGAAAAGTACAGTCAAGATAGGGATTGCTGCTTTGCTTAGAGGAGAAGGCAAGCTACTAATGGAAGACTCTGAAGTCTTTTTTTTTCTTTTTTTTTTTTCTTTCTTTTTAATTGAGCCTTCACTAAAAAGGTTGATTGTTTTTGCATTACTAGTACTGCTAAAAACAGCAGAAAAGGCACAAAATCTTAGCCAAAAATAGAAAAGAACAGGTTAGGGAGTTACAGCTGAATTAGATGTTTTCAAATTGACTGGTTGTGATGGACTTCATTTTGCGACTTCATTGTAGCATATTTAAAGGTTTGCCTAAAGCAGTCTCAGAGCCATTAGTGTTATCTCAGAGAGTTCATGTGAGATAGATGAGGTACCAGAGGCTGGAAAAGAGCAAACACAGTGTCTTTCATTTTGAAAAAGTGGGGAAAAAAAGAGGAGCTAGTGAAATACAGACCAATAAGTGTTAACTTCAGTCCACAGAAAAATTCTGGAACAACAAAAAAAATCAAACCAAACATTTGAAAGCAGCTGAAGGATAACAAGAAAATGAATAGCTGCCAGCACAGATTTGTCAAGAATGAATTGTCAAACCACTTGAATTTCCTTTTGCAGCAGGGTAACAGACATCATGGAAAGAGAAGAAACAATTGACATCATGTCTCTTGAGTGTAGTGAGGTCTTTTGAAATTGGCTTGCATGACATTCCCTGTGTCAAGGGACACCTGGGCTAGATGAAAATGCTGTTAGGTAGGGACAAAACTGGCTGGAAAAACAGGTTTGGAAAATAATTTTTAGTTGTATGAAGGAGTATCAAAACAGAAGGATGTATTGAATGGTGTTCTATGGAGCTGTGCTTGGCTCTCATCGGACCATGACCTGAGTGATGCAATAAATATTACACATGGTAAATTTACAGAAGACTGAAAGTGAAAGGGACTGCAAAGCTTTCCAAGTTCAGAATGGCTTTGAGAAATGAGGAAAAGTGTCTGGAAAAACAAGATGAAACTCTGTGAAGTAAGCATAGAAAGATGGCAGTTCAGAAGAAATTATAAGCTGCAGGAACACAAGATGGGGGTCAGCTGTTTAGGCAGCAGTTCTTCAGAAAAATCTCTGTGGATTATTGTGGATTGCAAACTGAACCTGAGGCAGTGTCCTGCTGTTGCAGAAATGGCAAACGTTGCTGTGGAATGTGCAAATGGCAATATAACCTGAAAGATAGGTGAAGTAACTGTTCTGCCTGAAATGGTGTCTGGTTTTGGGCTACCTTTGTGCTTCTAGAAAGACGGTGGCCACGTGGAGAGAATCCAGACAAGAGTCACAGACGCGGTCACTACGTCTCATCAAGAAGTGAGAGCTGTCACAGAGAGGCTGGGGGTGGGTGTGCTTTGGTGTAGTGCAGGGAAGACTCCGATGGCGTCCTGGCAGTAATCTTCAATATGTGAAAGGCTGGTACAGAGAGGAAGAAATAAGTTTTGTTTCGTGTAAGAGGAAATGGGATTAAATTGTTAGGAAGAATGAGACACTATGGGAGAAAAAGCAGTTTGCTAATACTTTGTGAAGTCCTGGAACAGACTGTCACCTCTGTGACTGAGGGCTGTAAGAACAGGAGCGACACGGGTACAGCTGATTCTGTCTTCGAGCAAGAAGGCCTGTAGGCGGTCACTTCAGGCCTTCTTCAGCCTCCTTGCTACAGTTCCCTAGTTTCTCTGCTGATGATAACCATCTCTCCTCTATAAATAGGAAGGGATGAAATAATTCTTGCACTGCTGTGGTTGTAGGACTTTACAGTCACGAGTTTCGTCTGCGATTGGCATGGCTGTCAATATCAGAGTGAGATGGAAAGTGCTTTCCTCAGGCAGCGTGATCCAGCTTGGGCCTGTCACAGGCAGCACAAAGCAATAGGTTTTCCTGCTGTTCTGAAACTCCTCGCTGTATATTTACAGATAATTAGTCTGCCTGTCTGTGTCTTTCACGTACTGTGTTGGTGGAACTTCTGAGCTGTACAACTAAATGATTAGAAAATTGTTGAGTTCAATCCTAGTGTGTTGAGTTTTACTGCAGGCTAAATCATATTCTTGTCTTGTTATCCTAATCAATCTTCTCCTACTTCCTTTAAATTCCTTCACTCTGATTTTGATTCTCAGTGCCCCAGATTAAAGCTCTTTATCCATACCTACGTGCTTTCCCTTTTGTAGTTCCAGCACAGATTTGCATAGCAAAGGAGATATTTTTGTTTCTCCTGACCTCATCAATATTCTGGTGCGCAGTGTGCACTTATATGATAGTTTATTCCAGGATGATGAACAGATGCAAAAGTGTCTTCAATTGTCTCTGGAAATTAGCAATGGTCAATACATCCCGCAAACACAATGCTGGATGCTGTGGCGCATGCAAAACACGCATGGCAGGCAGAGCATATAGCCTTTTCCTGCCGCCAGCACACTTCATTTAATTTTAATAGTAGAAGGAGATGTGGTATCTTTTGAACATAGATATCCTTGTGGGCTAATGCGAGGCTTAGACAATGAGAGTTTTGCAGAGGAGAATTTGGCTTAACCTGTCAGTCTTCCAGAGATTAACAACTTCATCAACCGCTGTTGATATTGACAGTCAGTTGCTAGGCTACATGTTTACTGCTAAATGAATAGGCGACTTGGGGCCAGTGTGAATATTCAACAGATTGGCAAATAAGTAAAACGTGCTGTGACTTGATTTGTTAATTATAGTCAAAATAAATGGCTGTATTGATGACTATGATTTTACACAGCATTAGTCCTCTGAAAACAGCAATTAAGTCTGCCATGTAAACATATATCTTGCCTGTGACAAAAAAAAAAAAAAAAAAAAAAGCCTTAAACAACTGAATACACCACTCCAAGCAGTTTCACTAGGAGTCCTGAAGTGCTTACATTAGTTAAATTATGTCCTTGGGTGTTTTTACACCTCTCACTGAAGCACAACATTCAGGCGGGGTCTGGATTTTGAAAAGCTTTCTTGTTTGCTGCGTGCAGTGCTACTTATGGTCAGAGTTTATCAAGAGGAGCATGGTCACGCTTAAGGAGAAAGCACAAGTAGTTGGATCTGGGGAGGATGTTTTCTTTCTTTTTCCTAACACTATTTTTTTCCTGTTGTCAGAAAGCTAAGAATTAATTTATTACACTATATACCCTTTTCGGTGGGCCTTGTGAAAGAGTTATCACATTGCTGCTTTCTAGTATATATCAGCTCAGTTAATTGGAGTTCACTTCCCTTGATCCATACTATTTTCTCATTATATTTTGAAGTCAGTATATCAATTTTCTCATTCTGTATTTCAAGACTAGCATGCAGTGCCAGGTGCTCTGAGTATTCAGCATCGCTAATTGTTTAGCATTGCGTACGTGTAGGCGTAATACTGCTTTGGGATATATAGTGCCTTTTGTCTAAAGTGTGGAAAATATCTATTCTGCTCTAATTTCTGGTTGCAATGCCTGCAGTGGTACTGGTCAAGCCCCTCTTCCAGGCTGTGGCTCAGTTTTGCTATCTGTAATGTATAGCTGTTATTTTCTCCTCCATAAATAACCACCAACCTAAAGAGCGTTGAAGCTGCCAAATATGCCCCAAGTATCACAGAACAGAAAGAGAGGTTGTTTTAAGCCTGAGAACAGCAAATGTGTTTTTGCATAGAAAAACACAACTTTCTCTGAATAGGTCTGTGTTACCAGTGCATGCTTAGCTTGGGGTTGAGTTTGGGCCAGTAATTATTTTTTTCCCTGAAGAGCGGTAGAAAGGAGCTCCCTTGTGTCAAGCCTTATTTTTGTCCTCATCAACATCTGTCCTTCGTTGTAAGCTCTCGAGTAGTGGTCTCTCTGTGAGACTCCCAAGATCAAAGGCACAGAAGCAAAGTCATGCTGACCCAGGCTGATCGCAGCTGGTCTGAAGCAGGTTGGTACCAATCGCTAGAACTGAGAGCGGAGACAGGGTTTCAGCTTTTACTTCAGCATGCTGCTGAAGGAGAAACCACCCAATGTGGTTGCTTGGTGGACAGAAGCTTGCAGAAAACTGAAAGGAAAATGTGTGAGGAAACTAGAAGTGGAGTAGGACTGGGGAAAAACCGGGACTGGAGATTGAACCAGGGAGCTGGAAGGCAGCAAGTAAGAAACAATTGATATGGGAGGGCTCCAAAATGAACAAAAAGCTTGGGGGAGTGGTAGGAGAACTGAGATAAATTTTATGAAAAAAGTAATGTTGAGGACGATGACAAGAAGGCAGATAATTGGCTGCAAGTATTGTTTGTCAGCTTTGATGTTTGCTTAAGGATATGAGATTGATGATCTCTGTTAGCACATTGTGATACAGCTGCATGGTACCCATCACCTTTGACACCAGCACAAGTTATGTAAAAAAGCTTAAAAATTAATAATAATAATAATAAAAATAACCCAGAACCTCTACCCTCCCCAAATATAATGACAAGATGTAGGATCTGAGCTGACTGTTACAATGAAGGAGCGAGGTGCTGAGAACATGACAGCTTTGTGAAATCTTCAATGCTCCACAATGATTAAAGAAATGTTAATAGTTACCAGGGAAAGAATTGAGGACAACACAAAGAATATCAAGGTTCACCTTGAATGCACTCATGTTTTGGACCTTTCATTGCTGAATGCTTTTGTAGGACAGGAAAAATTTCAAAGGAGGGCAAGGATATTCCAAAGTGTTGAATGGCTTCACAAAGTGGGTGGTAGACCAGCAGAGCTCACTGCCAAATGGCATTGTGGATGTGACACATTTTACACATTTTAAGTTCATGAAAGACAAAATCATTGAGAATTACTAACTGCATGTACACTATATATGGGTCAGGAAATCTCAGAGCTGAAAATAGTTGGAAGTGGAGAGAGTATGAGTGGGAAATAACATAAATAAGATTGCTCTGTTCTTCTTCATCCCCAGCATCTGATTATGGCCACCAGTGCAGACAAAAGCACTCCAGATACACAGATTTTTGTCCTGTCCATTTCTCCTACTTGCTTTTCCTGTTGCCTGCACTGTACTTCATCTGCCAGCTCAGAGTGGTATTTCAAGGAATTTCTATCCCTAGGGCTACATTTACCAAATTAGTTTTATGTCGTGTATTATGCCATAAGTACTGAGATCCTCTTCCTGGGAAGCTGACAAATGCTTTTTCAATGTGTGAAGCAGGAGCATTTGTTCTTCTGCAGCTCATGGGAAAAGGGGAGATGATGGTGTTTCCCGAGAGATGATTAGCCTTGTAACATTCCCCTGGGCCAGGCACCAGGAGGCACAGCCCTGGGTGGTTATGAAACTGCAGTGCTGCCTTTCTGGTCACGTCAGGGTTCCCAAAATATGAGCCGTTTTGCAAAAGCTGTTTCTGTGCTCATCATAAACTTCTTTGCAGTTGCAGACTGGGGAAGAAGCTCTGACAGAAGATTTTCTGGTTTAGGGGGTAATAATACCCTTCAGGCAATTTGTACTTTTTCGGTAATCCACTTTCTGTTCAATCTGTGTGTGCAGCTAGCTGTGCCTGCCCCCAGGTGTTAATTATGAGTGGACAGGATGCAGTAGCCTCAGTGTGGGTAGCCAAGAAGGGGAGCCCTTTTCAACTCTGGAAACCTTGTGCTGGCTGGTTACTGGGATGCTTTCCCTAATCAACTCAGCAGCTTTGCAATGCTGAAAAATACGCCGGCAGTCCTGCAAGAGGAACAGCGTCCTCCCAAAGCTGGCGTGTATGCTGCTTACCCAAGGTGAATTACCTCTTTTTGAAATGAACTCCTAGCATTTCTTTTGAGACAGTTTCAGACTAGCAGCTTTAAGCTAATTACAGGCCATTTGTAAACGTATCAGTTCTTGTTCCAACACTTTAGCATGCACCCGGATATCATCTAGGTATAACAAACAGGCTGAGAGAGGCATGCCATGTAATACCCTCTTCGTTAGACTTTTAAATGTAGTCGATGTATTGCACTAGCCAAAAGCCATCGTTTTAAATTGCCACAGTCCTTGTCTTACTGTGAAAGCATGTTTTTTGTTGTTGTTGTTGTTGTTTTTTTTATTCCGCTGTTCCTCCGGACCCACTTCCACTTGCCAATAGCTACTTCTAAGATTCAGGGTAGTAAACCAGACTGAGCTTTCTCCAGCATCTAGGACACTTTTTATGGTAATAGACAAGCACGTGCTAAAATGACTTCATGTTGTTTTCTACAATCTGATGCTGTCGCCTTTTTTTCTTAACCGGACAAAGTCAGAGCTGTGGCTGAAGGGTCCCTCGTATCCTTCTGATGGGTTTCTTCCATGGCTCATAAGGCTTCTTTACCACTTCACTGCTGAAAAGAAGGATACTGTTTGGGTAGCCAGTTTCCACAGAATCACTTGTGTTAAAGCTGGAAAGTACAGCTTATGTTTTTATCAGAATGAGAATACTTTCTAGTGAAACAAAACCATTTTCTTGTTTCTCTTTGAATGCTTGGTAGGGTGCCAGATTAAAAGTCAGTATGTTTTCTGAGAGTTCACATGCTCCCCTCTCTTCAATTTTCCTGTAGTTAATATTAATTTACTGGTTCTACAATTTGCCACTGCAGTCCCTTTTCCCCCATCTACTTCTGACTATTGTCAGAAGCCTTCAGCAAATGGATAGAGATTTAATCTTGTTCCAGATCCAGAAGAACTTCAGCAGCTGAAGTTCCCCAGAGATCTAGGATCTCAAAGCAAATTTCAAACTCTCCTCATCTTTCATTTGCTGGAAAGCTGCCACGGCCTGTAATTTCCATTTTTTTTTTTTTTTTTGCCCCTAAAGGTGGGACTTAGGCACTGCAAAAAAGATCTGTATGGTGAATCACCTATTCCCCTACCTTCTATTTCTGCTATCATAACTAAGGTCTCACTCCAGTTCTTGTGCATTTCACATCATTTCTTAATGCACGCTTAAGTACCCTTCTCTCATTATATAAATTTATTGATATTTTATGTAACTGTTAAGCTTCATACAGGAACTGCAAACTGGTGTCTCCTGGGTTGGTTCAGCTGGCGTTCCCCTCCTGCCTGCCATGCTGCGGGGCCTGGTCTGGAACTTGCAGTGCAGTGCTCTTTTCTCACTAGTCCTGTATTTATAACCATTCTCCTTTAAAAGCATTTTTTCCTTCTTCAGGATTAAAAATGACCTCAACAGCATTCCTTCATCTTTGACACTGTCATCAATTTCTCTTGCTTTATAGACTTGGGTTGGTCCTCACTCTTCCACAGAGTGTAATGATGGCACAAACCATATTAGAATTGCTCAGCTGAATTTGAGAAACAGAGCTATGCTTTAGACATCTTGGCAAATTGCTAATGTTGTCTTCTGTTTGCAGCAGCTGTTTCCTTTTGTGATATGGAGCTGTGAAAGAAGTTCAGGATCCACCATAAATTCTGCAGTCAATACAGTATCTGTTTGTCTTTTGCTGATCTTTATTTCCGAGTCTACCTGAACGTCTGCATGCTGGTTCATAGCCAATTTGCCCTTGAGGTCCTCACTGATATTTGAGTGTATCAGGGAAAGGTTTTGTTCCCACCCAACTCAAATTGATTTTTTTTTTCTCTCTCTCCCTTCCTTTCACACTGCCGGAGTTGTTGATACTGGTTCATTTCCATTCTCCAGGACATTTTTCAGTTCCCTGAGCCCTTTCTGCAGCTTATCAGATAGCAACTTCCAGGTTGGTCAAAGCTTTTGTAGCCCTTTCCAATGTTATTTCAAACCACAACTGTTGCAGCTGCATCTCCTAGGCTCTTTGGGCACTTTGCCATTGACTTTCTAGTATGGGTTCATCTTTACCAGTGAATTTTCAGGTGCTATTTTAAATCCTCCTGCGCTTTATGTGTTTGAACTGTGCACTCCCTTTTGTTCTGCCCTGATACAGGAGAGATACCGGATCACAGGTTTTGTTCTTGGAAGCCAGAACATGGGGGTTTCTCCCTTTAGCCCTGCTGCAGGAAGCCCAGAGTTTGAATGTTAAGAAGAGCAATTGATGATTGAGTCACCTATCTTTGATGCAATCCTGTTTATTTACAAAGTCACGATTTCTGTACCTCCAGGTAGAATCAAACAAGATAATTCCCTTGCTTACAACTCACAATCTCTTTCAGTCAGCACTTGTCCCAATAGCTTTCTTAAGGTTTATCTCGAAGTCATGTTGTTGATGCTTTGTGGCTCTTTTTGATGCTTCCTTTTGGCTTTTGATTTGCGATTCTCCCGCAAACATCCAAAACAAGCATTCTGCTACCAATCAAGGTCCTAACCATCCAGGCTCCAGGGTTTATTTTCATTCCAGACTTCCCATATGTTTATGCTTTGGATGTTCTCCCATTGTTTTGGTTATTTTGCTCCATAGAGGAGCCTAATGTTTATTTGTACTTAGCACAAATGAGAAACAGTTCTTAGACAAGATTTCAGTAAGTTTTGGTCAACTCCCCTGTGGTGGCTTCTTACTGCTATGGGTGAGGGCTCCTAAGGCAGGCTCCTAATTCATGTTGCAGGGAGAGGTGGGCAGTCATGGAGCATTCAAGGTGAATTCCTAGGTTAACATGTCTGAACTCCTCAAGTGGCCTTCTAGTTACTGTTTGTCCCTCCATCTTAGTGCCAAAGGACTGACAGTGAGATTTAGATGGAGAACATTAAGTTGTTTCAGTGGAAAACAGATTTTTTTTTTTTTTTCTTTAAATCATTCATGGCTGTCAGAAGCAAAAAGACCTTTAGATTTTTTTTTTTTTTACGTTCTATTTTTTTAATTATATTGGTTCAGTAAAATTTTCAGTTTCTTTCTTCCCCTTTCTTTGACTTTGAATAAGTTTGAAAAAGACCAAGTGGATTTTACTTTGAAATAATAGTAATTTAAGCAAAAAGAATTGTGAAGAAAACATTGAATTTAATTCAAGATGTTTTGTCAGATGACTTTTAACCATGGCTTAGCACAACCATAGAGTCAAACTTCAAGCTCCTTCTCAAAAAAGATGCGTAATTATTTTACTCCTAGTAAAACTGCAAAAATCCAAACTCTCAAAGGGTTCAGACTAAGTTAAGCCAGACCTGGGGCATAGTTCAGTGCTGCCGTTCTCGTATGGGATATGGCCATCACACGTACCCGTACCAACGCCTTTTGGAGACACCCAGGTAACTGAAGACAGGATCTCAGTATCTGGGGGTCTGGAGATGCTGAGTGCTGGTTGATTGCGGCACTTTTGCATGGATGCCAGTTCTTTCTTGACTAAAAGGAAAGGTTTAATGCTCCCATTCTAATATGTAGCTGGATAAATGTAGCCATTAACTTGTGCTTTTAGACTTGATCAAAATCACCTTGTGAACCTGGACTTACCAGGGGTAGAAATGACTCATCCCTGAATTACTTCTTTGGTGTTGTAGTAAAAATAAAACCGATATCTGCAATTGGAGTGGATGCTGGGAATGACCAGCTCTGTGGTATGAGAAAAGAGACGTGGTATTGAGCTTTTCCACAAACCTGGGAGTGCAGTAGAGGATGGAAGTGGCCAGGTACCAGCTTCAGAGTGTCCTGAAAATGCAAGCTTGATAGGTAATAGTGTTGGTTTATAAATTCCTGCCTTTTTGTTCTTCTCCCCAGCACCTTCTCCAGCTTCCATAATGCCAACGGGCAACGCCAGCCAGTCCCTCAGTTTCTGGGTGGATGGTAGAGGGGCTCAAATGAGGGCGGTCAAAGCTTTTAGATGTCAGGGAGAACCGCAGCAAGCTCTGCCATGCTCGTGCCAACACAAAATGCTGTGTTGCGCAGAATCCAGCCTTTAATTCTATCAATTTCTTGTTTGACACAGGAAAACAGAGCGTGATTAAAGAAATTGTGTCTTAACTGACTGCTCCATATTGTCATGCCAGAAACAATTAGCTTAACTAGAAAGTTAATTTAATTGCAAATGTGGATGGGCAAACTGTGCCAGCCACTTCATTATCATTATTCTATGTTATTCCTAATGCTTAGTGCTGTTTAATATGTTCTTCTTATGGTATATGGTGATGTAATTAAAAGATTGTCTCTGCAGAGGTTAAGGTTGCTGCTGAAAATAATTTCCAGTCTGTTTTACATGTCTTAATCTGTGGAGTTTCAACACGTCCTTTAAAAGCATTTTTGATAGAATTTCCTAGGTTGTTTTTCACTTCTGTAGATGAAAAAGAACTGTCAGAGACGTATATAGCAGAAAGAATTGACCACAGACGTTTTTGTAGTAAAAATATTCTGCAGTTTCATAAAGGAAGAGATTCTTCCTGTTCATTTTTTTTTTTCCGTGCATTTTGAGATGTTATAGTTAATTTGTCATTTTTACAAACAAACAAAAAATTGCTTAGACTGAACCTAAAGGTAAACATGCAGAACTGGTGATTGAAATGACAACACGTAATGGCCCCATTGCCGGCACACAAACACATGGTGATGGACTTCTGTAGTGGGCAGTTTTTAGGAATGAATTCCTTTGGAGTGAAGAATCATATAAGGAAAAAGTCAAAATCTGCTAGGAAAACATTGAATTTGTCATGTGTTTTTCTTATGAAATTAAAGTGAATGACACTAGAAGGGACTCTTCCACCATTTCTCTGTGAACAGTATCATAATTCTTATTATTTTGCCATACTGTGTTATTTTACCATAATATTTTGTTACCTGTATCTTGTTGCTAGTTTTAGTTTTGATTATATTCGAAAGCTGCTATGTAATAAATATACTGCCCTGACTGACTTCATTGCTGTCCTCTGACCAGCTAATTGAATCAAAGATCCAACCTTGTCTTAGTAGTATTTTTTCCATCTGCTTTTTAAGCAGTATTTTGTAAAGAAGAAAATAATACCTCTTAGATCAGTCTTCATCCTAATGGTTCTAATGCATAATATTCAAGAATGTGTTTCCTTATTTTAAAAAATGTATAAATTTTTTGACATTAAACCACCCACCCTTTGGCAGATTCCCCTGCATGGAAAACTCAGCTTGAGAAAGGAGTGTTACCAAGGTTGAGTGATTAAAAAATAATAAAATGGATATTGCTTTAGCAACATTGCTTGAATTTTTTTTCTCATACACCAGATACAAAAAGCATCTCATCTTACCTGCCTCAGAGCACCAACTGATCTGCTCTTGAGATAAGCTGCCCTACCTGTTTCCTAGGTGTTTGGTGACAGTTGTGTGATAAGGGGCACTAAACCTTCACGTGCTGCAGTATGTGATGTTTGCTGACAGCATATCTTGGACTAAACAGGCCACTCATCTGATCCAATATGTCATTTCTCACGTTCCCATAGAAACTTAGATTAATCAGTCATTCCTGATGCATTTCTTGTACAATATTGTCATTTTGATGCTCTTTTGCTGCTGGTTTTGAAGGAAGCTTCAAATTTGCTCGAGGAAATTGAGCCAACTTTGTGCTGCTTTTTAGCAGCAGGTACTTTGCCTGTAATGAGGAAAATGTGATTTTACAGAATTCTTGCAAGGTAAAGAAAACGTCGCTTCATATCCTTAATGAGAGCATTCTTATTCAAGAGTGCTTGACTGTAGTTATAAAGGGTGCTATCCACAATGGTTAGTGTGGAGAGGAAACCTTAAGTAGAACATGCTATTGTGGCCTTTGAGCGGTTCCCATCTCCTCTATTCAGAGAGCAGAGTTAACTGAGGATAGCAAGAACAAACTGTACATGCGCTTGAGAAAAAGAACTTGACTTGGCAAGTTGGCGTAAGTGTAACACAATATATTACCACTTTCTGCTGGGCTTATTCTCTTACTGTCATTGACCAGATCTGTTCAACGGCTGCCATTTTCGGTTGCAAGTAGAAGAAATCCCGATTCCACCCCCCCACACACATGCTTTACTTTCCAAGAAAGTCAGTTTATGTAATCGATACCAGGTCTGTCTAGGAAGCTGTTCGGAAATTTGGGGGAGGGCAGGGGGAAGAGGGAGGGCTGAAGGATGAAGAAGGAACAAACATTGGACCTGACAAAGCTTGAAATATAAAACAAAAAAGCATCTGCGAGGCATAATAAAACAAAGTGTATATACGTGTTGTTCTCACAGAGTATTTGGCTGAGCCCGGGCAACGGGAAAGCATGCATAGCTAACGCTCCTGACTGTGTGAAACCCTTTGTATACTCCAGAGTCTCTGCAAGAGACCTTGATTACAGAGTTTGGCATGATACCCAATACATTTTTTGGAATGGTTTCTTGTCCATCACTGACACTCGTAATGAGAAATTTATACACCATCCAAAGCGGATAAATTAATTTCAAACACTTTTGACTTGGGTCAACAATGGCTATTGGCAGTGCCTATTATTTGCCTTTTTACAAACACACAAAGGGGGGGGGGGAGAGAGAGAGAAATTGCTCTTCTTCATGGTGATAGCATGGTAAAGACACTGAGTATAGTGGAGATAGAATCTTGGCAAGCACATATATAGGTCAGGATAGAGAATTTCACTTTTCAGTGTAAATGAAAGTAATTTTCTTCAGTATGAACAGTTTAATAAATTCCCAGGATGGTTTTCATTAAGAAATTTGCATATTGGCTAGTGTAAGATTTTTTTGAAAGCAATCAGTTGGCAAATATAATTTGGTTTTACTTCTATTTTCCTGATCCAGTTAACAGTCAAGGAATGAAGTATGAATTAGCTATCCCTTTGAGAACAGCATTTAAAACTGAGATGCTTAAGTTAGCCTTTTAAAGATGATAATTGTACATATTCTCATGCAGATACGCACACCAGAAATGGGAAAAAGGCATTAAAACACACCTACACAAAAAACCTGTGGATTGGAAGCAAACAAAATTGCTGCAGTCTTCTTCGGAGATACTGAAATTGGGGGGGGGGGGGGGGGGGGCAGGTGAAAAAATTACTAGTAAGTTCCCATTATGTGCAGCCCAAATTAGATAACTTACTACATTCTCTAATTGAATGTAAATTCACTTTTTTGGCTGATCTTTGGCTTTTCCTCTGTGTTTTATTTTGTATGTGCAAGGCACAAGGATTTATTGAAGACAAAATCCTATTTATATACCCGAGCTATCCAAATGCCACAATTTCTGCCAGCTTTTAAAATATAACTCGAGAGCTTCATGTAAACAAATTATTTAGATTTTCAGAGTTGTATGATAATAGCAAAACATAGCATTAATAAGTATTAAAAAGGTGAAAAATAAAAATGGGATTTTTAAAAACAGAAATATGAAATATGGCAAGAAACCAGAGGAGATCAGAGAGTGTGAGCACAGGCTATATTACACGTGCATTTTTATTTTAGTTGTATTTCAATTAGTTTCTTTGTGCAGGAGCTGTTTGAGTTTTTGATTTTTGTTTGTGACTTAATTTAAGTCTGTGTTGTGATAGGAATGACATAAAGGAATATGTGATTCTCTGAGAACTGCTCTGGGGACTTTTTTCAGAAGCAGCCAGCTTCCTTCCCTTTTGGCTCCCCTCTTACCTGCCTGCTTCCTTCGTGCAGTAGGGCTGCCTGAGGAAGGTGAGGGTTGCTGGGTGCCTCGGAGGTGGGAAGGATGCTTCATGCAGCTGATACGCTGGCTGCACTGCGCATAGTGACAACTGAAATACGGATCCTGGGATGCTGTGCTGGTAGGTCCTGATGGCATCGCATGGACACCCATTATTAGGGAAGAACCAGAGCAGGTTTTCAGATGAGCTCAGACTAGATGATCTAATGGTCCCATCTGGCCTTAAAATCTGTGAGTCTATGAAAGACAGTCCTGCAGTTATAAGCATTTTAGAACTGTCAATTGCAGATTTACTTCAGCGTTAGAGGCAATTGCTTCCATGCTGAAATGCTCGGTTATGCATTATGTGCAGAGTGTCGTAAATGCTCTATAAAATAGAGACATGCGGCACGAGCAACACACAGTAAAGGAGAGCAGCTCGATGTAATAAGAATGAGGAGAGTCAATGTTAAGGTCTGTAGAGGATGGCTATTTGGAAGAGATCTGAGAAGGGAGAAGAGGCATTTGGAAAAGAAGAAAAGAAACACGCCCCAAATGTGAGGGAGGCTGAAGCTGCAAAGCCAAGGAAGAAAGAAATAGGCAGGAAGGGAAAAGGGGGAGTGAGAGAGAGCAGGAAATTAGAAAGGACCAAGAGCAGCAGAGAGCGAAGCTGTAGGATGCGAGGGATGAATGCAACTTGTCTAACCCCTTTATCGCTCTAGGACTGTGCCTGTGTGGCTATCATTCAGCATCTCTTCTGCCCTCTTTCTTTAACTTCTCTGGCTAAAAAACAAAGGGAGATAATTGAGAGGGGGAGGAGAAATGGGAGATGAGTGATATGTGCTTTTTGGTCCCTCTCCTTGTTAATGGAGGGGATGCTGGAGGCGCAAGGTCCTTGGGCTGACAGAGACCCTGGCACGTACTCAGCAGCCCATCGGCAAGAGGCAGAGAGGTGGGAGGGAAAGGAAAGGAAGGAAGCAACTGTACACATGGAGCCCCAGTGCTGTCAGGGAGGGACATTGCAGGCACCATTGTATGGCAGTCGTGCAGTGGTGTTACAGAACTGAATACTAATAATACTAATACTGAACTTTTCTTCTGGGTATCATATCTTTTTATTTTTATTTATTTATTTTTATAGCATGGAATGCGTTTAAATGTGCTGAAGGTCTGTGTGACAGGGCAGGGTCTCTGCCCTGCTCCAAACTGCTCCGAACGTCTGTATCTGATCCACAAAGCGCCTGCCCAGACAGCCCATCAGCCTCTGCTCTTCTGCTGCATCGCAGCGCAGTACGTGCCGGAAGGACTTACACTTCCAGGGAGTGCGTGCGACAAAAGATTCCCATGATAAAAAAATACAGCTAGTTGAGATAGGATTTTCTCAACAATTCTGATGATTTTTTTTTCTGTATGTTTCTGTGGTCCAGGATATCTTTTTTTTTTTTTTTTTTCCAGGGAGAGAATGGGCATATTTCACA
Source organism: Oxyura jamaicensis (assembly GCF_011077185.1). Classification (NCBI taxonomy): domain Eukaryota; kingdom Metazoa; phylum Chordata; class Aves; order Anseriformes; family Anatidae; genus Oxyura; species Oxyura jamaicensis. The sequence continues at coordinate 26,165,451 of NC_048899.1, read as the reverse complement.
TTGCCAACAGCTTTCACCTGAGATAATGGAGATGTTGGCTGAAGTCAATTGTTTCTTTAAGCTCACAAATCTTCTGCCCTCCTCCTTGAGCTACTCAAAGCGGTGTGATAATCACTTGGCTGTTATCTATGACACAGTATCTAGTTCCTTTTTCCTACAAAAATAGTGGAATGATCAGATCTTATAAAGTCAAATATTTGTGCTTTTTATTGTGTCATTTTTGCAGACCAGCATCCTTGTTTTCTCATCGACGGCTAATTCTCATGTCTTTTGGTTTGCTCCAGGCAGAAAGAGAAGACACTCTGTAAGGTGTGGCAAGGGCCGGACTGAAGTTTTATTAAAGTTTTCCCCAGAGTAAAGGGAGGAGGAAGTTGATTATCTTGTAATTGGTATCTCTCTGGGGTGCTGCACTTGTTAAATCCGTGTATGTGATGGGACTATCTAGTTACACTGAACAGATTACCTGCTGATTGCTACTTCTGGGATTTACTGATAGTGCTGAATGCCAAAATCTTTCTGAACTGTGAGTGGAAGAATTAATTCCAACTGCCTTTGTTTACTTTTTAATGACAGCTAATACTCTATCTAGGTTTCGTTGTCTCCAAGTGTAGATACTAGGAAATCTCTTCTGAACAGAGCAGACAGGATTTGCTGGCATTTCTACCTGTTGCTTCGATGGATGGGGAATTATTTGCTTCCTAGCTGAATGTCCTTGGCTTGCTGTTCACTTTTAATAAAGCAGCCGGGTTTTACCCTTGGAGGCACTTTCCCTTCAGTGTTTGGAGATGGGTGTCAGCCTCTGAGGTCAAAACCGGTTTGTTTGTTTTTCTTCCTTTGGTTGTGCAGAGTTGTTAATCCAGGGATTTTATCTCAGGCTTTCTTTGATACCTAGCTGGTAAAGCGCGTTTTGGTTCTTTCTTGGATGACAAACTGCGACATTTCTCCCACCGATGTTTCCAGACACTCATTTTTAAACTCGCTATAAGAGCGATAGGGAGAAGGACTCGGCGCGCTGGGCCCCGATGCCGAGGGCAGCCGAGCACACTTCCTTCCAGGAGAGCGGCGGCAGGGCTGAAGCGGGCCCAGCGAGGCCTCCCTCGCGAGCTGGCTCCCTGGCACGCCGCCCCCCGGCCTGCTGCCCGCGGGCGGCTCGCTGCGAGCTGCAGAGCTCCTCGCCGTGCTGTGCCCGGGTAGCAAACAGCGCGTGGCCGGGCTGAATGGGGCTGGGGGCGAGCCGGGGGGATGTATTCCTGCCGCCGGGAAGCAAACCGGATCCGGGCGCAGGCCGAATTGCATAACAGATGATGTATTGTACAGCCTGTACCCTCTCCTAAAGAGCAGAGGTGGGCACGCCAAGGCAGGCTCGAGCCTGGCTCCCGGTGAGCGCCGGGCTCTGGCCTGGCTCCACGGCCGCCAGTGACAGCGAGTGAAGGAAGAGGCGAAGGAAGGCGCTGGCGTCACCGCCGGCCCTGGCACTCGCGGTTGCGAGGCGGCACAAAGCCTCGCTGCGGGGCTTTCTCCATCGGCTGTCGGCAGCCTCATCCTCCCCAGGTCAGGAGGTGGGAGGTCTCCTACCACTGACCCTGCAGGGGGACAGGGGCCTGCTGCCTTTTCCCCATAGGAACCCCAAGTGCCGTGCTGCTTTGCAGCATCGTGCCCTGTCTCCAGCGGCCACGGTGGCTTTGCTACAGGGCCAGCAGCATCTCCTGCCTGGGCAGCCTGAGCCACAGCTGGCTCCAGGTCTGCACAAAGGCAGCTTATCTTCAGCCTTGAAACACTTAGCAGTGAACAGAAGCTGGGCTCGTTAAAAATCCCAACAATATACAATACAGAGGGGTGTCTTTTCCCACTTTGTGGTAGATCAAACACATTTATCTAAGGTTTTAATTTCTTTTCCTTTCACATCATAGTGAGGATCTTCAGTAGAGAACGGAACAGCCGGGTGATGTATTTTTGGGTTATAACTTGAGAACAAAAGCTCATTAGGACTCAAAGATTTTATATGGATAACACCACCCACGGTTACTTTAGATAGGGTAGAAATGTTTTTATGCTTTAGGGCACAAACTAGCTATTAAATTACTAGGGAACTACAAATATCTACTAGACATATCGATGGGAGCACAACCAGAACGCAGAGTACTACATAAAATAATTATATACAGCACAGCTAATATTAGATCACATGAAAGTACATGGCTGTTCCATAAAAATCATTAGCATCTCTGTTTTGGACATTACGGGGGGCAGGGGGGATCCGTGCCCTGCGGTGCTGACTTTGCTGCCAAAGGCTGGAAACCTTGCAGCCTCTCCTGGCATTTTGGTGCTGCTGGAGCCGCCAGAGGAGCTGAGTTTGCTGAACTAGCAAAAAGTCCTCCTTGTTCAGTCCTTAGCTGGGATGTAGGCAGCCCAAGGGGTGGACGATCCATCGTGCGGAGAGGATCCACCGAGCAAGCGTGTCCTTGACGTGTGAGCCCGAATTGGGGTCGGTGACAAGGACAGCTCTGACATCATATGAGTCATGTGAGGAGGGAGGGGTGTCGCTGCCTCCTGACGGGGGGACGCATCTGTTCCACGCTAGCTCGTGAGATGTGAAGAGGTTGCAGTGCTAAGATGCACATAGGGAGAGTGGGAGTGTGCCGCTTAGCAGGGCTTTTTTGAGTTTGGGAATCTCATCGGAGCTGCCTCTCTTCTGCTCTGCGGTTCCCAGCCCTCGGGTGCAGGTGGTGGCCAGACCGGAGCCGGCACTGCAGAGGGACGAGAGCGCCTCGGGAGCAGCAGCGCTGGATTCCCCACCTCCGTGGGACTCCGGACATGTGCCTTTGTCCCCCAGGCAGACCCGAAGGATAATGCAGAAAAGCTTGAAGAAGGTCTTGTAGGATGTACTGTTATTAACAGGGTGTATAGGCACTGTTGGATTCGCTGCCTGGTGTTCCCATTAGGCGCGTTTTGACTTTTAACTTTGCCAAGTGGAGACGTCGCGGCATTCGTACATGTGAGATTTTCTAAGCCGTATCTTCCTCTGTGTGCATCAGTACTGAGAGCTCCACAGAGAAACATTTCTCTGAAGGAAAAAAAGTGTGTGAACATGTAATTTGGACCATCCAAAAGTATACGTGCGTGAGGAGTCGGTTCTAGCTGCAGAGCTAGAAATATTTCATTTTCTGCCTTTGTTCTTCAACTTCCCAGCTTAACTAACAGTCTCTTAATGCAGAGTGGTCCTGTCTGTGCTCTGCAGCCCTTCTGGGCCCTATTTAGGGGTTACAACCACAGCACCAGGTCCTGTGCAAAGACAGCGATACCAAATCTCTTCCCTTGTGTACTTGAGACGGGTGGATGGTTGATACCTGTCAATGACAGACGTGTGGGGTGAATCCAGCTATCGGTCAGCCTGACCCATAACTGTGGTTAAATTTGTGTTGGTTTTGTTGTTTTACTTTTTGTGGGTATTATCTAAAAGTTTAGAATTTTAAAGAGGACAAGAAGGTGAGGAGGGCCTGAGGGTCTGTGTTAGTAAGTCTCCAACAGGAGGGGCTTTGGTGCAGCCATCGTGGGCGAGCTGGATGGAGTACAGGGAAAGAGAAAGGGCAGCTCTGGTGTGAGAAGGTTTCACAAGCAAATGGAAGGGATGGGATGCTGCACGCTTGGGTAACTCACTGGAAAGGGAACCAGTGGGAAATGCAAAGAGAAAGCTGACACAGCCCAGCAAGGGACTAAGAAAAGAGCATAACAACGGTTTTGGCAGATACTGGTGAATCAAAACAAATAGAGATGCTGCAAGAGCTGAAGTAGGTATTAAGTAATCTGTATACAGAGGCTGGTGATTTGTGTTTCTGCCTGCGATTGAGAAATGACAAGGTGTAGAGGAAACAAAAAGGATGATAGAGGTGCTGCTGGGAATCGGCGTCATAGCTCTGCTCTTGGGGAGAACTGGCAAAACCTGAACCCGGAGCCCTCAGCGCCTGCACGCCGAGCACACGCTGCTTGGCTCCAGCCATGCAGCTGCAGAGCGGAGCAGGCTGGCTCATGGCAGAAAAAACCCTTTGACCCAAGTGGCAGGATTATTCAGGGGTTCCCCCCCTGCCTGGGGGGCTTATGCCCCCAGAAACATATCTTCAAGGAGAAAAACACTGAGGGGGGGAGCCTGACCCAATCCAGCTGCATTCCCTGTAGTGTCTGCTGCTGCTTTGCCATAGAAAAGTCATGCTTAACTATTTTTTATTATTTTAGCATGTTATTTTTCTGCCAAATTTTCCTTGGGAGTGTAAGCTGGAAAAAGTTTTGGGTAGAGCTGGATAGTACAAATCCCACAATTTACATCTTATCTATACCATGAAGGAATTGTCTGGAGCAAGTGAAAAGACATGTGCAAGGCTGGGGCTTTGTTTCAGCTGAATGGGCAAGTGTAACATCTTCTCAAAATGCCCCACTATTGCATGCTGGAGGTGTCACTGAGCTCCACTAGTGAAGCTATCACGATAGGTACCTGTACTGCACAAACATCTGGTGGTCCAACTCATATCGAGACCCATTTGTTTTCAGCACTTGTCATTCAAGGTGAGAAATAAAAGCTGCTCAATACATTGCAGACAGCATGGGATGAGCAAGAGTGTGGTTGAGGTGTCCTAGTTCAAAGAGCAAGCCAGTGGGAGTGCAAGGGACTTCAAACACACCTGGTAACTTGGTCTTTCTAATTTGTATTTCAGGTTTTTGTGCTTCTTTTTGTTTAACGTTTTCTCAAAGGGAAGCTTCTAGTACTCCCAGGGGGTTTGTAGGATTGCTCTTCCTCCATCCCCATTTCCTCTGATTTCCCTCTCTAGAAGTCTTTGTGTCTGGACAAGATATTCTTACAGCAAAGTGCTGGGAGCACCACATCTAAAGTGGTCACTAATTACATTAAAATGGAAGGTGGCAGTGTAGGGGCTTTGTACCTGCTTGTATGCAAAGAGCTGTCATACAGATCCCCATGAGCATTTTGGTACACTTCAGTGATGGGTATGGAGCCCTAAAATAACCCCCCAGAAAAAAATATAGCTTCTGCTTTAGTGGCTCTCCCAGCACTGATTTTCTTATTAATCTCCCTAGCAATACTTATAAAAATGCTTGACTGTGGTTACGCAGATTGTCTGATGTGATCACTAGCAATTATGCTAATCACAGTCTTCTCACAGTTCTTTCCCATCTGTTTTATCCACCTATGGATACTTACAGTAATATACATGATAAAAGAGCCTCTGAACACATCCCGCTCTCATTTGCTGGCCACTGTATTTGCAAAGGTTTTGCGGATCAGACAGTCTATAGCCTGTGCAGGGGAGGTGAGGAGTGAGGGGAAGGAAGTGGCAGAGCATTCCCATTTCTATGGAAGAGCAGTGGACACACAGGGCTGAACGACTTCCCGGGGATGCCTGTGGCAGAGATGGGGCTTGGTCACAGGGCTCTGGAAGCCTTGTCTGTAGGAAGCCACAGGCTGAGCATCACACAGGGGAAACACAAAACAAACATAAAACCAAATCAGTCTACTGCCTCTTACTGGAACTGGGGAAAGAGGAATGAGAGGGCAAGGAGCAGATGCTGATTGCTTGCCCTGTTGATGTCACTGGCTGTGGGTGGAAAGACAATAAAACATTGTTTTCTTTGTTGTGTGCCTGAAGAACTGCAGCTTGCCAAGTGCAACTTGGTTAGTGAAGACACACTATCCCAGACGCCAGCTTTGCACAGGGAGGCAGCGCAGCTGGCACCTACCACTGGAAGCAAAGGGAAAAGGGCTGCCTTCTCTTGTGGGTGAGATATTTCTGATGGCCGGGGCTCATCTCGGTGGCCCTCCATGTTAGCGCATCCTTCCTGCCGCCCAGTGAAGGTGCTGCCTCTCAACATCTGGGCTCACCAGCAGAGAGAGTGGGATGAGGCACGGTGTGGGTGACTGCGATGTGTCCTAAATCAGTGCTGATGGGGCAGTAAAGCCTTTCCTAGGGAGGAGGCTGGCAGCCCCGCACTGGTGTTATGGCCTTGGTGCTTCCCTAACCCGCTGCGATAAACTACATGTGAGGAAAGAGATCTCAAAGAAACATTTGTTCGTAGGATATTGCAGTATTTCAGGAAACTGAAGCAAAGGTTTATTGCACAAATTACTGTGGTGAAGGGCAGTAACTTGTTTGGAAGGTATTGGATTGCTCTTTTTTCCCTTCATAAAGTTTTCTTCTTTTTTATATGGGGACCTGGTGCTTGAAAGGAAGGAAGTGTGGCCAAGGAAACTGCTATGTTTCCTGGAGTTTCCAGGTGGGGATGGGATCTGCTGCTAGGTGGAATCCCTGGGTTGACAGAAGCGTCCAGAATCCCTGAAAAATGCTCTAACACCTCTTTTACTTAACACATTACTGTATGCAAACAATGAACTTCTTGGAACAGGAAATGTGTTTTCATTGTGTGCATAGACATACCTATCAGAGCAGGGCCCCAGTTCTGACCTGAGGGTGTAGATGCTACCTTGATAAATGGCAATTACTTTTCTGAAAAGCTTGAACTAATCTTAGACACAAAACAAAACAAACAAAAAAGCCCAAACCAGCAGTATTCACTTGGAGATCGTTTATGGCCTTTGGAGAGAAGATGATGCTTTGTTGGAGTATTACCTGTCAGAAAGAATCCTTGGACCAAGAATCGTTCGGGGCGTTATATGACATTCAGCAAAATCATATCCGTTCGGAGATGCTTTCCTGCAGCAGATCCAGCTCTGGGTCCCATTTCCGGATAAGGCAACACACAATGGGACTACAGATTTCTTAGGAAATAAATCCTTTCCAAGCAGTTGTCAAAACTGTTGAGTCTAGGGAAATATATAGAGATGGATGGGATATGTCATTCTTAGAGGGATGAGTTATTTAAAACTAGTCTGGGGTATGCTATTCTTAAAGGAATGAGATATTTATTAACAGACTTACATATTCCTGTAATGATTCCAGTGAGAACAATGAAAATTGTGACTGAGTCAACATAAATTTAGAGTTAAAAGTTAACTTAAGCTTGGAATTTTCAAAGGCACTTAGTGTTGACCTAACTCTGATCTCTTCAAAGTCAATGGGAGTTTTATGAGTTACGTCAGTAGAGAGAAAATTGCTCTGATAAAGAATGGTTCTGAAATCACACCCTGAATTGATAAGTACATACTTTCACTATATTTTTGATATACTTTTGATAAATGCATATTATTCTAATGTGGATAGGTTGTTTCAAACGAGTTGTATACTTCCCCTAAGAATAATGGAATGTTAAAAACCAAACCAAAGCAACCAAGAAAAAAAACATAAACAAAAAACCCCAAACTCCTTTATGGTAGGGAATAAGCCTTCTGCATTTTGCATAGAGCTTATTGCACCAAAGTTTTAATATATAAGAAATAAAAATAGTCTGTCTTTTCAAATGCGTTGCCTAACTAAATTATTAAGTCATTGGATATCATTTATGTTTTTAAAGTGGTGACCAGGTGCTTGAAGCAAGTCTTAAGATACTCAGCTGATAGACGGTTAAATCCATAACATATGCCCCACCTGGAAAATATGGCCCTGAAATAACTATTCAAAATTAAATTTCCATGTGAAGTTTGCCTATTTTGGGCCCCATCGCCAGCTGGAGGACTAAGATGAGCTTCTTTGAGAGTGAAATGTTTTACTCCAGCTGAGCATTGCATCAAACTTATTTTTGTCCTTCTGGTTAGCTGTGATCTATAGGGCTTGATGGTGCTTGGTTGATGCACAACTGGGAAATGCGTAATATACAGAGCAAACCAATGGGATGTTAAAGGGAAAACTTGTGAGCAAAATTTTATTCTGCATAAAATCATTTGGAGTTTTGCCACTGATTTACATGGAGTCAGGATTTTATCCCCTAACTTTTCTCATGTCTTTACTTCTGATGTCTTGCTGCGTCAGCCTTTCTGATGCGTTAATGCTAGTTTATATGTTCTGAAGATACAGTGTCTGGTAAACCATATGACAATGCAATCCTAGTATAAACCTTCCGTGTGTTTCTGTTCTGTCTTAGGCATTAAAGGATGTGTCTTTTTGGCTACTGCTCTGCTGGAGCTGAAACTTTCCCAAAACTCACAGCTAAGCAGTTCAGTGTGTGTTGCATGGGACAGCTACAGAATTCCAATTACTGCAATGGTGAGTAGCTCTGAGACATGTAATCCTCAAATTTAAGTCATTAAGAAGGCTGTAAATGCACCCAGGAGCATTCAGAAGATAAAACAAACACATTTAAATATATATATATATATATGTATGTATAAAGATCTTCAGGCCATAATACTTTTTTTTGTCAGAAGGTATCATCTGATTATTTGTTTGGTGTATCAGAAAGATCTGCAAAATGAAAATAACAACCCTGTTTCATTAGGCATGATAAAGTACTTGCAGAAAGACTCGGATTTCTAAGATATGCATTCTAAGAAAGCAACTGCTATAAGTGTGATGGAGGAGGGACAGAAGCATGCAGTGTAGTTTACATACATATATTTTTGTTATAAATGAAAGAAAAAAGAGAAAGCAAAGATCGGACATCCTGATTTATCCTTTAACCTGCTCATCAATGAGCTAATTTCCTTTAGGAGCTGTAGCAGAAATGAGTCTTGAGAAGGGATTTGAGGGAAGATTTAAAGAGGGATTTGAAACGTTTGGCTACTGGTTGATCAAGTTTTCCATTAACGATAGTTAATGATAAAAATCTTGTGCTTACCACAGGTTCTGATCAGATAGTGTTTCTTGAACATGAGGGGGTATCTATGGCTTTGAATGTTGTATGGGCATTTATTATATAGTACTGCTTGAGGTTTATGCTGATCAATAGTAGGCTGTGAATATGAATTTAAATGCAGATTATTATGTGTTGGATATGCCGTTGAATATTCACAATGATACAAGTCCTATGTGTATACAACATGTAGACATGCAGATACACAGGTTTAGCTGATTGTGTAGGCATTACATCATTTTTATGCAACTGCTTCTGTGGAAATTATTTAGTAAATGATAAAAATACTTGTCTTCGTTACTGCCATCACAGCATTTTTCTAAGAAAAGGAAAAATTATTTTCCTGGTCACAGCTTACCAACTAAAAATCAGAGATACCTGAAGTCATAAGCTGTACTGTGTTGTTGCTGGTACCACAGCTTTAACCACAGTTCTTTGCAGTGTTCTTTCTGGTGAAGGGAATACAGAAAAAACTGTGTAAGTTTGTTTAGAAAGGTTTATAGGCATTTCACCTATTGTGCAGTATACTTCTATTTTGTAGTCCTTCCTTATATTTACTGTATTTGTGGTTTGCTGTGACAGCACTTAGAGTCCTCCATTGTGCTTTATTTTAAGACTTTCAGTTGCAGCTGAATTGAACATTTTAGAATCCTAAATTCATCTTTCGTATTATCATGCTTATGGTTTAAGTTGTCTTGCTTTAAAAGCCCAAACTCTGAGGCCTAGGAGAACATTGCAGATCTTTCAAAACCTGTATAGTGATGCCAAGTACCAGGAGCAGCCTGAGAACAGTAAATGCAGCAATTGCCCCTAGAAGTACTCAGCATTAGGCACAAAGGTATTTACTGTTCTATGTCTGAAGACAGAAAACCAATCACGCATCCAGTGCCCACACTTTTTTCTTCAAACTGTAATGAAAAAGAGACGTATCATGTAATCTGTCTTCTAGACATGTTTCCGCTCCATTTCCGAACTCTCCTTACTCAAAGACAAACCTTAAAGAAGAGGAACCTAATCACGAGCTTCATTATATGCCCTGCCATAGCAGGCAAGTGAATAAGCAGGGTTCAGATTGTTTCTTTCAGCTGAAAACCGTATGTGCTGATTGCAACTTTGTTAAATACATAAATAACTGGAGCCCTTCCAATCAGAGGCAGCCAAACCTTTTAATCATATACAGAAGTGTTCCTCGTGACATAATTATGCTATCCAGACTCCTTCCTTCATTGGGAAATATTCTGTCAAACAGTAAAATAATTAGCATGGATTTTAAAATCAGCATTGACATTCTAATGTCTAATTAGGTAATTGTCATTGGCACAGCAATACCTATTAGGAGCATGCAATTTGTGGAAGGGGTTTTGATGGAACAGACTGCAGGTGCAGATGGTCTAACAGCAGGACTCTTACCCGATGTAAACAAAGGTATTTTAATTAGCCATGTGACCCTGATCATTGTTAAAAGGTAAGGGCTGCGCATTCATCTTCCCACCATGTACTTCCTGGTACGTTCAAGGGTAGTGTTGAAATACCTCGACCTGGGGTAAATTACACAGAGACTTGATTGAAATTCTGTTCAAATCTAATTATTGTTTCATTTGGCTGTTGGCGATGCTAGCGCTATATTGCAATTGGCTCAGAAGTCTTACCTAGTTCCCGGTCTATTTTTGGTGTATAGATCTCGATTGCTAACCTACACGAAGATATCAACTTTTGTTTAGTGTATCAGGGAAGAATTCCAAGATGCTGAATTTGATGTTCACCAAGTGTCTTTTCATAGCTTGTAGGAAAATACTTTTAAAAAATGCAGAGGGCTCAATTCTATAAAATCATAAAAATCCATTGCTAATGAGTTTGCATGCAACTTAACATAGATTTTAGTTGAACTTATTTTTAATTGAGAAAGCATGAATGAACACACAATAGTAGCTATGAGTAACCTTGAAATTAGAAATGCCAGAGACCTGGTAGGCTCCCTGTCCTGTCTGCACCAGCCATGGTAGAAACACTGCATGTGTTAGGTGTTCTCGAGCAGATGTTGCACCTGCTAGTTGAAGCAAAACTTCAGGAAAATGCTGTGCATTTTATTTTTCTCATTACTGCACAGTGAACAAATATCAAAAAAAGTGAAGGAAAGGCACTTTTGTATTTGTATTTTTTTTATTATTATTATTTTTTTTTTTTTTTTCTGGAGACTCCTTTATTGATGTCTCAATTACATTACTGATTTCTAATTATAAGAGTATTTTTTATTAGAGTTTGGCCTTACTCATATTTAGTTTTTTAGCGCTTATTCACATAAAACTAAATACACATGCTTCACTATAATGATGTAGTCTTATTTAATATTTTGGAATTGTTCTTGCAAACAAAAAATGAAGTATTTGTAGAGCTGGGGCCTTAAACTGTACACTACTTCATGCAGGGTCTGTCTGTGTGGTATGTTTTTTTTCAGTGTTTACCTCAATGAATTACAGATCACTAATTTTCATGACTGATATTCAAATAGGTGACATAAATAAATGTATAGATCTTCCCTTTCTCCTTTTCTGAACTGGTTGGTGCTGTGACGAGGCGCAGGAATACAATTCTCCAGTCAGCCTGTGAGTGGTTATGTTGTAAGTATTTACATATGCTCATTATCAAGTCCAGAATAGTTCCACTAGTCTGAGAGTAACTCCTGAAACAATGTCATGTTGTCTGAGTGCAAGTGCTGGATCAGCATCTAAGTTAGACAGATCTAAGCTACCCAGATGGCTACAAAGGTGGAATCTGGTGCTCTGAAGGTTCTCGTTGTTAGTAATGCCTGAATTGGGTGTAAGAGGCTTGAAGGTTTAGACTTTTGGCTAGTTCAAAAGAGGAAAAAGGAAGTGCCTAGCTATCTGCAGTGGCTGGAAGGAGGGACCTCTGGCTGACAAACCTCCTCACTTGGTTGCTTGATAAATGATAATTTGCTAGGATGGGGTCTGTGCCACTGTGCAAACTGTTTTTAGTGTTGCTTTTTTTTTGTTGTTTTGTTTTGCTTTTTACATTTCTGAAACTGTGTTGCTGCAATTAGCAAATGTACACAGTAGTCTACTTGAGCCAATTCTGTAGTCAACATTAGGACAAAATGTAAACGGTAAATCTTTTGTTTATAAATAATTTATACTACCAAAGTTCTTCAAATTCTGGAGCGGCTGAGGTGTATAAGAGCCCAGCAGAGCTGGTTTCTTTCAGGACAGTTGCAATGGCTGCTCAGGCGCGGGGCTTCTTTAACATATGAGAAGCCAAACGTGTTTTTTTTTTGGTAATTTTCTTTGCCACTGTGTTTTGAGTAGGAAGATCTCTTAGGTTCTGGAGCAGTTGGTAAGTCTTGATTGATTATTTCACACTGGCCTATTTCACATTAGTACTTTATGAACGTTGCTGGTTCTCTAATGAAATACATGCTGGTCTTCTGACTTTGGGTTTAAATCCACCTAGTGCTGTGTAATGAAGAATCTGTCTTCCTCATAAAGGAGGTATAGACTATGTTCACTCTTCTGTTTTTTTTTTAGAAGCTGTCTGTCTAAACACAGAAATATTTATCTAATCAACAGTGAATAATAAACTTCTTTTATCATCAGATTAAGCAAATTTGGCAAAACTTTTCAACTTGAGAATTGTGTGGCTTAAGTCGCTGCTCCTTTCTGATGAATGTGAATGTTTTTCCACTTCTGTCAGGCGAGTGCTATAGAGACCTTATTGTTCGAGTGTGAAATAATGTATACTTGCTAGTTAATGAGTTCAACCACCATGAGATAATCCTCAAGTGACATGATGCCTGTCTGTACTTAAAATAAATAAATAAAAGCTAAAAAGAATACAAATGATAAGCACACATTATATCTCTTCTACTGATGCTGGGGTTTAATTATGGGGGACAATTACCTACCGTAGTCAAAGGATTCGCACGTTAATAACATTATATGGGGATAATGTCTTTCTAAGCTGCTATACCATTTAAAAGCTGGTACTTATGTTGCAATCCAGATTCCGTCTACCCGTCAGTCCTGTCTGGATTATTGCTACATTATGTAATGTGGTCTCTTGTGTTTTTTTTTTTTTTTTTTTTTTTTTTTTTTTTTTTACTGTGTAATTAATGTGTGGGTCTGACTGATCCAGTCCACTCTAATAAACCAGCATTAATGAGTGAAATAAGTATAATAATAATAATAATTCCTACATGACTTCTGAACTTCTCTGTTACTCTATGACATTTGTATTCAAGAAACATGAAGACTCATTTAAACATACACATATATATTTATATTCACATCTAATTCTATTCAATTTGCATGATGCAGTCTCTGAGAACTTTTCTCTAGTTTCATCCAAGAAAAAACTAACTGCATTAAAAGAATACATTGGATAGATAAACCTTCTAACTCTGCATTCCCCACTGCTCCTCAGTCCTGCACTTTCACAGAGGAGAGCTATGCTAAAACCTGTCAAAACTTAATCTCTTGCATATCCTTCTTAAATATTGTGTTTTGTGCTTTTCCCCACTGTGAAACCTGTTACTGATCTCTCCTAAGAATGAGTGAAAGATTTGTGACAATATTTGCAGGTTATTAGAAAATCACAGGAATACTGCTGGCTTCAAGTTTTTGCAAAATGTACTGCTTTTTGTGTCAATTTTAACATGCTTATTTAAGACGTGGCATTTACTTTAGAAATATTTCTCTAGTGGGCATCCATTTTCAGAGGAAGAAAAAAATCAATGTCTTGACTTACTGCTGGTTGCTAATTTTCAAACATTTTGGGAAAAAAGTGAAATAACTTACAAGTTATTTCTAAAGGTGTAGTGCTTTCTTTTGTGTTTAATACTGGTTACTGATAGGAAATGTAGTGTGCCTGTGCTGTGAAGTGTTACAGCTGTGTTTAATTTACATATTTCCTGTGTTTTTTAGTGAAATTAAGATATTTTCCATGTATTTTGTTGCTGCATGCCTGATTTCTTCCTATGTTGATACATTAATAACTCAAACTGATAGTGATGTGCTTTCGTTTTACTTTACAGCACCTCTTAAAAGCTTAGGAATAACAGGAAACTCTCTTGTTGGCTTATCACAGAGTTAGAATTGCAAATATAAACACAATGTACAGGTTTATAGGTTGAGAAAGTACCATATCACAGATCAGTGCAACAGGTTGATTTTGGTGGGGATTATTAATGTATGTCCACTCTAAATTCGGTCCTGCATTTTGGGGGTTTTACTACCTATCGCTGCTGGTTAGTTTCAGGGCACTTAAAATCTGACCATTCGCTGTAAACGTCAACTTGCAATCGGAAGCAGAGCTTTTAAAAGGTTATTTCCAGTTAAAGAAGTTTTTTCACAAAACTTGCATCAACCTGCGTAAAGTGATCCATGAACTAACGTAATAACTTCCTAATATAGCTACACTTGAATTCTAAGGATGCTATAGCATGTAATCTCCTTTCATATTAAGTATAGCCTATTTAATACTTTCTCTCAGGATATATATATATATATATATATATATTTAACTAAAGCCATTTTTAGGCTTCAGAAAAAAATGTTAGTAAAATATTATATCAATCAACCTGAAAATGAAGGTGAAACAGTGTACTCTTACCCAAACTGTTTTAGAGAATGTGTGTGCTAGCTTTGTGTAGCAAGGTTTGTGGGAAATGTCTTTTATTAGAGCATCAGAAATAGCTGGAAAAAAAGGATGTGGTCTGAAACAGAACCAGCAAATTTCTGCTAAAGAACACTTTGGGACCAGTTGTTTTAGTTTACTTTCATGTTCCTCTATTAGATAACTTGAGGGAGAGGTGTAATTAGCACACATGGAGCAGAGCGGTGGTCTTGCTGAGAGAGAGGTGATATCCTCACGGTCTCCAGGGACAGAGAAGTAGCCAGCAGCTGTGGAGCAACAAGGTGTAAAAGGGTCATATACCGTAAAATGAGCACCTGTATGGCATTCAGCAGTTTTTCTAGCTCGTATGTACCACCAGTGCTTGGGGGTGGTGGTGCAGCAGTGATCACCCCAGACATCACATCTCCTAACCTATACATAGCCACAGTCAGTCTCTCTTAAGGTGTCAGAGGTGAACTCTTTGCACCAAAATACATGGCGTGTATCTTAATTTTAGGGAAAACTACAACAACCTTTCAAATTCGAGGCTGGGAACTCTAACTCCTGACTTGACTGGATACCATGAAGCATGGGCTCAATAGAGATATTTGGTTTATGGCATGCTATAACTTCCTTCATTAACCTCTCCACATTTCACAGACTATAAACTACCTGTCTCTTTCTTTCTGCTAAGAGAGAACCACATTATCGTCTCTTTCCTCCCTCCCCTTTCTTTTCCTCCCCTCCATGTGAACATCCCCTCTGTTTCATGGGTGCCAAGTACCTTTCCTTTCAGAGCTGGTCTTATAAATACTTGTCTTAATTACACTCTAAGCAACTGTTCTCAATTTGTTTTTAGCTTTGAAGTCTGCTGCCTGTATTTCAAACAAGAAATAGAAGAGGATGTGTATGCCCAAAAGCTCGTATTCTCTCTAGCTATACCAGTTGGCTTAACAAGCGATGTTGCCTCCAACTACAAACTTGTCTTGCTTAGTTTCCATGTCAGTGAGGGCCTCTGCACCGGATAATTGGGATGGAGAAACTGGGAATGGAGGGGTTGCTTTATGACAGACTCTTACCTATTTGTAGCTCAATGTTTCTTTATTAAGCTTCTTCCCCATGTGCATTGTCTGCTTGTCCTTGCTGCTGTACCACTGTGATGGTGCAAGGATATAGGATGCTGCATACCCTGTTCTGAGGTACACGTGTATGGATAGGATGCTAGAATGGGGCACGTCTCTTGCTTAAAAACCTTTATTCTTAAGATTGGGAAGATGTACTGGTGGGGTACTTGTTGCGCTGGTTTGTCTGGCTTCATGAAGAATTTGCAGATCTGTAGTTTGCTTCTGATGATTTTGATGGGAGAGTGTTTGAAGGCTGGAGAGGAAACTCAGCTCAAGGAAAACCTCAGAGACAATGATCAGGAATTGTGAATTCCATAATTTCTATAGTGCAGTGACATGCCACTGTCAGAAATTGCTGGATACGGGGCTTTTGTTCACTACTGTAATGAGTAAGTACAATATTAACACTGCTCATTCAGAGACAAACTGTTTCCCTGGAGATTATTTCTACTGAGTAAAGTTCATACTTAGATGGGGGAGATGGAGATGGGTCTCATGATTGTTCTTCTCATTATAGATATGATGGTGCCTCAGGGTTTGGCTGTGTAGCTTGGCTTTTTAAATGTGTTTTGGATGATTGCTAACTATATGACATAGGTCTGTGTTTTCATTAACAGTAGTTCCTAGGCTGCTACTACTTATGCTAATCTGACTGCAGATCTGCAGTAATATGGCTCTGATACTTTCTAGAATGTAGATGTTACAGAAGCTCTCCAGGCATACTTTGGAGGAATGGTTGTTACTGAATTCCTCATGGAACATCTAAAAGAAGAATAAAATCTTCAGCCATTTGTGCGTTGCAGTTTTGATTGGTGCAACTACCTAGAACCTGTCCTCTAGGGTGGGCCACAAACAAGCTGGCATATTACATGACTGCTTAAATGCTAGTTTCCTGGGGTTAGAGACAGTCAGTTGTGGTTTGCGACCCCCAAGGGGGGGGGGGGCAGGGGGTTTGCTGATATATTTGGGTTTGAAGCCTGATGGTTAGGTGTCACCTTGTAGGTGCTCAGGAGATTCTGATGTTAGCGAGGTGTTTGTTACAGTACCTGGAGGATGAAGAACCAGAATATGCCAGCTCATACAGGGCTTTGTAGGTGTTTCTGTGAATTCTGAGAACTCTTCAGCAGGGCCATTGTGGATGCCTGCACGTCCCCAGTGTGTCCTTGCTTATGTGTCATGGGGACAGTGTGAAAAGTTTGAGGAAAGAGTACCTTCATCTTTGTCTGCTCTTTGATGACTGAATCATAAGGATTCTAGAAAAAAAATCCTTTAAAATTTGGTTAATGGCTGATTCTGTTCATTAGTGTTTCCTTGGTTTGTTTTATGAACCAGCGGAGGTAACGATGAAGTTAGGGGAAGGAAAAGGTGTCCAGAAGTTGCTTAATTTTGGTTCTGAAAAAAGTCTTGGAGATGTGGTTGGTTTAAAAAAATAAAAATCCTCTGATGTCCCATGTACTTGTGTACTTATTGAGTAGCTTCTCTGTGCAGAAATGTAGATCTATGAGAGAGGTTTACTTGGCTGTTAACTTATCAGCAACCCCAGCTTAAAGCTAGATGTTGCGAAGGTGCTCTGTGGTCATGGATGTTGCAGCTTTGGGTGAGGTTGTGGTGTCTTGCCAGGTCTGAGGGCTTATGTGGTTTATTCCATCTCCTCTTGCTATGGTGGTATATAGAACAGTGGCAGCAATTCTTGATACGTTTCTTATTTTAATATTGTGATTAAATTTAAATGACTAGAGACCAGTTAATTGTGCGCACACATAATTATCTTATGTACCACAGTAATATTTGAGGATTTGCCAAGACTGGGGCTCTGTGGTTCTTGGCTAAGCAGCAAATAACCCATTCCTGAAGGAGACATTGCTCTGATCTCTCCTACCCTTGTTCCTCAATATTGTCTCTTTGGTTTTTACACCCACTTTGTGTACATTGACCTATATTAAAATGAAAACTTTTCAGGGAATGGCTTGTTTATTACTTTGTATTACAGTACGTACTGCGGTGGAAATTCTGCCTGCCAAGATCTCTGAGGACACCACAAATACAAACAATAATAATACTGAATCACGGAAAGTTACGCTTTCATCTGTTTGATATTTACATTCTTTATGAGGGAGAGACTCGGCTCATGCCCATTTCTGCATTGTGTGAAAACATGCTTTTACTGGAGTTCTGGCATGTTCGTTTAGTGTCTTGCACCGTGCGTTGCCTCCTGCTCTTTTACTTCCCTGATAAACTCTGCAACAGCTCATAGCCACTCTTGAGCGAAGAAAAGGATACTAAGCTCAGAGAAAGCAGGGAATTATGGACTAAGGATGAAGCTGTTGTGGACCCACTTGCCTTATTCTTGTATGAGTGCTGTGCATATTTGCATGGAGGTGATGGGGGCCACGATGCAGCTCTGAGTCCCATCCCTCAGGCACCTGCTCTGGGAGAGGGGTGACCTGGCACCTTTCGTGTGCCTGCCTTGCCCTGCCTTCCTTCCTGGAGGTGTTTGTGCTCACACCTGACAGTAACTTTCAAAAAACGTTCCTCAAACTCCTGTGTAAAGAGCAAAAATGAAATGGTCCAGTCTCCCAAGATAACCACGTTAAATTATGAAAAAAAATAGTGGTTTTATCCCTTCCATAGACTTCATGGTCTCCTCTGCCCCCTTTACGCATCTTTCGCTTGCATTATGATCATGAAAACACAGGCAGGAGGAGTCTGTGTGGATCAGGGGTAGTGGAGGTTTGTTTTTGTTTTCCCCAAAGGGGCTATTGTATTATAAAGTCATGTGGGCACACAGTCATGAGGTAGGGCCTTCAGTTTTGAGTTTTTCAGGTTTATGTCCTACCTATCTAACCTGTGTATTTACATTGTTCAGCTTCTCAGTGCTCTGCTATGCTGAATGCACAGCTAGGTGTAAACAAACAATAGCAATACTGGCACAGAAAGCCAGCCGTGAGTCTTTGTACTGGAGGAAGAGAAAATTCATGGCAAGTGCAACAGTGAAAATCATGCAAATTACCAACTGTAGCATCCTAAAGATGTAATTACTGGACCAAAATGCCAAATTTTCAGTCCTCTTCTGATTAGTTGTTGGAGCAATGAGTTATCACAAGATTGCTACTTGTTAATATTGGCAAATCAACAGCTGCTATTCTTTGGTATAATAATATCACTAAATTCTGTGATTGTCATGTATCTAGCTTTACATCAGATATGATTATGCCCATTAGGATTAAAGTCATTATACGGTAGGATTAGAACTGAGCATGATTTTGGATAATGACAGTGTTAGTGTCACTATAGATTTCAAATTACATTAATTTCTGTCAGTATGGAAAAAAAAATACACTAGAAAACATTTTCACAGGGACTTGGGGATGTGTTTGGCTCCTGGTAGTAGCACTGATGTGGTATCTAGGCTATAAATGAAGCAGGGTCATATAATTTACTGTCTACTGAAAAGAATATGTACTCTGTCTTCAGAAATTCAGGTGCTGTAGAAATGATCCCATCTTTGAGCAAATGCTGCAATTACTTCAAGCTGTCAAAACTCTGCTTCCATTGAACAGAAGTGTCCAGAGCAAATACTGCAACAATGAATCTTTTTATTGTTCTGCAATCCCATTTGTGATAAGAGGAATTCCTTGGGGATTATTTTAAATTCTGTACATTAGCAGCAGTTCCGTGGGTTAAATCAGATAAAACAGGCTCTTATCAGATTATTAGGCACATTAGGCAATTACATTCTTATCTCTTAGAAATAATTCTTGCAGCCTTGGTGCTTATTTTTCCTCATTAGAAGTGGCTAATTCCTGATTAAGATCTTTTGCCTTCCGTACAATAAACCTTTATATTGGATTTGCTGCATAAATTGAAAAATACCTTGCGGCAGAGGGGGACAGCTGTGCTTCCCCTTTAAAAATACACCTCACTTATTGATTGAACATCAGTCACACAGATTTGCCTCTTGCAGTTTGGAATTTAAGAGAACTACAACACTGTAGTTCTTTTCCTGCACCAAATTTAAAGGGCCTCCAAACCAGCATGGTTTTACAGGACAGGGAAAGCAAACATGTTTTCCTTTGTTCTTACGGAATTTGGTTTAAACTGTGTGAAAATCAGAGTAATGGAAGGACATTTCACATCATTCACGTAGCTGCCATGAACGTATTGCTCCATGAGTAAGCCCACCTGGGGGATGCCCTCACAGGGCAGTTCCTGTGCAGCGTGGGTGGGAGGGATGGCGCAGGGACGGACCCTAATCCCTGCTACTTCTGGCTCTTTTTGAAAGTTTTCTGCAAACAGAGTGTCACATGAGTGGAGCCGTGCTTGCTGGCAGGCATGTCTAAA
Organism: Oxyura jamaicensis; assembly: GCF_011077185.1. Classification (NCBI taxonomy): domain Eukaryota; kingdom Metazoa; phylum Chordata; class Aves; order Anseriformes; family Anatidae; genus Oxyura; species Oxyura jamaicensis. Next base: position 26,145,613 of record NC_048899.1, on the reverse strand, counting down.
ATACAGGCTCGTGTTTACTGTAGGAACTGGATCAAAGTTGTTTTGCTCTTTCATGTAATTAACTCAACCCAGAAGAAATATCCAATTGAGCGATTTACTCCAGATAACCAAGGCACTTGGGAAAAGGCAAGTGCTTCAGTGGAAATAATACCTGGGAGAAAAAAAAAAAAATCAGATTGCTCCACAGGTCTGTCCAGTCTGTGTTACCGACGTTCATTTCTGGTGCTGAAGCTGATACCTCATCCTTCCCACCCTTCCAGGAGCATTTGCTCTTGTGATTGCTGAGCCATCCCCACGGCTCTTCCCTGTGCGCCTTTCGGTACAAATCTGTGCCTTACGTGCAGAGGCCTCGGCACGTGGGTGTGCGTGCGTGTGTCAGAAGCAAGTGCAGTCGGTGTTACTTCAATATTTTTGTAAAGGATTAGCAGAATTTTTTCCCTTATTAGAAGTGAGATGATGAGAAGTTTTCAAAGGTAAAAATGGCAAACACCTAACTCCTATTAAAAATAAATGGAAATTAAGTGTCTGCCAATTAAGACTGTGAAAACCTTTCTGGTGGTCTTTAGGATTGAACCAAATTACATTGAAAACCAGATGGGAATGTGTTAAGGATGAAGTGATTGCTTGAGACAAAGTGTGGCCTGTTAGAGGTGGTCCTGAGTGACGTTTTCAGTGTCTGCGTATACGTGATGTATGTCATATTATGTTTACAGAGCACCTTTTGTAAAAAGTTCAGTGCTTTGGCTCTACGATATTGCTGTGTGCATTGCTTTCAGTTTTCATATCTCACAAGTGATGTTAAACATTCATGCCCAGAGACATTGCACTCAGACATCTGTCCACTGGATTACATGGGAAAAGCCAATAGTTACTTGACTTCTTCACAGAGCTCTTGGAAGCCAGTTCTGGGGCAAAATTTGAATGGGGTTGCAGCCTTTCAAAATAGGGAAAAAAAAAAAAACAAACAAAAAAAAACCAAACAAACAAACAAAAAAAAACACCCAGTGCATTATATTAACAAACTGACTGCCTGAATGGGTCAGGAGTGAGAAGGAAGCATTGTCTTTGCATTTGTCACTGAGGTATAAAGAGAGTGATTTACACAAATCTTGGGAAGCTTTGGGTAGAGCTGGAAATCTGAACCCTCATCTGCTCCTCCCAGTGTGGCACTACAGATCTGCTGAGGGCTGTGATCTGCCAGTGTCCCAACCCCATGCTTTGGGCCAATGTGGTTAAAGGTCTGTGGCAATGGTACACCTCGAGTGATGTGGGATTTGGCTGAAAGCATTGCTTGGAGCCTAACTGGATCTCAGGCTGTCTCCTCCCTTAATCCCCAGCTGGAAAGCAGAAGATGGCTGGGGCTCGGGGCTGCCCAAGGCTGTGAGAAATGGCTGGAATATCAAAGTACTGATGCAATGCGTGTAAAATTATTTCTTAAACTATGGTCTGACAGAAAAGGTTTGGGCAGGTAAGGTCCATGAGTTCATAAGTCTTCACTAGAGTGGAAGATGATTTTGCTGCTATCTAATCTGTACTCAAAGCGCTTCTGGGCCATTGGAGCAGCACAAAACATCTTTAATGGAGCAGTGGGTCTAGGCTGTACAATTATCCTTCTACTTCTCTGGGTAAACTTGGCTGTTCACTGATATTTATTTTGCTGTAAAACAGATAAACAGATTCTGTTTATGGAATATTTTTTTTTTCATTATTATTATTGAGACTTCTACTCTGGCCAAGTTCCAATTATGAGGAAAGTCTGGTGGAGCAAAACCAGCCGGGTGGGGTAAAGGGGTCTTGAGCAAGCTCCTGTGCTGAAGCTAAATTCTTGGCTCTTACTCAAGAGTTAAGTATGAAATGTTACATTGCCTAAGGTGTGATAGACTGGCCTCTTTTTCCTTTTCTAGTAACTATACCATTTTTCACCACTATGCTTTGCACAAAATCTATTTTGCTGTCCGTTTCAAAATTCTGTGGGTAACTGAATTACCTGAGTCCATCCATCTTCTCCAGCTTCTTATAGATCACCATTGACCAATAAACTACAAACATCATTCTGACTAGGGTTGATGGAAAAACAAAGTCTCCCAAAAGCTTTGATGTGTGTGTGTGTGTGTACGTGTATATATATATTTTAACCAAAAGAAAAAAATTCAGAGAGCTGCTACTTTACTGGAAAGCCTGTAAATTTTTATTGGAAAAATCCCAAGCTAAAACATTTCAATAGGAAATACACATATTTCTTTTTTTGGGTTTTCTCCCCTACCTCCCCCATTCTCAAGCAGCTAGACTCAAATTGTTCTTTTATATGTGTATAAAAATGAAGTTTCCTACCAATGGGATGCTGTTAGCTTCTGTGCAAGCTCTCTTAGAGGTATTAGACCTGTATTTCTAGAGCTTACATTAGCAGTTATCTCAGGGTAGCAAAGAGCTCAATTAGTGTGGCCATAAATTTTGAGCAGTTATGTCCTCCATCTCTTCTCTTCATTGAGAGTTGTAAACCTTTTCTCTTCTAAACACAAGTATTTTTAAAATGTGCTTAATAAAGCTATTTTTGTTCCTAGTCTTTCCTCAATGTTTGATGTTGAATGAAAAATGGGCAGCTCTCTAGGAACAGTTCATTGTAATGGTTGCTTTGCTGCAGAGGGATTTGTGAATTTTATGCTTGTGGTTACTTGGTTTTAACAAAGTCAGTCTCTCCGGGACCAGTGTTCTTACAATAAGCATAATGGGCACTTGTGACACAAGGAGAATTTACAACAACACTAAGAACCTGCTTATGGTTCTTGTAATAGCCTATGAGACCATATACCGTGACCTACCTTCCAAATTACATCAGATGTGGACTCAGCTATAAAGTATGCAGCTTACAGTGGCCATACCTTCTACTTGTTATTTTCGGTGATGTTACAGCAGGGAGATAGGTGTATCATGTCTCCTTGGCACTAGCTTACTTTAATATACGGCCTGTGCATTTAAGAGCAGTTGGCTACTTCCCAAGCTGCTTACGTGGGATGGAAATAGTTGTTTCTCATAATCTTGAGTCTGTCCCATGACCAAAGACAAGAAGACGCTAAATAAACCTTGTTAAGATACGAGCTAAGTGATTAAGAACCATATAGGTCCTGGTGACTAGACCACCACTCCAGGAAAATTTGTCTGGTGACTCCCAGTTTCCATCCTCCATGATCTTACTACACAGATTTTCCTTCTGCTTCTCATTTCTGCCCAGAGGATCAGTGCCTGTTAATCATGAAACGATGTCTATGTATTCCCTGCAATTCTTCACTCTTGGAAAAAGTGTTGCCACATGGAATGTTTCCAAAGCTTTAATTTCTCCAAGGATTGCCAAAATATAACTTAATAAGAAAACAGAAATATAACAATATTTTGCTTTCCCTTTCAATCTGATTCTTAGTTGTTGTTATTTTTAAATCTAGGACTTCTAGTCCTGAGTATATCAACACATGTAGAAATAATTGCCAGAATGCAACTTTGCCAGATTAGAATGAGAACAGCATAAATTCAGTGGCAGACCACAGCAGTCCACAGCAATCTGTGGACTAGCTTGGGAGGGTCTTGAAAATCATGGAAAAAAACATGTTTATAATTGATAGGCTTTTGCAAATAAAAAGATGGAAGAAAAAAAAAAAAAAAAGAAACCAAAACCACTGGAGTTTGCTCTGTTTTTGGGCGCAGGGTGAGGTCATATTTTTAAACAACCTTCTCACCAAATTTTCTATGAGTCAGTGTTGCACAATGTTGAAATAAATGTGCCCAGCCCTGGGTTGCGAGAAGACTAAGGAAAATGTAGTTCACGTATACCCTACCGGAGTTGTTTGAGGTGATAATGACCTCTGCCACATCTTAGAGCAGCAAGGGCAAATGCACAGGACGTGGCAATAAATTGTTTTTCTTAGTGATTTTAAATTGGTCTACTAAGAGAAGAATGAAAAGAAAGCTAGTGGGGAGGAAAAAAAAAGCTAGAAGAACAAATACTTAATGTTTTCACTTCCTGTAGCACCATACATTTAAAACATCGTTACTTATATTCAGTTGGCTCTTTTCCAATATCACTCACAGAAAATGGAACGTCTCCAGCTGACTTCACGAGATTTTGGCTTGAGGCCTGATACCGAGAAGTGGACTGAGCGTCTGCCCGAGCTCCGCTCCGCAGCGCTTCGGAAGCAGCGACCTTAACTCCAGGCAGTGCCGTGTCCACCGTCCCCAGCTCTGCATGGGAGGCTGGCTTACAAATAGGACAAGGCGTATCCATGACTGGATTCTGTGCTGTCTGTTGGTTTTTGGCTTCTTTGCCTGGGCCGTGTATGCTGGATGTTGTGTTTGAGAGCCACGCAAACTCTCAGTGTCCTGGCGCATGGGGCGAGCGCCGATTTATAAGGACGATAACTGAATGGGGCACATAAAGCTCTGCTCAAGTCAAACTTTGCAGCACAAGTGATAATTGTTTTTATAGCCAGCCTAACAAAGATTTTAGTGCCTTTAAACTTTTATTTGTTTAAACATAACAAAAGTTCAGTTGTAGTCACAGCTGTTTATTTTACGAGGCAGTTATAGGTGGATTTTGCTGCTGGTCAGGTTTGTGACAAACACGTGCTTTACTGAAGCAAGGTAAAAATCATTCCAGGATCTCTGACAACCTTGGCTATTGTATTGAACAGAACAGTTTTTTTTCTTGTTGGATTGTCCTATTGTGTGTTTGTTCCTGTTAGCACAATAATAGAGAGAGGGTTTTACGCAGCTTTATTGTGAGTGGGTGCTGATTCATAAATTCTGTTGAAATTGAAAAGAAGTTTATAGGAAATGTTTTTTTTAAAAAAATGGTTTGGGGGTATATTCAGTCATTAAAAAAATTATGAAATATGCATATGGTTTTAAGTCTTGGTGAATGACTGTCCAAAACTTTAGAATTTGGATTTCATTTTGTTTAACTTCCAAAGTCTGTTGGCTGACTGGAGACTTCCAGTGCTATGATAAAGCTGCAAATCTGTTCCAGTTGTATTGTCATGCAACCAACTTGTATGAAATACAAGAAGCACCCTAATTCTGAAATCTGTTGAAGACCGTAAATGAGCCTTAGGAAAACAAATGCAGTTGGCTGACTTGAACAGAGGAACATTTTCCAAGTATCTTTCCGTGGAGAATCAGGAAGGAAAGAGTTAAGAAGACAAATTTGAGTCTTCTTTCTAGAGTGGTTACTGCCCTGGATTATATGTGGCAAAACAATTAGAAATCAGCAGTACAGAACAGTTTCCTCTGTCCTCCAAATGACAAATGGCTTCATTTTTTATAAATGATGTGAAAGAAGTTGAGCTCTCAGCTTGCTGTTCATTCTACCTGTGCTCTTGCATGTTTAAACTGTTCTGCTGATACAGATCCCAGTGCAATTTGCAGTTCTGCAGTACGGGCAGGCAACCTTGAATACAAGCCTCATTTTTGTAGTTATTTGTTCGTTTATTTACCCCCCCACACCCTTATCTTACTCCTGAACTTTTTGTGGAGAGGGGCAAAGATTTCATTAAAAGGAAAAGTATTTTTGCCCTTTACCCTTTCTTTGGAAGGAGATAAAAATGAAATCTGAGTGAAGGAAAGTTTTATTGAAAGGGTGAGTGGAATAGAAAAAGACTCAATTATATTGTTTGGATCAAGATATTAGTATGTGAGATCCGGTTTCACATAGACTTCAAAAACAAACAAAGACAACTCCTTTTGAGCCTCTGGCAATGTGACTGGCTCCATAAGATCAGAGCTCAAATTTACATGGATCTGTATTAGTTCAGGTATGAAGAGTTTCATTTTGCTGATCTTTTGAAGCAAATTCCACATAGCAGCACAAGAAAGGGCTGCCACATCGGATTTGACACCCTCCAACTGTGCCTTATGCCAATGTTTTCCTTGGTTCCCCCCTTACAAAATAGCTCTTTGCCAGTTTTCTGAGGACTCCATCCTTTCTTTCTTCCTTTTTCTTTTTTCCCTCCTGTTTGAGAATGGTTTAGTTTGGGATTGTTAAAGTATGTATAGAAATAACCATGAAGTACAGGGAAAGGAAGAGCTGGCTTGCAAAGCCCTCTATTTTATTTGAAAAATAACCCTATTGGAAAGTGATCCGTTATTTTCTCTTTGTCTGTAAACAGTTCTTACTCTGTGTATGTTTGTTAGCAAGACACAGATATAGTTAATAGCTTTCTGGTTTCTAAGATCTGCACTCGTAACATATAAAATACATCGAACCTTGCTCAGCTCCTGGTTTCCATCGCTTCCCAGGCTGTGCTCTGTCATTAACCACCTCCTTTCCCCAGTCCTTCCAAGCTTCTCTGCACTGGCTGCAGGCTCCCTCCCCTCTGGGCATGAGACAGACCAGAGACCTGTGGCTGCACGCTCACAACCTGTACGGGAATCCCTTCTTCACATAAAGTGTTGTTGAAACTGTCGCTGGCCACAAAACTTCTACAGGTGAATTAAGCTATGGCGGCACAAAACACAGCAGAAGGCAGCTAAAGCAGCACCAACTGCCCAGTGCAGTCCTCAGTGCCTCTGCATAGCTCCAGGCTGGCTCCTTGGTGAGATGCTGCTTACATCTTCGCTTACTCTTTGCAGACTTGTGTGCAAACAACCAAAATGTGACCTGATTTACCCAGCTAATTCAATTACTGTTAAAATAACACAGCTAAGGCAACATAGAGCGCTCTCTATATTGCTGCTGTGGCTCAAAAGCTGCTCTGAGCAAATGGTAGCAACTGACAGCTCCTGTAGCATGCTGTGTATGTGCTGTACCAGCCTCTTACAAGCTCATCTTTTGGAAGATGAAGACAATACTCGTATTTCCTGAACTCTGCAGTTTTGCAAGTAGCAGCAATTAGTTTGCAGGCATGGCACACTGTAATAGGCTCAACGGTTTTCAAACATCGTGTTGGAAAAGTCCATGCCACACAAGTCATCCCCCTCTGTAGGTGGGAAGTGGTTGGTGATCTAAGGTTTGCAAAGAGAAGCAAGCAGGGTGACCTCATGGCATTCAATACGGGCTGTTCCTACCCCACAGAAATGGTTGTAAAATAGCCACGCTTGAGGTGAACATCTTGATTTATAGACAAACTCTTAATGATCTACAGTTTGAAAGGGGAGAGGTAGGTTGCACACTTGTTGGTTCTTGGTTCTTCATTTGTGAGGCTTTAAGCTGGAGTCTGTTTCTAAAATTTGTAGAAAATTTCTAAATAACATTTATGTGAAAATGTAACACAAAATCTGGTGGCATATGGTTGTGTTTAGGTGACTAATACTCGCTTGGGGCCACCTTCTTAATTTACTGCTGGCTTCACCATTCATGAGTAATGTATCCACTTCTAGTTCATGCCAATAAAGCTTTATGCCACCACACATAAAATATTTCACCTCACATATCACCTTCCCCATTGCTATGGGATTTTTATGGTTTGTGTTAACAAATAATCACTGTAATGAATAGCATGATAAAATTATATAACCTGCAATTTTGCTTTAGCAATTAAAAAGCCTAACAGTAGACTTTGTAAGGCCAAGACTCTTATGACAGCATTATCTCAAGGAGTTCATTTTCAGCTTGCAGTAATGGCAGTGAAGAGAGTTGTTCTGCAAGAGATGCTCCAAAAACAGTTGTTGTTTTTAGGGGGTATCTGGTTAGTTGGACCATAACAAAATATTTACTTTTCTCTATAAAGTTATGAATCCTGCCAATGTCATATTTACTATATGTCATCCTAGGTTCTAGATAGCAGCAAAAGCAATACCATGAAACACTCCAGTGCCTTCTTTCCCCTACATCCTGGATTTGGTTGCTTTCCACAAAATCTTCTCCGGGCTTTTTTAAGTGACTTGTACATATGGGAGAGTCTCATCTGTCTCTTAGACTTGTTTGTCAAATCATTTACAGATGATGTAAACCGGCACGTCATCATGATTCTGGGATGGGGATGAAGGCAAAAATAGTTTTTGTTGTTGTGTTCTTCAGTTTGATTTTTTTTTAATTATTTTTGTCAAAGTCAGCTCTGGGGAGAGGAGCATTCTCCAGGATGCAAACTGGAGAGTCAAATCACAGACCAAGATATGGGAAATGGAGCTATTTTTAGTGAGAGCAGGTTCATGAGTGGAAGAAGGGGAGATTAAAGATGACAAAGAGAAGAAATTCACCTGTCCCCCTTGTGCTCTTGCCTTGGCTCCATCAGTTCACTCTATCTAAGCATCATTCATGACAGGGTCACAATTCTTTCAGTTGTCTGGAAGCCGTAGGTCAAAAGAAGAACATCTTTTCAGGATCTGACAAAATATTTTAGACAAGACATCATTTTTTAATTCTTCAAAAGACAAGTTATATGTATTCATTGCATAAGAAATCTATAATTTAACAGCAGCTGTGCAGCAGCCTTTCCATGCTATAGTGCAGTCTACTATATTGATGATTTCAAATATTTATACCATCATCCCACATTCATGAAAAATATTTAAATTAAACATGCATAGGAACAGATGCCATTCTGTTCTGGCAAGAAAACCTAGTCATAAACTTCTGCTTATGAAATGTTATTTCACTTGACCCCTATCAGTTTAGGAAGTCATGAAAATTAAACTGGGAAAGTAGAAATAGTTTATGTAAGCTTTTCTTTCAGTGAAACCTTTCAGCAGATACGTGAAGACAAGATGTTTCCATTAGTGGCAGAACAGACTTTGATTTGATAAGATGACGCTCACTGCTTTAACTTCTAATGCAAGAGCCAGCGCCTAGTTAAAAGTTTCTTTGCACTTGCAGAAGGAGCTTGTTAAAGAAGCTTTCCAGACCAAATGACAAGTTATTCATTTCAGTAGTTAGTGCTTCTTAAAATTATAATTAATATTGTAATAATTAATATTGTTAGAGATGTTCTAAGACAACTACACTTGGTTTTGTACTAGAATATGCAACTTCACTTAAAAAAAATGCAGAGAGGCTGTTTCTTACTATTTCTTATTAGAGCTGTGTTATGGAACAATGAAAAGGGAAGGGAAATGCCATGTGAAGATTGCAGGCTATGGACATCATCAGCCCGACTCTATTCACGTTAAGCATTTACATCTCTCTGCATGTAGTCCATACTGGACTACATATGCATTTGTCTAACATATTTGTAGCAAGGGCTGAACAAACAATTGATTCTGTCTATTGTACCTAATCTATCTTGGCATTTATACAATCCTTTGAATCCTGTTATCTGATGGAAGTTAGAAAAATAAGTGGGTGATTTCATGGTTCTCTCCACTTCTAATAGATCCTGTTTGAGATGTTATTCTTGGATTTTCTTCTTCTTTTGGCTTCACATTTTAGCAGCTTTAACAGATTTTATTGTGTTTGTCCTCCCTTCCCCCCTCCACAACTGAACTAAAAAAATGGGTGGCAACGCAATAGTTATAATGTATGTTATTTTTCATCATACTCCTCCTGCTCTAGTTTGTAAAAGTTCTGGGGAAAGGGGAGTTTGAGATTTATTTGCTAGCTCTGTTTTTCCATATGATGCTGTCCTGGGAATCAGAGCTGGACTGATGGAAAAGTTTGATCATTGCAGGGGCTGAAACAAGCCCATAATACGGAGCCGTGACAGGGAACAAGTATCGTAAAAAGCATCACGCAGCCACTTTGTGCCCGTCCGGAGCACGAACAAAGTTCTGCTGCAGTTTAGATGACGGTCCCCTGAGGACAGGTCTCTCTTGCTTATGAAGGGGAGTTTGTTAGCCATACTGGGAGACGGCTGGGAGAGAGTTCTGTATTGCAACATTTTGGCCTGAAATCACGGACAGAAAAGTTGTCAGGAACAAGAACTGGCTAAATGAGTGTACGTGCCCGAGAGCATGCTGTGTGGTGGATTCCCCAGTTGACAGAAACTCAAATGAGTTGCAAGACCCAGTATGAATTAGTGAATCATAGCCTGCAAGTGGGGACAGTTCGGTTCATTCTGCTGATGACATGGTACAGTTTCTGGTAACTTTTTCCTCCCTAATTTTTATTAATATTAAATTAGGTAAGACATTACACATAAGTCAGCAAGAATGGCAAAGTTTCAGGATTAGGAAGCCATCAGATTCCTTCTCGTACAGAATTTCAGTGAAATGGCCAAGCAGGGACAGAAGGCACAGGAGCTGAGTGGTGATGTGACAAGAGGGTACCTTCATTTTTGTCCTCAAAGCAGTGTGCAAACACTGTTCTTTTCATGGCCTCTGTCCTTGCCTTTAAACTTGATACTGTGTGAGTCGGCTGTAACAGCCATGCCCATCAAACCAGGACGCATGACCTGGGCTGTGCAGACAAATGCCAGCCCAGCTCCCACGGTGTCCTTACTCCTCTGCTTTTTGTCTCTTCCTTCAGAAGCCTGAAAAAAAAATAAATACAAATTCTTTGTTTCATTGTTTGAGAATGGAAGATTTGTCATGTGAGGAAGAAATAGGAACAAGAGTTAAAAGACCTGTGTAGCTTACCCACTGAATTCTAGCATGAGGTTTTGTTTTCCTTTTTTTTTTTTTTTTTCTTTCTTTTTTAACAGGTTGCTTAACTCCTATTATTTTTCAAAAGTAGGCAAATACACAGCTGTTCTCTGGGACCTGAGAGGAAAGTAAATCTATTTTTGATAGCAAAGACTTGGTAATGAAAGAGAATTGCTCAGATAGACGTATTTAGTTTATAGTCATAGCCTGCTAAAGAACTTAATATTTAGTGGAGTATTTGTGATGTCATTGTATTTACAATATGTTTTTAGAATAGGTAATATAAAATCTCTGAGGCTGTGGTATTTTCCATTTGACTTTACCTTTCCCTCTGCCACTTACTTCCTATCTGTCCTCGTCCCCTGCCACAATAAATAAATAAATAAATTCAGGTTTTGAAAGCTGCCAGGATGTCACAACATAAAAATGAAAGGCCTTTCCAGTAATGTCCTCAGGCAGTTTGGGGACAAAACAATGATTAAAGAAGTTAAAGGAATTAAAAAAAATCTACCAAGAAATCTGCCCTAAGGAAGAGTTAACTTGAATTTCTGCAAATGTGATATAGTTTACAAAACAGCAAATATTTACCATACCAAACTATGCTTTTATTAGGATCAAAGAAAGTAGATACTCTTTTCTGTGCCTTGTCCTTGGAACATTTGCTTTGTGCATCTTCACGCTGTTTTAACGGAAGGACTCTGTTGTGTCATTAGCGTAAAATCTTTGAATTTAAGTAGTAAGTGGATCAGTTGGACTGGATATTTGTAGAAGGTCCAGGATTGATGGCCTTAAAAGCCTATAAACCTCTGTTTACATATAGTTTACACAGAGTACGGTTAGAGCACAGGCAGCGCAGCAGTCCTCTCATCGGAAAATACCGTGGCGAAGGGAGCCGGTTGCTTGGGCTCCTGGTCCAGCCGTGGGCTCTCCAAAAAGTGTCACCAGGGTGACTTGCCAAAGGCCTCTGAATGATAGACAGGACCTCTTCTGGGACCCTCCGAAGTACTTGTAAGCAAACCAGTCGTGGGAAAATGCTATTGAGATGCAGATAGCATCTTCATAGCTACTTGCATCAATGGAAATTAATAAGCTATCATAACTGCTAGGGTTGGGTTGAATGGCTGAAAATGTGCCCTCAGCCATACCGGTGGCAATCTGGAATAATTGCCTCGGTTATGACAGAGTTGCTACAGGTTTAAAGAAATGTAACTGAGGAGAGAATGGGCTTTATCTCTGGTCTTTTGATAACTGGTATTTTACTAATATAATGTGTACACACCAATATCCTGTGAAATTCCTGCACGTCACCAGCGGTTTTTATTCGTGCCCATTAAAATGCATTACAGTGTGGAGGTTGCTGAAATGTAAATTAAAGGCTACGGCGCTCGTAGTTTAACAGCTGCCATGTAGATTGACAGCCTTTGTGCGCCCAGCTGGCAGTGTCAGGTTAGTGGGTCTCTAGTCACAACATTAATCAGCTTTATTAGTGCCACTAATACCAATTTGTAAGCAGACTGCAAGGATCAGACGGCCCAGCTGTCAGGCACTGCTCATAGATTATTACAGGATTTCTTTTTATTGTTTAAGATTGGAATTATAATTTAATTAGGGATTTTAACTATTTTTTACACCCGCTGAAAACTAGCTAAGATTTAATAATAATATTAAAAATCCCAACTTCTTTACCCTGCTGTTCTCCCATCTCCTCTATGCCCCTGTTCCCCATCCTCCTCCCCGCCTCCACCCCAGCATGCACGGGAGAGAAAATGAATTCGCTTCACAAAACCTGTTGTAGCGTATCACTTGCTGAGATGAAGAACTTCTTACACTGCAGCAACAGCTCATATTGTGCTAGTCAGGATTTCCAACTGATTTCAACAGATTTTCCTTACCGCGTTGATGTGCTATACCCAGTGCACTGGAAGACCAAGGAACACTGAGATTGTGTTTATAATCAAAAAACCTGCTAGCTGCCTGCATGGTTCCTAATTTTTTTTCATACTAATTATTGTTCCTCAGTCTAAACATACATGTGAGCTGCACGAATCTGAGGGCTCTACTAAACAGGGTCAGATTATGCAGTAAATTCTGATTCAAGAAAAACAGAGCAAAGTTGAATGCGTGGACATCTCTTAAATCTTTTTTTTTTTTTTTTTTTTTTTTTTTTGGAGGGGGGGGGAGCACCTCTTGTTCTTATTACATTACACATCAGTTTCAGCTTAGTCTTAATTAATGATTTTAAATTAGGCTAAGAGGATATTAGCTTGCAAAGCCTGGCGATGAAGAATGGATGTTGTGGCTCAGACACAACCTTCCAAAATCTCTGCAGCTCACATCTTATAACACTTTCTTGTCGGCCATACAGATTACATTTCCTGCAACACTAAAGCAGCTTTTCTACTGGGTCAGAAACATGATAGGTTTATCCTTCAGCATGGTCTGAAAATAAAACTGAGGGAAGGGCGGGAAAAGCCCTTAGCAGCTACTTAATACATTGAAATAGGGAAAAAGAAGAAATTTCAGGCACTTCAAAGGCCCGTGCAGGAGATATTTTTGACCAATGTCACAGAGCTTTTCTGACGCTCCAAAAGTCAGGGAAAAGGGAATTCTAGCTGAGAGGTTTTTGTGCCCCACGATCTTGTACTTGGACCTGCTGTGCTGCCCATGCAATGGTAGGGTCCGTGCCTCTGAAGTGTGGCCCTGCTGGGGTTGCTGCAGATAGGAAGGCTCTGCAGGACAGGATCTCACGTGCTGCTGGCTGTCCTGTGTCCCACATGGAAACTCATGGGATGTGCTGTTTCTTTTTGTCTGACTTCTGCATATCCCCAAATTCAGCCAGCACTAGAGTGCATGTGAAGAGCCCATATGCAGCTGGTACGCATATCTGAATGCTCAGCTTATCTGATATATTGCCCTTGCTGGGCAGGAAGAGAAATACACAGTTTCTGTTTAGAAAAGTTCTGGATTTTAACACATGAATCCTGACAGCCAAAGTAACGCATAAAATCTAATCCCTTATCTTTCAGCCCAAGTGCCATGAATGTGAGGAAGTTCAGAAGGAAAAAAAAAAAAAAAGGACATGCTTTAAAATGTAGCTCATTTATTTTAGTTGAGGTCCTTGATTTGTAAGGAGGTATACTGGAATTTGGGGCAATTTCTAGATCTCAGGTTGCAGGTGCAGGTAACGAGCACAGTGCAAATGTGGGCAGTAACTTGTAAACATGAGAAAAAAAAAACAAACCTATGGTACACAGAAACCTAAATAAATAAATAAATAAAAATTCTCGTGATCAGTGCTTAGGGTGACCTGGTGGACCTCAGATGACCAAGAATGGCTGTCCTGTTACACAACAGAGGCAAGTTACCAGCAGATGAAATTGTGAAGAAGATAGTGCTTACCGCGTTCTGGCGGTAAGCCGCCTCTTCTCTAAAAGTGCCGACTTGGTCACTCTCCTACGTAATCCCAGTTACACAAGGGCAAGTCCTCGTCTTCCAGTAAGTAAAAAATCTGGAGAATACTTAAATAGGGGCTGCTTATGGATACCCCTTGGAATTTGCACATGACAGAAAAAGTACTGGACTGTTGGAAACAAAACTTGGTGCATATATTTGAAGAAGGAAAAGAAGGATGATAAAAGAGTGCAGCTTAATTTAATCAGAAAATACTGGAACAAAAAATTAAGGAGACTGTGCATGTGCATGTGGAAGCTAAAAAGCATCATAGACTTTACAGCAAATTGTATCAAATATGTCTAGCTTCCTTCTGCAGCAGAACAATTTGAATTGGAGGGAAAGGGTATTCATGGTGTCTGTTGATTTGGGTAAGGTTTTTGATATTATTTCACTGTACTTTCTCATAAACAAAATACAGAAGTAAAACCACTGTGAACTTGCTGCCACTTTGACTGGAAAGCTGTAATTGCAGGTTATAAGGAGGACGGTTCACAGAAGACCAGGCAGAATGGTCACAGAGCCAGAAATCATGATGCGAAGAATGAATAAATGGTTTGTCTTTTGAAGAAAAGATTGAGGGAAGACAAAGCAGGCCTTAAATACATAAAAGGGAGAAAATGAACTGTTTACCTTGCATAAGACAAAAGCAATAGCTTCAAATAGCAAAGGGAGGTTAGTCATTATTTAAAAAATATAGATATAATAGAAAGAATAGTTAAGACTTGCAGGGGAGATTAGGAAGCCTTCAATATCAGAAGGCTTTATGAACAAGTTGGGTGAGCATCTCTCAAAATGACGTAAGCATCACTGATCCTTGTGTTTGGACAAAGAGGTGAGCTAGATTTCCTCCTGAGGCCCTTTCCAGCTGCCTTCTCCTACAAAATTTGATTCTGTAAAATCAGCAACATAATGTATGAGCTGGCTGAGGGCCTTGCCTTGCCAACATCATCCGCAAGCACTGATCCATGGAAAATGGACTAGTGTGGGTTTTCTTTGGGTCAAGAAGTCAGTGTACCCACTGCTGTGACCCAGCAACCCAACGCATTTGGTATCAAGCCAGTCCCAGCCCCACTCCAGCCTGTTGGCATGTGTGCCCTTCTCACAGCAGCTCTCAGGTGGGGGACCAACATGTCTCAGCCTCTCACCTCAGGTATAGAGCAGGGAGGCTCCTTCAGCATGTGCTTACTTCTGGCAGTCTAAGCAGTGCTTCAGGGACAGCATTCTTATGGACCAAGGTGGGCACCAAGTTGTGGCATCCTACACTGGCTACAGCGGGAGAGGTGGCCCATAAGTAGAAGCATGCTTCTACTGCTGATAAATTGCTTAGAAATTGTACGGGATCGCAAGCAAGTACACCTCCAGGCAGCAGAAGCGTAGGGTTCAAAAACCTGATGCTATTGAAGAGTTTAAACCTGTAAAGAGTGCAGAGCTCTTCTCTGTAAGACCAGGCAGGCTGAATGAAAGTTCATCAGATCTTTATTAGCTCCCCTACTCAAAGTTATGTCTATGTCAAGCCTTCTTTTAAATTTAAGTATCTACAGTTACGCCTCTCAAACTCATTCTAAAACAAAAGTTTAGATCATTAAGTGTGCACATTCAATATTTGATGGACTTAAATATTTTATTAAAAATGTTGGAGAAACAGAGGAAAATTACTAGAATATATATGGTCTATTTATAATCCCTCTAGAAATTTTCTGAGTTTATTAACTTTATAAAAACTTGGATAAGTTAACCATTTTAATTAAATGTAAACAACTTTGTAGTAACAACCCTGATGCGTCTTCCCAGAGAGTGATCCTAGAGGCCCAGTGCACTTAGAAATACCAAGGAGTTGCATTACAACCTGCTGAGACACTGCTGTACTGTCAAAATGATGTGGCAGCGAGCGCGTTTTGAACAGTCCTAACTCGATGTTTTGAGTCTCAGTCAGCTTTAAAAATGTATTGTTTCCTTCCAGCTTTATTAGTTTTTCATCTCTGTGTAAAAACTTTCCAAGGACTAGACATCTAATTCAAAGTTTTATACTTGCTAGTTCTGAATTCAATAGATATGAACAGAGCAAGGGTGATTTGGTTGACCTAATTCGCTGGTTTTGTGGGACATTGGTCCTGACTCTCTTGGGTGCACTGAGGAGCCCTGGAGCCTTTGCAGGGTGAGTTTGCATTTTCTTTCATTGCACTTTGCAGAAGTTATGACCCTGCTCAGAGCAGAGCAGCACGCTGGGAACGTTTTTCATGACCCTGTTGCAGACAATGGGTCATGGCATGGTTGTAGGCACAAAGGTTGGCTTTGTAGGCACACCTTACCCTGTGCTTCAGTGTGGAAGGGGTGGGGAGTTAACACGTAGTTATCCTGTAGAGCGTGCCAGGCTTTTTGTGAGCAAAGAGATGGCCCTTTCTGGAGCCCAAACCTGGCTATGGCTGCAGGTCTTAAAATGTTGTCTCACCCTCACTTTGACTTGTTTCCTTTGTGCCAGCCAGAAGAGAAATTAACAAGCATACCTGTCATCAAACAAGAAACGTTTTATGCATCTCTGCCAGAAGCAGAGAGGGATCGGTTATGTGTGTTACCTTCTAGTGTGTATTGTGAGTTCGGTGCTCGGCAGGAGGGGTTGAAGCAGTCTGAGATTTGTTAACGGATGAGGAAGGGGAGTCGTGGGAGTGGAGGGAATCGTTCATTCAGATGAGGAAAAAAAAAAGTGATAGGAGCTCCTTTTTGCTCTTCTTGAGTTTCACAGCTGACAGCTGCTTTTGCCACTGTGGGTGCCTTTTAGCAACGCAATAAAATGGCAGCCAACCAGGCAAGCAGCACCAAGCCCCCTGCCCTGCAAAGAGGGGCAGCCCTCCAGCAGCTGGGCACTGGGCTTCTGCTCGCTGACACGGGCTGAGGAGCAGCTCCCACAGGGAAAGGGTGAAATTTATGGGTCCTCTCTTCTGTGCTGAGGGAGCAGGAAAGCAGCGTGTGGATGGGATTTGCTTTGGCTTGCCTTTTTCAGTTATTTCTGCATTAAAAAAAAAAAAAAAAAAAGAGAGAGAGAGAAAGAAAAAAGACCTGTTTCATTAAGGAAGGTGGATTCAGTCCTTCATGGAAATCAATGTGAGTGAAAGGAAACTTGAGAAAAACTTCTGAGGAAGGAGTATCCCTGCTCTGGAGAAGGATGAAGGTCAGTAGGGAAGTAGAGAAGAGTGAAGCTAATGTTGCTGTCCATGCTGATGTCAGAGGCCTGACCTCTGGAGCCCCTTCTGTTCCAGCAGTGACGTGCCCGTTGTTGGACCTAGCTCACAAAGGTGCTCCTCTGGGGAGGGAGAGTGTGTGTGTGTGTCCTGAGGTAGGTCGGAACTGTGAGTCGGGAAGGGCTGAGCATCACTACAGAGATCCTCTCCTGTGGGCATCATGCACAGGCTGAGATTATTTTAGAGAAGAAAAAAAAATCACCTAGGAGGCAAGCACTGCAGTCAGGTTTCTTTTAAACGTCAGCTGCTTAGTGTGTTACTACAGTCGAGCTCAATCTGCAGTACGTGGTGGTTATCAAGGTTATCTGTTTATTTTTTTTAACATCTCATTTATGGCAATTTTAAGTTCTTTACATTGGACTGTAGAAAATCCTCTTACAGATCCAGAAATGATCCCCCATATATTTATATAAACAAAGCTTAGGAATGGGAAATCTAAATTGTTAATCACTGGTGCTGTTTTCTCCATGGAAATATCAAGCAGCTTTCCTTTGAGAGGGTAAAATACCCTCTTTGCACTCCATACAAAAAGGTTTTCTTTGTTACACCTGCCAGCATGAAAAAGGATTAATTTTAACAGAGCTTAACCTAGCCATCTAGGGGAAACCATTTAAATGACTCCATGTCTTGGTTGCTTTTAATGGCACTGCTCTGGTGACTTCATTTAGTTTTACAAAATATAAAAGATTTTTTTGACCTGTGCCACTCAAGTTTGTTGGATTTCTTCACAACTGGTATGGATAATGCAGGCAAGCCTCAGCTGTACTTCACCATGGAAAATATATATGTATTTCTTTAGGATTTTTCTATGGCATTCGTCAGGGAGAGCAAATAAAAAGTTACAAATGCGCCTTATTTACCATTACTTCATTTTATAAAGCAATTAATCCTAATCTCATGATGAAGTTTGGCAAGCATTTGTAGAAGCCTTTCATACCGTGTTTTCCAGCAAGTTAAAAAAAATCAACTATTGTTTTGGGGTTAGATTATTGGCATTTTCTTCTCTTTTAAGGTATTCTAAAATGAACCTGTCTTTTATAGAAAATGCAAGCCCGAAATTTCTGCCCAAAGGGACAGAGTACTCGAAAGAAAAATGTTAATTAAAGCAGGAGTTTAACAATAGATATGGAGTGGCTTTTTATTATCTTGACACCTTCACTAGCCATTAACGTGAGCAAAGAGAAATGCACAGTGCTACAAGGAGCACTGGTGTGCATCCAGCCTGAATAAGACTGCTCGTCGGTGCAGAGGGGCTGCAGAAATCCTCGCAGGGATGGCGCTCAGACCTGCTCACCCAGGCTGTCCTGAAGACTGGTGTGGAGCTGCTCACCCACACCACGAGCCGTGGGCACCTGTCAAAATGAGAAAATGATAGGATGCTCTAGGATAGGATTCTTTCAAATGAGAAAATCATAGGATGCTCTTCTAGATTTTGTGATTTTGCTGCCTTTAATGTGCTGGTAAAGTAGTTATCGGTCTATGTAATGTGTTTTCAGCTTTACATTCTGAGAGTAGATCTGTGGGGAAAAAAAAAAAAAAAAAAAGGTGAATGAGTGATACTGCAGTGGTCATAAAACCAGGGAGAAGTACTTCAACAGTACTGAGGCAGAGCAAGCATCGCTTAAGCCATCCCTCTTACCTACTTAAGAAAAAAAATGTATCAGATTCAACCAAATAAGTATTTTCCACTGGGAATTATTCAACCTTCTAGGACTATTTGAAAAATATTCAGTGAAATAGGCCTAATTGCCAACATAATCTGAATACACGAATTGTGCTGCTGCAGGTAGTATTTGGCAAGAAACAATGAAAGTTTTTTCTGCTTGTTATCTCTTCTTTATTCGTGGTGTTAGCACTGGTAATGAATAGCTTATTTAGAATTTGCTTTAAACTGTTTATAATGAGTAATGTTACTAAGCTGAAAAGTAAATTTGTACGAAGGTGCAGGTGACATCAGCTTCTACAAATACACTGGAACAGATCAGTGAACAGGAAGTAATGGCATCATTTAAGGGAAACAAACCTCACAACTTAATGGGATGAGCAAAAAGATCCCTATTTTACTTTGAATGTCCCGGGAAGAAATATTATGCCATAGAGCATTATCAGTGACTCTTAGATTTAATCAAATTTTGATACTTTTTGATTAGCTTCATATATGCAAAATCCCTTGAACGTAGTGAAAAACGTAACTTTAAAGTTAAGTTTCCTAAAGTACAAAATTTTTAATGAAATGTAAATTTAACAAATATATAATTTATAGAAATTGTTATGTACTTTATTTTTAGCAAATTAATTTTCATCCTACTTTTATATTACCTAGATACGTGTTTGCACACAAAATACTATTTATACCATAAACATTTCCAGGAACAGAAAATCGGAACATGCCTTTTTGAAGGCAGAAATCTCTCTATACATATGGCACGCCCTTTCTGTTAAAATGACTAAATCTCATGTTTTTTTGAAATGACCACAGCAAATGTAGTTTTTCTCCTCTGTGAAAGTTCAGGCAGAACAACTGTCTCTAGCAACTGGTCCATCCTCTGGTCACTGGTGGTAGTGACTGGTAGCTGATGGTTACTTATGAGCGGGAGATGTGTGACCCATGCCAGCCATGTGGGTGGAGGATGAGACGTTTCAGCTTGTAGTGAAACCTCAAGACTTTCCCAAATCCTTCTGTTTTAGCATGTGTGACCTGAAGGATCCCATTTTTGCCATGTCAGCCTCTGTAAGTCTGCTTAGCATGCAGTCATTAGGAGAACATTTGCCCCAGCTACACTATTTATAACTTTGGGTAACCTCTGTAGTTGCATTATTTTTAGCAGCATGTTTCTGAATCTGTGAAAGCACACACTGATCTAAAAGGGAAGCTCTCAGCATCTACTGTGGTGTTTGGTTGAATCTAAAGTAAGTCCCTTGCCAAAAAAAGGTTACATCTACAGATCAACAAGGAGAAAACTGTAT
Source organism: Oxyura jamaicensis (assembly GCF_011077185.1). Taxonomy (NCBI): domain Eukaryota; kingdom Metazoa; phylum Chordata; class Aves; order Anseriformes; family Anatidae; genus Oxyura; species Oxyura jamaicensis. The sequence goes on along the minus strand of NC_048899.1, from coordinate 26,125,457 downwards.
TGCTGTTGAGTAAGGGCTGTTTTCAGTAGATCAGTGAGTGTAAATTATTTATGGCTGAGGAGCAGCAGCGTTAGTGGTAGATGCCACTTGGCCCCGTGTCACTCTGCTGCCACCCAAGCTGTGCTCAGCGGGAAGCAGCAGCTCCTTGCTGTTGCAGAATGGGCTAAAGCTGCGCCAGGGGAGGTTTAGGTTGGATATTGGGAAGAACTTCTTTACTGAACAGGTTGTTAGTCACTGGAATAGGCTGCCCAGGGAAGTGGTTGAGTCACCATCCCTGGAGGTCTTTAAAAGACGTTTAGATGTAGAGCTTAGGGATATGGTTTAGTGGAGGACTCGTTAGTGTTAGGTCAGAGGTTGGACTCGGTGATCTTGGAGGTCTCTTCCAACCTAGACTATTCTGGGATTCTGGGATTCTTTCATGTTTTTTCTCTCTTGGGATACACTGATGTATTTATATAACACAGCAAGGCACAAAATGCAGAGTGCCTCGCTGGAGTCACCAGACTTCCGATTCACATCAAGGTAGTGTGTTTTTCAAAGCCGGATTCTGTCCCCCCACACACATACAATAAGCCAGTGCCGTGTCCTTAACCCTGTGTTACACCATTTTTACCTCCATTCCCTGGTCAGATCAATCAATGGCTTGTATTTTGTGGCAGAATCTGAAGAAACAGCAACTTTGGTGGGGGAACTGCAAATTTACAGCTACAGTTTCCAGGGGAATATGTGGGTGTCCTCGTGAGTTTCCTCACGTTACCCGAGGTCTGCGATAAGGTGAGAATTCCCAGGCACCTGTTTGGTTATGTGAACTACACGAACAACCTTATTGTTTGAAAAGCACCGTAAACCCCCGATAATCCACTAATTATGTTTACAACGTTCTGAAACTAAGTATTCTGTAATTGTGTTATATTTAATGTTTCTTAAGAGCACTTTGCTGTATTCTTTTTAGTTCTCTTCATGTCTTTTTGTTCTCCCGTATTGGCATATGCAGTTTCACACAGAAGGAAAAGTTGGTCTGAAGGTGATCTTGAGCGAGACACAAGTCTTCAGCCAGAAAGGAGGTGCTGAGATGGCAGTCAGAAAGCTAGCTGCCTGTCTAAATCCAGGGCTTTTTCTTGTTCTTGATCAGTACTAGCACAGAAATAGGAATACTGCCTCCCCTCAGGCGAATTTCTAAGGTTAGTATGTGAAGGATTGAGAGGTGTTCGGATGTGGTGGTGCTGCAGAACTTAAAATAAATTACAATATATCACAGTCTTTTTACAGTCATTTAAGTTGAGAAATGGGTTTTAGCATATTTCGTGCTTGAGATCTCCCCTTTGCAGGTATTTCTGATACCTGTGACAACTGTGTTTGGACTGCTGTGCTGTCATTGTGTATTTTTAGATGAAGTGAAGCATTTTAGCTTCTCTGAAAGAATCATGTACAACACTTTCACTGGTCCATGTACTTTGAAAACATTGTTTGCCAAGTGAATTGTGCACTGAAGAATCCAAGTGTGGTTTAATAAATGTATATGCGATCTGACAAAAACTTGTCAATACATCCAAAACGCCAAAGACCTTGTTTTCCTTTCACCTCAGGAGAAATCTTATTGGGGTGAAAAGGGCATGTTCATTTTGTGGGGATTTTTTCTTTCTTTTTCCCCCTCTGTCGTTCAATTTTCTGGAGAATAAGCAAAGCCTCAAACATGAGGCTTTTCTTTCTCCTTTTCTTTCTCCCTGATCCAGGGAGGTACCAGGCTGTGTAAGCTTTGTGGCCCTGATGCCTACTCCGTATCGAGGTCCCCAGCATTCCCCAGCCCGCAGGAAGGACCTGATGTTACGTTCAGATACATGAACATTTCTTGAAATTTACTTTATTCAGTCTTGTCTGAGAGAGTTCTGAAATCTCTGCTTCTCCAATTGTCCATTGAATGTCTTCTGTCCTGCTACGCTGGGCCCTATTTTTTCTCATGGATGGATTTCTCATTCACCACAGCATATTAAAACCCTTTTGAGCAGCAACCTTGTCATTGTACTAAAAAGATTTTGTAGAACCCAACTATCCTAAAAACTTTAATTGTTGTCAGTACCCTCATGGGATGCGGATTGCTTGATCACTGCAGTTTGTGAAAATAACAGATAAATGTTTTTGTAATCATCTGTTTAAACAACCTTACAGTTTTTCATATCGCATTCAGTGCACTCTCCACCCTTGCCAGTTTTCTTCACTGCTGTCCTTCAGGAATAAAAGATACGTAACACCAGAGTTTATTAAATAAATATGCTGACCCTGACTCTGGGAGTTTATGTAGCCTGGTTACAGTTGGACTGTAAGCAGAGCCATTGAAATACTACCTTACAGTAACTTTATAATGGGACAACAACTAGCATATAGCAGGGCCTGGCCTATAATTGTTTGCGTTTCAAATACTTAACAAACAAGGTTCAGAGCATCTCCCTGACTAATGTTTACCCTTTTCTTTTCCTTGGGATGATGACAAGGATTTTCCATCCCTGGCTGATGACAGGTGAAGAGTTTGGAAAGTCCCTATCTCCCATCTGGGAAAGGCAGTTGCAAGATCGGTTGGCTTCTTTTTGTTTCTAGGAACAAGTGAATCAGGGAAAGGGTTTGGAGATTATTGATTAATCCTTTCCTCAGGGATTCTTTTCTCTTTTTGCTTTGGTCTTGACCCAAGGAAACTGACTGGTCCATTTTATCTTGTGTCTTGTCCGAGCATCAGAAGCACTATTCCTGCTTACCTGCCACCCTGCCCTTCTGCAGTGACAGCCCAGGGTGGAAGGGGGCGTAGAGGCAGATGAAGAATGCCATTCTAACTCTCGATGATAGTCTGGTCATGCCCTGAAGACTGATGAGCCTTTGCAATCATTATCCAGAGTGCTGCGGTTTATCTGCAGCTGGGGGGCTTACTTCTGTTTCCTCTCGCCTTGGGCTGTGTGAAAGGTTCAAAAACAAACAAAAAAATCAACAGAGAGAAGAGAATGAAAAAATGTAAAATAAATAAGAAAGGGAGAAGAAAACACCCCACCAGAAAACAACTAGCATCTCCAAGATTAGATGCTTGCCTGAGGAACACACGCTGAAATGCTTATCCATGCTTTTGTGATTAGCAGGCTGGATTACTATGTAACCCTGCATCACCGGGTCTCCCTGCTTCAACTCTCTCTCAACCCTCTGTGCATCAAGTTCCCACTGCAATGGAAAGGCAGTGGTGAAATCTCAACTTTAATATCCTTATGTTGAGTTAAGCAAGGCTTTAAGTGGCCTTGTTCATCTTACGGCTCTGATCTGACTTCATCCTGCTCTCCAGGGATGTCCTTGTGTTCTGCTAAAGCTGCCATGGATTAGATGGCGAGGCTCGTGAATGAGCATTTCCTTGGTGGAGATTCACATGGAAATCTCCCTCTAGGAAGTGGAGGCATTTTTCAATGGCTAAAATCAATGGCAAAACTCTGAGATGCCAAAGGCAGCAGGATTGGACCCAATAAATTATATGATTTTTCCACATTAATCAGTTTCTATAACTCATATACTGCCTCACTTGCCCATATTTTTCTTAAATTTGAAACACTGATGTTTAAGTGCAACCTCAGTGACAGTTATTAATGATCTAGTTTAGAACCAATTGAAGCGAAAGGGTTTTTTTCATTGACCTCAGTAGGATTTGAATCAGACTCTGAAATTACATTTTGACTGTCTTCTTTTCTAACCTTTCACATACTGCTGAAGATTAGAACTGAGTCCTGAGTCCTTTTTTTTTTTTTTTTTTTCTTCCCCCTTGTGGTTTTCATTGCTGTGCATTCTTCAAATAATCTATCTCACTGTAACATACTTTGTGTTATAATCACCCAGCACAAACCCACACCCTGCTCAGACACACAGACAGGCACTCATCACCTTCCCATGTCCCATCAATGCAGAAACATCGATATGCCTAAACTATCTTTATGCAACACAAATATGCAGCCTGTTCCTACACAACATACCAGAAAGACAGCAGACCCAACTAATTGTAAGAGGGCTGATAAATAAGGACGTGTTCCTACTTCCATTATCAGGTGTCACCAGCACCGAGCTGGGAAGGGACTGGGTGGGTGAAAGGGTCCCTTCGGGAAGAAGTTTTTTCAGCTAAGTTTGCTCCATGTCTTGTCATATTTCAAACAGGGAGAAAGTAGCTGACAACCTCAGACAGGGCTGTAGCAAGCATCTACCCAAATAAAGGATGAGGAACATAACTAGACAGCAGTTTTCCAGAAAAATATTGCACTTAGAGATCAAAAATGGAGCACAAGTTAGTAATGTAGCACTAAAGGACGCCCCCTTCTAGAAAAGGACAGGCAAATGTAAACTTGAGTGTTGAATGTTGGGACAGGGGCAAGTCTGACCTCTGTATCAGGTAGAACCTATTGGAAGTATAAAGAAGAAATATGGATAAATATGATCTATTGTGAGAAGCCAAGGTGGTCTATGTAATGGCATTTCAACTCATGGATTTATTAGAGGATTTTTTTAAAGGAATTAAATGCAGGCAAATGAAAACCTCTGGGATGGAGCTGATAAGGGGCTATACTGAGTTTCCAGGAAGTTTTTCAAATGATTCCTACTTGTAAGGAAACAGCTATCATAAAACAAGAGAGGAGAGCCTTTTAGGGGTTAATAACTAGCTAGAAGATGGAAGAAAAAATAAGTGGGAATAAACGGTCAGCTTGCATGATAAAGGGAACTTAGTAGTATCCAGCTGGTATCTATGCTGTTCAACATATTCATAAATGAACTTAGATATTAGATTGAATAATGAGAGCATTTGGTGATATAAAATTATTCTGGGTAACGAAATCCAAACTTAGGCATGAAGAGCTGCAGAAGAATCTCACAGGAGTGAGTGACAGCATGCTAAAATGGCAGATGAAATTTACTGTCAATAGATGAAAAGGAAAATGTAGATGGGGAAACAACTATAATGCACACAGGAATAAAATTTGAACAGATATGGCAAATTTCCTTTATAGAGAGTAAAGCTGTGTTTTAGATTTGGAGTGCTTGTAGTTAAAGGACCTCTCTCTGACTCAGAGGCTTCAGGAGCTGGGGTACATGGAGAAGTCTCAAGAGAATTATGTGCTGGTTCTTGTTTTAACAAAAGAACAAAATTGACTTTAGTCACTATAAAACATAAGCAGACGAAGGACACTTTTTATTGCATTTGGTGTTAATGCAGCTGTAGCTGCTCGCTGTGTTCAGGTGGGGCAGTACCCCTGCAGAAAGCAGTGGTTGGCTGAAGTGAGTCCAGGGGAGAAAAACAAGGATGATTTCAGCTTAAGATAACATGCTGATCAAAGAAAAGAATGTGTTATCAGGGGCTCTTCTAGAGTGGTTTTTTTTTTGTTTTGTTTTGTTTTGTTTTTTTCATGAATGGGACAATGGAGGAACTAGTATCTATCTAAACAACAGATCCAGGCCCTTTGGCTCCAGTACAGCCAGTTCGACACCATCGCACGTGGATCTGCCCATCAGAAACACTTCTCCACCAGCACTCAAGTAGCTCTGCAGCTTCAGTCGAATGTGTCCCAATCCCAGAGATATGTGAAGAGCTACCTGGCGTATATTTTGTGCCCTCACTTAGGGGGCATTTGTTCCTTAAATCTTTTTTTTTTTTTTTTTAAAAAAAAAAAAAAAAGAAAAGTTTAAAGGAGGTGGAGATTTTTGTGTAATTTTTTAAAAAATGAGTAGAGAATAAGCCAGCTATCACAATTCATTTTTCACATGGTATGATAGGAACCCACTTGGGCCTTTGGTGTCTAAAAAAGAGACAGTCTGAATTGCTTTCTCTGTGCTTTGCATTTTCAACGTGGAAGGCTGGGATGTTGCACCTCAAAGTTAAGCTGGAAGGTACAGGAACAAATTTCATTAACATACTCATAAACCTATGGGGCAATTCAGTTTCTATTTGAAATGCCTTTAGACTGAGACTAAAAATGAAATGTACCAACCCCCTAACCCAAATTTCATGAGGAAGTTAAAAACATAAGGGAGAAGAAGTCTGAACTGAAGAGAAAAGCATTTGTTCAATTTTTCCCAGACAACGTAGTAAACACAGGAGCTGCTTTTGAAGCCCAGTGTGGTATAAATGCAAAAGACGTGTAGTGTTGAATCCTGATTTTAACTCACTGGAGTCATTTCTGTATTTCGTGAGTGGAGTAGTCAGTTTGCAAACGTTATTTAATAACGCATCATGGCTTGACTGTTGATGTGAAATTTCAAAATGTAAATGAAAGTAACATATAATCTTAAATTTCTCTTCTCTTCTGACCAACATGAGACAAACCTGAAATATCTTAGCATAATATGCGTTTCTTGGGTTTACTGTGGTTCACATGCTCTAAAAGCATGCATGACTTATTTGTTGAGTTTTTGGTTGACTTGGAATTTGTTGAAGTCTTCTAGAAGCAGAGTGGAAACGCTTGTGATTTATCTTGCTTTAAAAGGCAGCAGCAGTGCTAAATGTCTTACTAATGTCAGAGCGAAGCCACATCTAGTTCTGGTATAGGTGAGAAGAAAAGCTGCAGCTTGCGAATTCCCTGCGAGATAAATGTAGGGTATCACAGCACAGAGCCGTGCGAGTCCATGGCTGATCGCATTGTACTGCGGGGAACGAGCAGCCCGTCTGATGCATAATCCTACAGACTAGATGGCCAATGAAATGATCTTTGTTAAAATGACACTGTTGCACTAATGTAAATGAAATATTTGTAGGCAGTACTGTGTTTACTATCTCGTAACAATTTCCTGTAAACAAAATTGAGGCAATGTTAACTTTTTCCCCATGTGGAAAAAATCTTCCAAATTCTCTGGGAATTGTTACCTAATGCAAAATGAACAGTGTTGCATGGACAAAATGCCCACAGCCTAGAAATCCAAATGCTTCCAGCAGAGGATGGGATTTGCCCAAATTCTGCTGTGTCCAGGAGACGGCTAGGGGCTGCTGGCCCTACCTCTCAGGGCACAGTTTGGCCCAGCAGCTTTATGAAAGAAATCTGATTTGTATGTTTCTTCTTTCTACAGAGATCAAAGACCGTTTACTCAGCTAAATAGCGAGGGCTCGTGTAGATTTATGGAACCAATTTAGAGAATTAATAAACCACGCCATAAATCTTGTTAAGGTCACACTGTATGTGATTGTGCCTATATGCAGACGTGGAAATTTGGTATCCTTCCAAGTGAGAAGACTAACTTTCTTGAGCTTAGTTACAGTAAGTAATTAAATTCATGCCCCTTAAATAATGGATCATTGAAGAGAGTGTTGTTTTTTTGTTGCCCCCTTTTTTTTTTTTTTTTTTAAACAGAGATTTTAAAATTATGTGCCCAACCCTTCAAAGTACAGAGGGCTTTCAACTGCCTTGGACTTGGGTGGGAGCTAAAAGTGCTTTGCATCCTGTAGATCCAAGGCCCTTAAGTGGGCCTGAATCAAACCACCTATGAACCTGGAGTTTGAGTCTGTATGCAAATGCTAAACCCTGTGACTCAGACTTGTCTTTAATACAAGCCAATATTTACAGTTTGCGTGGTCTTAAAATGTAGTAGCTCAGCAAGTGTGGTCTGTATAATAGATAGAAGGAGCATGAATAAAAGAAGATTCATCTCATGAATAGAGAGGTTTAAAATAGATGGTATAAAAATAGCTTGTTACTTAGGAAATTTTCTCATCCTTAAATCTGTCAGAGAGCCAGAGACTTCATCTTCACTTTTTTTGGTTTTGACTCCCCTTAGGTCAAACCCTGATATCTAAGCCATTCTTTCTGCTCTACAGGTACAAATCTGTTTCCACATGGCTTTTGGCCCACTAATTCCCCGTAATTAACCTTTGACATTTTCTATGTATTTGTAGCTTTGTCACTTGAAAAGCACTCCTCAAACCTCTAGTAATGTCTATGATTTTATTTAAGCTGGATGCCTCAGGGCAGGTCAGGGATATGACTGAAGGCCTAGTCTTTCTTTGTAACTTTATGAACAAGACTGTCAAATTTTCAGCCAAGTTCGACACAGCGAAAGAGGAATCTCAAGTCTCAAAGACACAAGGTGTCTACCTATGATGGATGGCTGCATGAAAGGGGTTAGGAGCAGAGCCCTGCTATCGTGTGGGCTCAGAGACGATCCATCCATCTGTACAGCAGCCAGCACATGGTTCTGTGCTGGTGCAGGGTTTCCGTCCTTCCTGCTCCTCTGGAAGGTGGCAGGGATGTTTCATGGGGTCGTGGGATGTGGAGTTGCTTTGCAGCGAGCTGGAGTTGTGGGGACAGGAGGGGAGCAAGGGTGGGGTGTGGGAAGAGCTCATGGCTCCTACAGATCCAGTGCCTCAGGAAATGGGGATGGGCACCTGCTGATGTGGGGCAAGCTCCTCATTTCCTCAGTCTGAATGTCAGGCTCTGCAGTGAGGTTATCACAGGTCTAGAAATGCTGTGAAGTTATTTGCTGTTGTAGTTTTGTTAATTAAGGAGCAGCAAAGCTCAAGAGACTGCAGATACTGCATTAACAGTGGCCCTGAGTCTTAACCTTAGTGTCAGGGTTGGCTGAGTTTGTATAAAATACGTGTGTAAGAAAATTCCTCTGTGTAGCAAGTCCGAACATCTTCTTACATCCTGCCTGAGAGATCAGCCTCCTCTCCATGAGCCATTGCTAACTCCAGCTCCTGGTTTGAAAAGATGCTTTGAATAGGACATGAAAGAGAGACGGTAGTGTGTAGGAAGAGGAGGAAATACAGTGGGAGGAGAGAGACAGCAGTGGAGCTGTATTGTCATCCGTGTTGGTTATTGTTCAAAAAAAAAAAATCCCAGTGTGTAGTTACCTGCTCTGATGTGATTTTTTCTGAAGACCTGGAGGGCCTGGCCCTGCTGAGCAAGGTTGCTTTTCAGAGGTTTTTTTCTTGCCCAACTGTGCATGGGGAATTCTGCTTGGCTGGAAGAGATGGCAGCAAACTCAGACCATTAGCCGTGTGCGAGGGTAAATATCTGACAAGTCCTGTAGCTCCGCAGGTGGCTCTGGAGCTCTCAGATGGATCCTGGGCCTCAAGCCCCTTTCCCCAGAGCGGCATTACTTGTACAGCACAGCAGCCCCTGCTCCCAGAGTGAACCAATGTTTACAAAGTTGGTGGACTAAGATGCTAAAGACATCTAAGACCTGTTGAGGGCATTTCATCTGTCTACCCAGTTGCATATTAATAGGGTGCACTGTAAACCAAGGCTTGCAGCTGAAGGGCAGGCGGCTTAGCTCAATTCTTTCAAACTGCTGTGAATGTAATTACACCTAACAAATCAGCCTTTGAATGATGCCCACCAAAAACGAAGCACACACAGATCTATTGCCTGGTCTGCGTGTGAGAAAGGCAGGGAATGTGATCTGAAAAGGAGGGAATAAAAAATTAAAGGATCCAATAGAGCACAGATTTCTCTCTAGAAGCTTAAATCGGAAAAGAGCAGCAGGCTCTTGGTTATATTTTAAAGACATCATCAGGTGTTTTGCCTCTCGGAATATGTCATATCAAATCAGTGGCCACCGTGGGGGTACACAGCAGGGTGCAGAGCTGCACGCTGCAGAAAATGGGAAACGCGCGGTGACAGCTCTGTCGCTGTCAGTCCTCCCGGCTGGCCCCGTGCAGGAGGCCGGCTCCGACTGCATGCCTTGAGGTGCAGCACTAAACATATGCGCTAGCCTGCTTGTGACAGGGGAATAGCAGTTGCATCACCGACTCCAAGTGATTTATTTTTCCTAAGCATTCCTGATAGGATATGATTATATGCTGGCTTACTTCCAGCAGTCGTGGTGACATCCAGTATTTTAGTATTATATTCAAAATACACACACGTATCAGAAAAAGGTTTCTAGCTTGAAGAAAAAGAAAAAGGGGGGGGGGGGGGTGGAAGTGACATGAAAACCTTACACTTTCTGAATGCTATGCACATACTCATCAACCAGGGATAATTAGGCCTGTTGAAGCCAGTGAATACTGAAAACGTACAGAGGGTTTATTTGTTGCTCTGAAGGGGTGCAATAACAGGTTTGGTTTCTTTCGCTGTTTGCCTGTCAATCATACTTTTAATTACCTAATTGTTAGATCTGTTAACAGCCAAGACTGGTTGACAACTTTAGGGTAAAGGGCCTAATAATTTTACTGTCAACAGTACTCCAGTTTTTTTAGTACAAGGAAAGAAAACAAATGCAGCCTTCAACACAAACAAATGGAAAAAACTGCTCCAAAAGCAGCATGAAGCAAACGACAAGCAAGCTGTAGCACACTCAAATGATCAAGCTACTGGAAGTGGATAAGCATTGTGCACCGAGTTGTTCGGTTTGGGGTTGTTGTTTGCATTTGCCTGAAGTCTGAATTGGACCCTAATTTGTGCTAAGTGTGCAGAAAGTTTGATAAGTTCATTTTTAGTTAAAAAGTGAGCACTTTTGTGCAGCGGTTTCTACCTGCCTAGAGCTTTTGTTGACAGTCTTTATTCCTCCTGACGCCTTTGATGATACGAAGGACCAGATCTTGACAGCACCGCACAAAGTAGGCTTGGCTGTCGGGAACAAAATGTACGATGTGTGGTCTTCCTGGAAGCAGAACTTCGAATGACAGTGCCCGTGCATCGGTGTCTTCCCAGCGGACGCTGCCTGGGCTGCATTAAGGGGAACTGAGAAACTTCTCAGAAGTCCCCCCGGTGCACCCTGAGCTTCCCAGAGCAGAGCATGATTCAGACAGCCTCATTCCAGGAAGAGAACAGAGCTTTAAAGTCATTTCTTCCTTCTCTCTTAAAATTGTTTTTCTTTCATACACGCGTCTATGCTCTGTGGCTGCCGCGTTGACGTGCTGTTACGTGACCTGCTGGCTGTTCAGGAATGGGCGCTCAGAGCCTTGCTGTCACTGCTGCCTTAGGGGATGGTAGCGCACAGAGGCCAGAATTATGACCGATGTCTCTCTCTGCTCAGCTATGTACAAATATTTTGTGAGGCATAGTCTAGCCTGAAGATACCACGCTTTATTTTAAAAACAATTCATTTTTGTGTTCACGTTTTATCTCTGTCTTCGCTTTGTGGGATAAAACCAGAGATTGCCGCTTCAGTAGGAGCCAAATATTTCTCTAACTATAATAGAGCATTTGACGTTACCAAAGGTTTACTCGTATCTCAGGAGTCAGTAGTTCAGTTTTCTCCTTTTGGATCAGTGTTTAGGCTATGGGAGTTTTCGTTGCGATGAGGTAATGCTTCTATTTTGTCTTTTATTGATTAACTCTTTTCCCACATTCTTCTGGCAGAGTGCAAAGGTTTGCAAAGCACAGGAGGCTTTGTCTTGAACTGTTTAGTTAGCATTACTCTTAGTAAACATAGTTACTTTTACTAATTCCCTGGCAGACTCTTAAATACTGTTACTACAAAACCAACAGCATGAAATACCCTTGTGCAAACTGTATGCCAACCTGTAACCAGTTTCTTCCTCAAATAATGGCCAATACGAATAATGTCAGCTTACGCTGGATTTCGGTTCAGCCATAGTTACAGGCTACTGCTTATGTTATTTGGTTGTAACGCACAAACAAAATAAGAAGCAATCTCTCCAAAAGGCAGGCTCGTTGCAGCTTATTTCCTGGCTTGTTTGTGGAGAAGAAGAGTTTAAACCAAAATATTTACTTTTAAGGGATGTAAAAATTGCTATTCCAGACATGTTTCTAATTAAAAGTTCTGATCCAGAGATCATTAAAGCCCATTATCGGACTTTCACTAATCTAAAGAGATTTAGGTCAGACCCTACCAGGCAACCTCTGAGCACTTTTGCAGGATCTGGGGGATTGAAAAAAAAGTATTTCATAAAACCTTTACGTGCTACTGCTGTTGACATCCCCACTGACAAGTCCAATGTCATAATTTCACTGTTTCCAGCTGGCATTAGATTTTGGAGCAGAATTATGGCTCTATTCCTCAATGTGTTCACTCGTCCTGTAGCAGAAGTCAACATAACAGAAGCCAACAGAGACAAACTTGAAGCATCCTGGTACAGTTTGCCGGAATATATACTGGGAGATATGAAACAGTTTTAAACCTGACACACAGGGAAATGAAAATTACTGGGAGTCTTGTTAAAGCTACCCCAAAGTTCATGATATGCTATTTTTTCCTTGTATTTTTTTTTTTGCTCAGCATCTCAAAATGATTTATACAAATGGTTAATGGCTCAAATGTCTGTGCATTAGCAAATGCGAGATTGGTGTCTTGTAAAGAAACAAACAAACAAAAAAAAACACAGAAGGTTGAGTGACTGGTACGAGGGCATGTGCTTGGGGGACCATGGGTCTCCTGCTAATTTTCCTTCAAAATAAAGTGAATTTCAGTGGGACCCAGTATAATGATGAGAACCAGCCCAAAGGAAAATTGCTCCTCAGGAAAGGAAAAGCAATCAAGGTGTGCTGGTTGCTCCAAGCATGGCTATTGCCAGCACTCCCACTCTTTTTTTTTTTCCATTTGTGCTGGATAAGAGTGCTTGCAAAACTCACCTGCCTGTCACTTAGTAAATCTGTTGTAAATAAACCTATCTGAACTGATAGACAATGCTCTGCATATAAATATAAGGTTCTTCCTCAGTGTCTCTGGCAGCTGAGTCCCTGCTCCTGCTCCCATTGCTGGGTGATGCCTCTCTTCTGTCTTTCTCCAGCCCTGTACTTGCCTCTGCCTGTGACTTGGCTCAGCCTGTGACTCCCACATTTGGGGTTGCTCTGGATGAGTTTGAGAGCTGGCTTGAGGTGGGTTCTTCGACATGAGCCCTGGGTCCTTGCTTTCTCTGCCACAGGGAACGGATTGCCTTTCCTGGTGTCCTGCAATAGCTCTCCTGTATTTCCCACTGTTAAAGGCCAGCCTGAAGCATTCGTTTTTCAGGGAGGTTTTTGGAGTAGTTGTTTGGTTACGTGGAGGTGTGCTCAGCTCTTTCATATTGCTTTCATGGCATGGTGCCTATGCTTTTGACAATTTTAGGTCTATTTCACCTGGATTCCTTTTACTTTGGGCTGTTCAGCCTAAAGAAGAGAAGGCTCTGGGGTGACCTTATTGCAACTTAGGGATATGGTATGGATACCAAGCTTCTCCCCAGTGCTTTACAGGCACGGATTTCCTCTACTGATTCCTGGTGCTGAAATATTATTCTTCAGTCTCAATCAGTATTTAAGAAACACATTTGTTGTCTATTCACCAATTATTTTAGGCAAATGTGTCTTATTCATTGTGGGTGTGTGTAATTCAAGCTAGTAGGACATCTAAGTGTTCATCTTTAAAATATTTCCATAACTTTCATGTTTTTAATACTGATGATCTACACTGATCATGAACTGAATTCCTCCTTCCACGCTTATGCAGAGTTTGAGGGCTTGACATTTAGCTTTTGTGTTGTTCTGAGTCCCTTTTTTTGTGTTGTTCTGAGTCCCTTTTTGTCTTGTGCTCAGCGATGTTTTTATTGTCTTGATGTCAACTGCAGCCTCCTTGCTGTTGGCCTCACTGGATCAAAAGAGTTTGTACACTATTTGCCAGCTAATAACTGAATAAGACTCCGGTCTTGCCAAATGTGTTTGGCTTCTTATAAAAATACCTCTATGCAAAGATTCGTGGCCTGATTACTAGTTATATCCTGTGCATAGTTATTTATCTAACTAGTATTCAAGCCAGGAGCAAGCTCACTCTTCCGAACTCCTTCCTCCTATGTGCTCCTTCCCTCTCAGCTCCATGGAAGTTCTTACAAGTGCAACAAAAACCACACATCTCGGGAGGTACAAGAGTATCGGTGCTGCCTCCTCCCTGCTGCTTCTGTCAGTGCCTGTGATGCAGTTGGGTTTTATTTCTTGGGTCAAGGATTAAATACATGGTATGGCTGCCCAGATTTGGGAAACCTACCAGGAATGTGAAATTAATTAAATGCACATGGGCTGATCTAGAGAGCAGATTACATAGAAACAGCCTCAGAATTGTAGGGATCTCAAAGGTATGCAACAAGCAAAAAAATTCTTTTACCCCATACATGTTTGATTTGTGTGAGGACCTCACATGGGATATTGAGGGTCATAGGTTCTGGGCCCCAAGGCTACCCCCTGAAGATGGATAATCAATTTTTCTGTTATCTCAAGTAAACAAGGCATCCTACATAATGCAAACTTAAAAAAGAGAGAGTTAAGACAGGTTTGCTTATGTTTTATTATTGTTGTTTAGATTGTTGGTTTGTTTTTTGTTTGTTTGTTTCTGACACACTCCCATCTTTGAAATAATGTGTTTTCAAGACTTTGGAGAGGAAGTTGTAGAGCAAAGGGTAGGTTTCTGCTGGGTCACATTTTTCACAAGCTGGATGTGTTGTACACTGCTGAATTTAGTTTGCTGCTTTGTTTCGTATTGTTACTCTTTTGATTTTATTAATTACATTATCCAAACATCTAAAATCCCAATTTAGAGGAGTCCCACTCCACACATACAGAACAACAAAAAACAGCTCTACCTTCTGAGTTTGCTTTCTAAGTACAAAGCAAGAGAAGAACATGGCCTGCCTGAGATGCCGTCATGTCAGACATGGTCTGCAAACAGGGGAATTCAACCGACAAACTTCCAGAGATGTACACTTCCTTATCATAACTATGCGTAAGTCTAATGAAATCTGGAACTAATGCTACATAAATCTTTCCACTCAAGTCATAAATTAGATGGTCTAGAGGTGTAGTATCATAATAAAGACTGTATTCAGAGGTTGTTTTTGTTTAAGTCTCTGACCTCATGGGAGCTGTGTTCAGCTCCTCAGCTGATGCACTCCTAATCTCTGACTGTGCATTCATTACCATAAAACTTATTCCATGCACTTTGAGCATGAAATGAAACAGAAATTTAATACTTTGCTCATTTTAGATCCCTATTTCAAGTTGTTTATACAAAAAAAAAAAAAAAGGATGTTGATCTCTTCAGTTTTTCTTTAAGGAAAATTGACAAGCTACTTTGAAGACTTGCTTTGAGGCTGAGTTATTAGTTTTGCTGTGTTTTTAAGGAAAAGGTGAAGACAGAAGATGAAATTAGATCAGCAATAGGCTAAAAGTCCTTTCCCAGAACACCTGGAGAGGTTAAATAAACTGCATCTGGCCCACATTGAATTTACACATTGTTAAGACTTCTGGGAGTCAGGGAGAAAGTAGGTAGACTGCTAACTTGCCATCATAAGGAAAAAGCAGCTGGGGGAACTATTATTGCATTCTGAGATAAACATAATGTATAGTATGTCAAGAAAAAATAATTAGACTAAAATATTCACAAATCTAATTATGGTCCTGTTTGCAAGGTCCTGAAAAACTAACCCAAGTAAGTTAAATTTTTTGTTTGGTTTCATTTGCAGTGTGGGGAATTTGGGGGTTTTTATTTTGGTGGGGCGGGGGACGCATAGTGCTTTTGGTTTTTTTCTTGTTTTTGCTAAATTACAAATGCCCTGGCTCCCTATGGGCTTGCAACAACATCAGAGTTTGCTGATGCCCTGAAATAAATGGCAATCATGGTATGCTTTCACTCAAGTATTCAGGGTATCAAGGTTGGTTCATTGAAGTACCATTTGATGCTATACACTGACAATGTGCTTTTGTTTGTAACAAACTCTGAAGCCACAATCCTCACCCTTCTAGTGTTAATCCAAGATCTTGGCTTGCTTTCAGGCTATAGAATTAACTGGGAAAAGTTGGAACTGCCTGAGATCTCCCAGCTGCCTTGCACAACAGCTTTTCTTCCCGTGCAACTCCTGAAGGCAGTCAGAGGCAATTAAATGTTTGAGGGATGAAATACTAAGGAATTTTGAAAAACTTGCAGAGATGAATTTAAAATCCACAGTCCTTCAAGTGGCAGAAGACAGCAGGTGGTAGCAAGTGATTTATATGTTTCTTCTGGGGAAAATTAACACAATCACATTTTACTTAGGTGCTTTTTGTACATTTCAAGTAGGTTAGTTTTCTCCATATTGTACTCTTGGGGTGATTATTTTTTTTTTTTTGAACAAATTTGGAGAAAGTATAGACTCCCTACTGCTAGGAATAGTTGCTGAACCTGCAGAGCTTTTACTGTTCTGCAGGTCATGCATTGGGCCCTTCACTGATCCCACCCAACCTGGAACAACAGCCCATGGGAAGGGGGTCAAAAGAGCATTAAAACAGATTTTCATTCTAAAATCCTGGGATTCTCATCTATGCAGGGAAGCCTAAATTGTTTTTGCTGATGGATTGCATCTGTCACTATACAAAACCTTGTTTGAATCCTTTCTTCATAAGATAGGCTGGTTGACAGCATTTATGGAAGGAACTGGTTGAAGAGAGCACCTCAGTCCCAGGCTGTGTCCTACAGCTCCCAGCTGTATAATGCAGGTACATCTGAAATATTTATTCATCTTTAGCCTGTAAGTAGATGGTATGTCTGTGGCCCCAAGGTTGTCCTGAGCTTGACCATTCTGTGTTATATTTACAGAAAAGGTATTTTGGACTCCTGCAGGTGCTTTTGAAACCTCTTATGAAGAGTAGGAATCAGAAGGCTTGGAAAGCAAGTTCATGGTTTTGTGCAGTGTGGACATGTTAGCCTTTAAGTACGCATGTCTGACAAAAGATTATGTAAATAAGCATTTTATTTGCATTGAACTCAAGGCATCGGAAGGGAGGCAGTAAACAGACAAGTGATGCTGATGTAGATTAGATGGCTGTATGATTGCATCTAGTACTAAAAGACATCGAGGAAGCAGCCCAGCATAAGGGCAGCTGTGTGAACTGCATGTGGAGGTGGCCAGTGAAGTAAAGAGACAGCCTTCAAGAACTACCAGGACAGAAGGGCTGTTGGGTTAGACACCACAGCCACACATAGCCAGGTACAGTGACTGCCCCAAACATTTTCACTCTGAAGAGTTAAGGGAGACACAAAATGGTAATAAGCACTCTGAAATGCAGCTAAATGCGAAACCCGGCATCTACGAACAAAGAACGAACGTTGATCACACTTAAAAGTGGAGACCATTATCATGAATATTGTGACATGAAAAGGAGGTTGGGGTAATGACAGAAACACAGGTAATTCTGGGCCACCATGTATGTGCTGACTCAAAACGGCAAGTATGATTATCGGATGTCTAAGGAGTAGAGAGATAGGAAGGCAACTCCTGAGATACTGGGGCTCAAATTTACAGTGTGTGTGGAAATAATAGACACAGCATTTAGACGGAGCTAGCAGGAAGAGTTGAAGACTGGAAGGATCTTTTGATCAGTGAGGAACGTGACAGAGTGATGTTGTGCTACCAGTGAAACAGAAGGTCAGATGAGATGTGGCTTTAACCCTGCTGATAGATTTCTAAAGGACTCAAAACTCTGGATGCTTGATTTGGTACGTTTTGTATGGTTAGATGGTATCTTTCTACTTGGGAACCCTTCTTGGACAATGCTGGAGCGGATTAGGGTATGTACCCTTGCACAAGACTTCCCTCTCACATCTCGTTTTTCAGCATGGTGAGAAGATGCCAACATCTGAGCTTTGTGGGGAGATGAAATCCGGATTTTGGCTTTGACAGTTCAACCTTTCTCAATTGTATATGGAAGAGAATATGAATCCTGATAATCTAGTTTCTTATACAATATCAGTGGTAGCTAGCACTTTGATAGGTTCTCAAAAGAGGTGCTTAAAGAAATTCTCAGAAGTCAAAGCTTTCTATTGTGTTTCCAGATAGAATAATAGATGAAAGCTAAGAAGATATGCCAAGTAATTCCGAAATCAACTTTAAAGCACACGATCATGTCTTGGCAATTTGAAAGCAGTGTGTGGAGAGGAGAAAAGGGTTGGCAGAGGAATGAAGAAAAGAAGTATTCTACAAAAAAAGAAATGGCATGTCTTGGCAGAGAGACAATGTTTGCTAACCTGTTGAAGGGTTCAGTTGTAAAAGAACTGTGTTCATGAGAACTGAAATAGAGCAGAAACCATTTACCACTTGATGTTTTAAAGCAAACTGCCAAATAAAATTCTGAAAGGTTTCACTTTGCAGATCAACTCGACCTTATCATGTGATAACAGAGCAGGAAAATCTGTGTTCTCACTAGGTTTCTTAATAATGCATCTGAGAAGAAGACAAGTCACATTCTGCTCTCAGCTTCAGTGGAGTAAGCCATAATATATCTGCTGGATTCATATTTATTTTGGCATAGCTGAAAAAAGAGGTAGTCCAAAGGTGCAGAAGGAACAAAATCATTCACTTGGGTGATGAATTAGGACTATAAATTGTGAGCCGGATGTCAAGCTATGCAAGTATCAATCTGTGGTGGGTGTGGTTGATTTTAAAAGTGCAGGAGACATTGTTAAAATTCAAATCGGGTCTTGCACATCAACTTTCTAGGTGTTTGTTTTTTCAGACATAGCCTGTTAGTTTGCCTCCTCTTTATGTGACTTTCGAGATCATCTTCTGTACAAATGTATTGCACGCAATTAGATAAAGTCGAGTAAAGGGAACCTCGGATGTAGCAGCAGCCATGAGGAAAAACACCTGAAACGCTTCTAAAATCACCACGGGCAGAAATGTGTGGGGAAGGTGAGGCTCCAGTACCCGGGGGAGGACCTGGCTTTGCGGGTGGCCGTGGCTGCAGCTATCTCTTGCAGACGCTCCCTGCACGACAGTCGGGCAGTGCCTGCAGCACCGGCAGGAATGCCAAAACACGCTGCTGCTCACCTCTGATAGGTTTTTAAAAATATATTATTTAGACTGAGGTTTTGCTAATCGAGCTGGGAGCATCTGAACTTTACCCACCCAGACAGAAGCCCTCTTACCCCATCTGATGACAGATAACCCTGCTTTTTGCTCACCCAAGTGGGTGCGCAGGCAGGCACTGAAGCGCTCTTTGGATACACCGGCGTTTAGTCCAGCTCGAAAGATGCCCGTGGTTGTACTTAGCAATCAGCTCGGCTGTTATCTGTGTTCGGTGCACAGCTCGGCTGCCAGTGGTCCCTGGGAGGGCTCCGCTGTGAGCACACGGTGGAGGTGCAAGCAGGATGTGTGCAGCGAGGCTGCCTCGCATTGATTGATTTTGTGTGTGAGGTGTTTCCTGAACGAGTCGCGTTTTCTGAGCAGCAGCGCTCGTTGTATAGAGATAAAAGAAGGGTTAATGCAAGCCCTTTTCCAGCCCCCCTCGCCCCCATGCCAAACGCACACACTCTCAACAAAATCTCTAAATCTCGCTCTCTTCCCCGAGCTCCAGGACGGCGAGTTACACATAGGACCTCTGTGGCTGCACAGTGCCACACTATTCTGAACAAGATGCTGAAGGCACTTGAGTTTCTTTTACTCTCTCCCCTCCCCTCCGCCCCAGATTTAACCTAGTTTTATGGCATGAACAGCCCCAAAGAAAGTCGGAGAGAAAAGAGATGAAGGCCAGAGAGCAGAGGAGGACCAATGAAAGAAGCAGAAACCATTCTGTCATTCCTTTGGAGAGCAACACTAGACACCTTTAAATGCAGAGAGTGTCCTCTGCCTTTTTGCCAAAGCCCTTTTATCTGTGTGAATAAAAAGGGAGGCAGGTCAGCCTAGTTTCTGTTGCCAAATAAAAGCATGAATAAATTAGGCTATTCTTAGTAGGCAAGTGAAAGGGGAGGGGGGGGTGGGGGGGGAGTCAGTATCTATTTCTAAAGCAATTTCATATTCTGCCCCAACTGTTTGCACATGATAGAAAGGGGCTGGAGCTGCCTACTATTATGATTAGTACTATTGTTATCCCTGAAGGGCCTCATTGTTCTAGAAGATGTTAGGTTTGCATGATTCACAATCCGTCTCTATTCATCCAGGAAAGGTTAGGAGAGAGGATCTGATATTCTGCAAAGGGTTTTCTCCCCCCTCC
The DNA here is from genome assembly GCF_011077185.1 of Oxyura jamaicensis. Lineage (NCBI taxonomy): Eukaryota > Metazoa > Chordata > Aves > Anseriformes > Anatidae > Oxyura > Oxyura jamaicensis. Next base: position 26,105,568 of record NC_048899.1, on the reverse strand, counting down.
CTCCCCCTGGCTTCTCCTTCACTGGCTTAAGGCAGAAAGCAGGCAGAAGGTCTGCTATTAACTAGAATTAGGGAACAGGGATCTAGGTGCCTGGGAACAGCCGCTCCGTAGCTCTAATCCCAGTGAGGACCTTAATTGTATCTGGTTTAACAGTTATTCATGCAGTTTTACTGCAGGCAGGCACGGTGATTAGGGACATTGGTTGGAAAAATCTGTTCATTAGCCTAATAAAGGCTGCCTAAGCCTGCTTGTTCAGCCACTAATAATCCAACTATTAGTGCCACGCTAGAAGCAGTGGTATTAATATGTGTAGTTTACTAGTGTCACAACAGCAATATGGGTCAGTTTAGTCGTTCCTTGGTTTCACAGTCAGGCACCCTGTGCCGTGCAAGAGAGAGAAAATGAATGAATGAACGAGTCTGACAAAACAGATCACACCCCACAGTGAACCCCCAATATGTTTTTGTCTTCGATTCAGAGGCAACCCAGGAGCCTTAGGAACAGGGTTGTCTGAGGACAAGAAAACCAGCCCCTTATGGTGATGGATGTTCTTGAAAAGCAGTTTATTTTTTTTCATAGGTGGTTCGCTCATTTTCTGCACAGAGGAGCTTTGGCTGTATATCAAATATTAACAGAGGGTAATTGTTGGGGGAGCAGGCATTCGCCTTCCCGGCAGCATCGCGCAGTGCACGGGCACACACACCTCCCGGCATGTGCTGAGACCAACACCCAGCTTGGGAATGCCCAGATCCTTGTTGGAGGAGGAGAAGAGGAGGTATAATTGTCTTTTTCTCTGCTTCCTTAATTTTCCTCGGCTGACCTAAACTTTTCCTTTCCTGAGAGAAGGAGGGAAAAATGCTGCTCACACTATAGGGGATTCATCCGCCCTAAGCATAATCCTTGGGTTGCTAATTACAGTGTCAGTGGCTCCGTCAGTGACAAAATCCTGCCATTCATCTTTCTCTTTTATTTATGGGAATTATGTGTTGCATTTTCCAATGGGAGATGAAAAAGGCGCTAAGGTAATATCATAAACAAGTTGTTGTCAGATATGTTTCTGAAGAAGCTTTTTCTAAAGAAGATTTTAGTGAGAGATCTGAAAATTAATGGAGGTGGATTATTGCTCTTTCCTTCTATACATGATCTTTCACCTGTTTGTTTTCAGTACCTTTCCCTGTGAGACACTGTGTGTAACCAAAACCTGCCTTGACTTTGACCCAAACTAGGTTCATAACCACAAGCAGAAGGTACAGAACTGAGAACGTGTGTCTGTTCATTGCAGTGGCATCTGTGCCAAACAACAAACAAAACAACAACAAAAATCAGGCAGGTAGGTGATCCGTCAGTACCTGTAGCTACCCATCCAAATACAAAGGATGCGTGTTCCACTGCGCTCTGACAGATATCCCTCAAAACACAAATGGCAAAATAAAAAACATTTAAATGGGGAAAAAGCACATTCCTTTATCTTCACTGGCCCTCACCTGTTCTCCTCCAAATGCAGAAAAAATTAATTCAAACCCTCTTAAAATTTGTGGGAGCCAAAATTAGTTTTTATTGAGTGCTGGGCTATCTAGGTAGGAATTACATTGTGTAAGTATAAAGTCAGATATTACTCAATACCTTAAGAATAGGCAGATAATGCATATCTTAAAGCATCTATTTTCAGCTGTTGACGTTATTTTCTACTCTAGGCATGCATTTTAATTGTAATTGCTGTATACCTGCTCATAAATTAGTTTTTTTATCCATTTGAGTAGTGTCTCAGGGGTTTCATGTCAATGATATTCTTTTTTTTTCTTCTTCTTCTTTTTTTTTTTTTTTTAAATAGTATTGCATTTGAAGTGTTTGTTCAGTGAAGGGAGAAGGTTCCAGGCAGGCATGTACTATTCACTGCTGTGCCCATGTGCAAATGTCTACATGTGGGATGTTGGTGGTATGCTAAGTGGTGCTACACATTTAATAAATTTCAGTCAAGTGAATAAGTGTATTTTTCATGCTCCTGTGATCATCAGCTTCATTTCTGCATCGTACAATGCTGCTTCTAGAACTACTGCTGCAGATACCACATAGATTCAGGCAGCAGTGAGGGATGTATTCTTCCTTCCCCATAATAACTTGACTTGGTAAACAGGTAAACAGTTTTCACCCACAAATGGTATTAGTGATGGGTTTTATGTCTGTCTTTTAATATTTTAAGCCAGAGGTCTAAATTTTATAGTCTTAAATCTGGACTACCTCTAGGTTTTCACTAAAAAAATAGCATGTGCTCATAATTAAGAAATGGCAGATCTTATCTTTTTTAAAGTAATTGTAGTAGCTTGGAAAATGTTATTATATAATAATTTTCTCCTTCCTACAGAATTACACACAGTTGTTTAATACTAGGAAAGCTTCAGGAGTAGAAATAATAGCCTGTCTCTATGTGATTCCTGCTGTCTCCCTGTCTGAGAGATGTTTTATGTTGTAATATGTTATAAAATATTTTATATCACTTTGGAAGTAATCAGGTTGATTTGACATGGCTTAAGGGAAAGGCTGTTGAAGAACTTCTGATTCTGAGTATGAGGTACCTTTGAAGAGCCCTGGATTTTGGCTATTGCCAGAGTATTTGCTGATGTTCTTTGACATTCAGCTTTTTTATCTGTCAGCCCTACATTAAAAATGTATATATATATATATATAAATCATCAATTATAAACATAGCAGTATGTCCTAGAGATTAAACAGTGGTAGGAATCTGGAAATAAGGGTGGACCCCATTTTTAAGTAATGGTAAATTGGGAATGTCGCTTCAGATGCTGCTGTTGTTGAGAGTAATTCTGTAGTAAGGACTGGAGAGGAAGCTGTCTTGTACTCCCAGTGCTGACAGTGCTTGTGAAAAGTTTGGCAAGAAAAATGACCTTTTCATGACTAGCTTCCAGAACCTGTAAAATGATTATAATGACACTTGCAGTCTCCCCAGGATCTCATAAGATTGAACTATATTGGGACTTCTGGATGAAATGCTTATGATTTTTTTTATTATTATTATTTTTTACTGGCCACATCTCACTGCTTTGTTACTGCTTTGTTTAATGAGATGGCTGTATCTGAGACGTAGGAGCGCAAGAATCATATGGGACAGCCCTGACTGTTTTTTAGCAAAGTGAAAATGAATTGTTCTATTAAAATGCTCAGGGAATTTAAGTGACACGTTCTTTCAGCTGGGGTGTAGCTTGACCTTTTGCAATGAAAACTGTAGAGTCTTCAATGAATTTGAGTCATCAGGAACATGATTTTTCCACTGCATGTTGAAATCTGGCAGTGGATCATCTCTTCCAAGGAGTTGCTTAGTGAAGGAAGGGCACAACTTGTTGAACTTTGCAAACAGAACTTCCCTGGCTCTTAAACTATTGCTGCTGGTTGGCAGCTTGTTCCATGAGTGACTTCACCTGGGAGTACCACAACACGTACGGTGAGTGATAGGTACAGTTGCCCATGATAGCACATAATGGAGGAGATAAATTGGTGATTAATGAAGACCGTAAAGTAGAATGAGCCATACCTCATTCTATTTCAAGCCTGCTTCTTGTGGGATGTGAGACTAGGACAGAGTAGCAAGAATACAAGTAAAAGCCTAAATTTTGGAGAAGTATTCCAGATATGTAGATAAGAAATCTACATGGACTATGACAATGCAAGAGGACAGTTCTGACCTCCATTTAGTCCTTCAGCACATGTCCTCATTGTTCACTAACAAAAACGAGGTACTCATAGCGTCTGTATTAGAACCGTCATAAATGTGGATATTGAAACAAGGAAAGGAAACCAGCTGCAGGACTAAAGTGATAACTGAGAAATCTGAAAAAAAAAAGAAAAAAGAAAAAAGAAAAAAAACAACCACCAAACAACAACAACAACAAAAACCCAGCACTTGCATTTCAATAGTATTGTGTGTATGTTCATTAACCTAATCTTACTTCAGAAAATGAAATTTAACTCATTTCACCAGCAATAAATGCTTTAAATAGAAGCACAATGCAAACTTCCAATTCTCGCTACCAATAGTTCATGAAAAGATAATTCAGTCTAGACTTCAGTGCAGTTTTAATTGGATTCCACGGATTTTAGATAAGCCTATGGCTAGAAGCCTAATTCTAAGAGCCCTTAAGGAGCAGGAAATGGTAACTTTTATTTCGACACCTGCCAAAGAATGCCTATGGAGGTTTCCAAAAATCAGCTTCCACGTGTGTCTCTATGGGGCGGGGGAAGAAATCCCTTGCCATCTCATCGTGTGTTGGTTTTGAATATTTGGAAATGTATGGCAGTCCATGTGATGTTTTTCTGAGGCAACTCTTGTCCACCTCACTGTTTGCTTTTCCATAGTGCTGATTTTCAATTCAAGCCTTGAGTTGATAAGGCAGAGATCAAAGCCATTTGTGAAAACTTATTCTGTGACCTTATTCTTTCTCTAATAATTGAGGAAGGAATGGAGATTTGTTTTACTTGTTAGTAGCTTAAGACTGACTTATGTCTTAGCCACTTTCACTGCTGATGAAACCTTCTAGGTTTTCTGCATGCTACCAGTAATTATCTCCTCCAACATATAAGAACCCAGATATCTAGAGTGAGGAATGTAATTTGCAGGAGGCTGCTGAAAAAGCAGACGAACAGTGAGTTATTGTAAAGGACTGTGCTGTCTGATGGCAAGAACGTTGGACGGGGATTCATGAGACCTGTCGTCTATTCCCAGCTCTGCCTTGTGCCTGTTGAATGACCTTCAGCAAGTCACTTTCTCTCTCTTGTCTAAGCTATCATTTTACCTGTTAAAATGTGATAATGAAACACTTTTTTTTATAAACTGCTAGGTGCTTATGAACAGCACTGATGACAAGTACTGTACAAAAGCTAAGTGTTATTGAATATTTGATTGCATTTGACTTCATTGAATTAGGGCTGATATTACAGATATTGACAAGCAATTAGCTTTAGTGGTCCAGTAGATATCATTATATATGTAATTATATAATAATCACATTTTCTATTTGTCTTTTTTTTTTTTTTTTTTTAAATCTCAAGAATATTGCTTTATAAGTGGCACTAATTTGCTTTTTGCTGTAATCTCACAGAGAGGCTAAAATCGTGGAATCTTTTCATTAGCCCTTATTCTGTTTGCAGACCTTTGTAGGGAATGGAGCCCAAGCTGCCGATCCCGATCAGCTAATTTAAGATTAGTTGGTATTAGGCTGAGGAGTCCAGAGTGCTCATCAGTAATGTTGTATTTAGACAGGAGCAATTTCTTGTACTTGTGCCAGTATAAGATGCATGGTTTCTTCCAGCTGTGAAGGAAATTTCTCCATTTCTGTACCTGAGCCACCCACTGCCCCCAGGCTGAAGGATGCAGAGGTTGCTGAGCTGCTCGCATAGGACACCCTCACTTAGGAATGGTCGGCAGTTTCTTATGCACCTTTCTGTTTCTGTGCAACCATGCAGAGGCCTGCTAAATTCTAGAAACAAGTAATATTAATGTAGCTTACATGCTTTTTCAGAAACATGTCCTGATATCTATCTAGCTAACACTTAGGGGAATACCTCCTAGCAGACTGAGAAGCCCAAGAAAACTGACCAAAGATATCACTACCACAAAAAAAAAAAATAAATAAATAAATAAAAAAATTGCTGCTAGCCTCAAAAGCTTTTTGTTTTTAAAAGGCACCATCCTGATGTGTTTTTCTTCTGGCATTCAACTTATCTTCATACCAAGTTTCTCACCTGTGGGTACATTGAGACTCTTTCCTAACAACATCTGAAGGTTTGGTGAAAATTCAGCATATCAGCTACCTCTTAATGTTTCTTATTAGTAACCTATGTATTTTCAGTATTATTTGGGGGAGATTTTTTCAGAAACCTAGAAAAGAAAAAACTTTCTTTTCTAAGAAGTAAAAAACTTTACTTCTTTGGTGTAAAACTAATTTGTACAGTCTTACTACGGGTTTACTTGCTGCGTTACAGGGCTATTATCTCCATTCAAGTTCTTTTTAAAACTTAAAATTAAATATGTTTTTATTTCTCTGGAGCAGATTCCTTGAACTCTTGGATCCTATCTCTTGATTGTGTGGTCAGCAATGTAGCTTTAATGACTTTTGGACGTGATGCATTTAGGTCATACAGACTGCCTAATGAAGGAAAAATGATAAGGTTATTCTGAAGAAAGGTCCAATAGCTTTGAAGTTAAAAAAACATAAACCTTACAAAAATGCAATACTCCAAAGCATGATTGGGCAGTAGGTGATCAGAGTCCATCTGTTCTCAGTGGCAAGTACATATCCGTCTCTCATCACATTTTCAGATGTCGTCTTTCAATCTTAGAAATAAAGATTGTCCTAAGGGATTTGGGTTTTAGTGTTTCTGTCACATAGAAAAGATGAACTTTCTTCCATAGTTATACAGTGTGCTGCAAGAACTAAAGAAATAGAGGCATTTGACATAATAGTGGACCAATGAAGTATGAGGCTCTGTTAATGCTGGCTTAACCATCAGAAGCAGAAAATTCCATTAAAGGTACTTGTGTTTCTATAGTCTTGAAAAGCGTGATTTAAAAATATTTCTTACTTATGGCTAAATGGTCAAAATTACCAGAATCAAGGACTCTCTTATTTCCTGTCTTTCAGACATGGGGTATCCTTAATAACATAAAGGGAGATTGTAGATCAGCTCTGTTCTTTCAGCTTTTGTACCTATATATACACACACACACATAGATACATACATTTGTCCCCCAAAGCATAAAAGCATGAAATTTGTTCCCTAAGTTCATTACTCACCAATGTGAAGACAGAAATGTCTCTCTGAAAGTCTAGCCTGAGCACAGAGAATTCAGAAAATGAATGACAGCTGGACACCTAATTCCCTTGGGGTCCTTTCTGGTTTTGTTGTTTCAGTTTAATTTCCTAGCTTCAGAGGTATTCATTCAGAATCTGAACTCCTTTACTTCTGTACTTCCCCATAAAAAATTCTTACTTGCTTTGTAATCCCAGACAGCTGGTGAACTTCATAGAAAGTGAGGATACAAAATCCAATAAAATAGAGAATGATTCATCCTCAACTGACATGAAGCTGCTGCTAAAACGTAATTTTTTTAAACAACTACTATTATGCAGTCGCATTAACAAATGAACAAATAGGAACAAATGAAAACTCTGCCCAAGACTGGGACACCACTGAAATAAGGTTCTTGTAAACACTTAAAAAGAGGTGATCCCTCTCCCCAAGAATCAGGAAAAAAACAATGTGCTGATTAAATGCAATCTTGAAGAATGTTGGCACTGAGGCTGCTTTTAAGGAAGAGTGGGTTCTGATGCTGCTTCTCACTTTGTTAGCATGGTTTCCTACATGCCTCTCTTGTATCTTACTTGATGATGTTGTATATAAACTTTAAGTAATATACGTTCTGCTTTCTGCTGTTTAGATTTGTGGATTTGTTTAGAGGCCATACTAATTTTGTGGAAACGGATAAAAAGAAGAGGTATTTGGATTATTTGAAACCCTTAGGCTTGCACGTAATTTGTAGAACACGTGCTACGGCTGCCAGAGACCCCCCTGGATGAGAATGCAGTGTATGGGTGTAGATGTATTTATATCCGCCTCTATCTATCCTACACCAGCCTTGATGCTGCAGCAATTGTGTGACTGCAGACCCGGGCTTGCTCCAGGGAAGTCAGAGCTGCTGTAGGTAACCCTCGTCACCTCCTTTTCCAATAGGGAAAACAGAAACCGAATGAAGCTGAGCGTTAACCAGTGAACAGACTTCTGTTCTTTTAGATGTGCTATTGCTTTAACCATCTTGCTTTGAGCTGAGAACATTTTATGAAATAGTTATATTTTTCTCTGGAGCCTCTTTTGTTTACTTTTCACCCTCAAACTGGTGTTATAAGGAGCTGAACTGATATCCGTGAAGATTTCCCTACCTCAACAGAACAGATGCACTTGGAACAGAGCACAGCAAAGAAAAACTTTTAGCTCTATTATTTAACAAAGCAAAGCTAATCTCTTGATTAAAACATCCCTGCAGTAATAATTAATTTCTTCCATGGTTCTTCCCCCAAGGTCTGCCTGCTTTCAGCGCTCTCTTTCCGCCAAATGCCTTGCTTGTAGACGTGGTCAGGATGCATCTTGCTCGCGGTGCTGCTGCGGCACAGGTGACGTGCCTTGTCCCACAGGCCCCACTACCAGGAGGCAGCTGCCTCTTCCAGTTCAGCTTTGAGAGATAAGGACTCAAATTAGTACAAAGTGACAGACGTGGGAGGAGGGTGATGGTTTCAGTTTATATACTGTTAGGCCTAGCATATATTCCTGGCTGGATGACCCGGCTCACAAAGGCTGTGCGTGGCCGTACACCCTCAGGTGCCACCTGCTGCAGCTGGTCACCGTGGCATGGGATAAGACCAAGAAGGGCAGGGGCCTCCACTGGCCCTCTGCCTCCACTGGGGCAGCCAGGAAGGGCCTGAAGACACTGTATGCAGGTTATGCCAAGAGGTTTTTAATGCAGTGGGTGGTGGTAAGATGATGCTGAGAGCTTCCAACAACGTGGGAACTTCCTGAAATTGGTTATATTCTTCTGTGTTGGTCTGTTGTTCTTAATAGTAGCTTTCCCTTTCTCCTAAGAATTGCATTATTAGAGGAAAATGTAATTTCCTGGCATAGAAATGCATGTGCTCATATTGGTATATCCCAGATATTCATACACAGAAGAGCGGCCACAATTCTTCCCTAAAGGCCAACAAACCAGCCAGAATTGCTGGTGTTACAGACTTGGCTTCTGTAAGCAAATAAAGCACTACTTTTGAAAGAAAATACCATAAAAATTACTACTGGGTTAGGAAATCCTAAATTGTTCCAGCTGAAATCAGCTGAGAGCATCAATATAAATAGTTCTGTCAATAAGACTAGCTTGTATTTGAAAGTATTAATAAAGTCCAATAAACCAGAAAGGCCAGAAATTTGAAATTGAGGACACAAAAACGATTTCTCAGTGATGTAATGTCTACCTGGAACTCCTGTTTCCAGGAGAGGAAAAACAAAAAATATAAATAAGCCTCTGGATCCAACCAGAAATGTAATAATCTCTGAGATGATGTTGATAAACAGGTCTAAGAATAATTTTATTTAAAGAAGTATGTATCTTGTAATTCAGAAGTTGTAAGAATAAATCCTAGAAGTCAGCCAAGTTAGGCAAAGTGAATTACAGCAACAAAAAGCTCTTTTCATAGAATCATAGAATATCCTGAGTTGGAAGGGACACACAAGGATCAACAAGTCCAACTCCTGGCTCCACACAGGTCCTAGAAGTAAAAAGACCAAGGAAAGAAGAGGGGCTCAGAAAAGAAACAGATGAAGCACATGTGGACATCTTTCCCCCAGCCAGCCACAGTCCCCTGTCCTCCCCATGTGCCACACCACAGTTCTGCCACAGCCAGTGCAAAAATGCCTCCGTGCAAAATGGGGAGAGAAAAGGGAGCCTGAATTACAAGCAGAGTTTACCAAGCTGGGCTTTCAAACTTCTCCCTGTAGCTTCAGTTTCATGAAGCAATTGCTCTCCATCAGTGTATCATGAGTGCATGCCAGGAACAGAAGGAACAAGGGAAGGTAAAGGTCAGTACCAGCTGGGAGTCAGTAAGTAAAGAACTGGCCATGGATGAATGAATGCAGGTTGAAAATAAGATTTTCATATTTTCCTATCACAGCAGTGACAGTCTTATGTCTTTCCTTCCCCATTTTTATTAAAGCCATAGTTTTTTGAGCTGGAAATACAAAACTTTTTAAATGGATTATCAGGTATGGCTGTTAGCCATAGTAAGGCGCAGACCTGTGAACCACACTGCTCCTTCCAAGTCCATGCGTCACAGCCTTATCCGGCAGTAAAAGTGCAAGCCCTTAATATTGATTTTTGACTAACTGATAATCAAAACAAAAACTAAGAAATGAGCTGATTGATGTCTGACCTGCATCTGAACATGTGAATGAAGTAAGTTAAGCTTCTTAAAAGTGTCATAGATATCACAGAAGGAGGTTTGGTCTTTGCTGCAGTTGATCATGCAGAGAACAAAGAGGAATTTAGTGGTTTGTTGTTGTTGTTGTGTTGTTTTTTTTAACTGCTCTGTTACCAGTTCTAGCTCGTTTCACCTCCCATCAAGTCTGTGACTTTCTCTCTCTAGATGATGTATATCTTACTCAGTTTTCTCTTTGCTTTTAAAAGTCAGGATTTCCATTATCATATTTGAATAACTGGACTTGTCATTTTGTCTTTACTCTTGGCTACTTAAAAAATAAAAAAAAAATTATAGCAAGCCTCCATCTGCAAACAAAGGAGCTAAATAGAGTTTGTCATCCTCTTCATATAAAGGCATACGCTTCAGTTGTTCAATAACATTTCTTTTCAGTATAAGCTTTCGATCGTCGGATTGACATACAGTAATTGGTTGTTACTTTCTTCCATCTTCTGAAATTTGGCTTTCCTTCAGAGTCTGTTGTGGTCTTTTGGGAAAAAAAAAAAAATCAAGAAATCAAGCAGCCTCAGCTTGAGTAGTAGGTGCTTGTTACACCAGGAAATCAGAGTTTAGGCATTGCCTACCAGCTTTCAGGCATGGCCTCTGCTTTTGAGACATCTTTTCTGTCTATCTCTGTAATACTGCCATGCCGATACCTAGCTAAATTACAGAATGGTTATGGGAACCTGTCATCACTGGTGAAAAATGTTACCTTTCCCATTTCTCAGTGATGAGCAGTTACTGTGCATAACCCATTAGGCAATTTTTAAATGATCTTTTTGGAGCAAAAAGACCTCTATTGAAATCAGACAGTAACGTTACCTTCACGGAGATCTGTTTCCTCTTGCCCTAAGGTTTTGTGTTCTGGTGTCCTGAACGCAGGCAGGACTGCCAGTGGGTTTCAGCAAATCAAAGAGTTTGCCTTTTAGACCCCAGCAAGTAACACTTATGGGAAATTTAGAAACATGTTGAATAATGGTCCTTCAAGTTTCATGTGTCCAGTCTGTAGCTCACCTATTTGATTTCTGTATGAGGTTTTCTTTTTCTATGTTGTTTTGTTTGTTTATTTTTGTTTGTTTTTCATTTTTAAATGAAGAACCTTTTGCTCCTATAGTTCTATAATAATTTATCTGAAGGAAAGAATAACTCCAAACTGGACGGAATAATTCAAGACCACTGGAAAAACTGTTGGAGTTAGGGCAATGTCAAAATGCAAACTCTCCAATTCTGTAGTTTACTTACATTCAAGTGGTATCTGTAGACACAACGAAATGGTTTGAGAGCACAGCCCCACATTTATGTTTTGTAAAACTTAACCACGATTCAGCAAAGCACAAGCCCTGTGTAATGTTTGTCTTCAAGATTTTGCCTCCAAGTCTACAAAGCATTTCCTTGTGTAGTCACTGATCACCTTCTGTGGGCAAAAACAGAAGGTCTGGTTAGGTTCTCATCTTCCTTCATTGATTTTTATACCAAGTGGTTGCACCTTCCTTTTTTTCTTATTTTCTTTTCTTTCTCTTTTTGGGTTTGTTCCTGTTATGAAGCTGACTACCCTGCGCTCAGTGTCTTACTAGCAATACTTGCATCTCTGTCAGAAACCTGGTATCAATTACACACGCAGCATAAATACACAAAGACCAGAGGGAAATGATGTTGAATAGACTGCAGTCTACTGTATCTGAATAGTAAACTGGGATGACATTCACCAGAAGAGGTTGGACAAAAAGTACCTGGGAGAGGTACAGAGAGAACAGAAATTCCTATAAAAAGGCAGATAAGGACAGAGGAAGCCAACTGTCTAAATACAGCGAAGGAATTTGGTGAATACCTCAGCTTGGAAGAATTTGATTTTATAATTTTCATCTTACCCAAAGTTATAATGTCTTATTGAAAGTCTGAATGGCCACAGCCCCTCGGCTAAGCACAAGGCTAACTTTAGTTACAGGACTCTGCTTTTAATCACGATCAACTTGTTAGTCACCACCGTACAGTGCAGACCAATTTCCAGCGCTGGAAGATTGCTGTAGTCAGTTCATAAATATCTGCATTTGTCAGAGAAACTGAATATCAGATGATATCTGAAGTGGTGAGGACTAAAAATTAACATCTTCATCACTTCTGACAGCATCTGGTATTTAGTAACAGCTACTAATATTTTTTTTAAAGGTGGGGGCAAATAATGCTGTAATTGGATGTAATTTCCATGTTTTGTTTTGTACTGAAGCGTAGCTTTGGTTCAAAACAAGCCTGTTGCTGCTGATTTTGCATTGAACTATAAACTTAGGAAAAGTGTTGAAACAGATAATTTTAAGAAAGCTAATGTTACAGAGGAATTAATTTCAAGAGATTTTGTAATTGGCATTGGATTTTTTTTTCAAATCTGTTAAGTCATTCATTACTCTTTAGAAACTTGCTTTGTACTATGACTAATTTTGTCCAGTTTTGATGAAATGAAATAAGTCAGCTTCTGTTCCATGCTTAATGTTTCCTTTATTTATGCAATTGCTAAATGTTTTTGGAGGGGCCCCTTTCTAGCCCTGATGAACAGGAGTTTTCAAGCAGCTGAGAGCAGCTCTGCACAGACAGAGATTGATCGAGGTCATGATTTTTTTTTTAAATGTTTTTTTTTTTTTTTTTTTTTTTACATGTTGGTTCACAACAAATATTTTTCTTCCCATCAGGACAGTATGCATATGTTGTATGTCTTGTTTCCTAAGCCAAGCTTATCTCAACTATTCTGTTCTCCTCGTATGTTTGGCTTCCCCTGACTGTTATCCTGGGACACTGCAAATCAAAGATCTGTTCTCTTGAGTCTGATATTCCACTTTCCACATCTTCCAGTAAAGACAGACCAAGTTTGATGGCAGTATTGTGTAATCTACTGCATGCCAGGAATATCTTACATACAGTTCTCTAGAAGGACAATCTGGTAATACATGTCACTACACTGTATTTTAAAGATGATTAATGGGCTTTTAAATGATTCCTCAGGTGAGCTGTAGATCTTCATTATCTGCTCTGAGGACATTGCATGGGATTTATTTGGAGAAGATGAAATTAGGGTCATGAACCTTTCTTGAAAGCCTAATTTATATCTCCTGAAATATTGAAAAGCATTATACCCTAATGATGTGATATGGTTGTTGATATTATAAAGACAACTGTCAATAATGTCCAGAAGATAAATGTTATTTCTTATTTAACAACTTGGGAAGCTGCTGCTGTCTTTAAAGCTATTTTTAATGGCTGCTGCTCCTACTTCGGTTTCCTCTGGATGCACTTGAATTTTATCTGACTACCCAATAATTATCTGCTGTCAATCCAATCAGCGTAAGATTGGCTAAGCTCTTTTTTTTTTTTTTTCTCTGAAATGCAAAAGTTGTCACAACACTGCTTGACAATATTATGTCATGATGACGTTAGGTACTTTGCCACCTCACCCACTGCATAATGGGTAATTTGAGTAATATTAATTAAATGATAGGATTTGGGGTTTTGATGAGCCAGAATTTGCCTCAAAAATCTTGGCACATAGAATATTTGTATATAATTTACTGGGATGAAGGACGTCACAAGGAAAAAATGGTGTCATTTCCTACTGATATATATATTTATATATTAAACCTTTCCAAGTAAAACACAACATCAAGATCTGAAAATAGCAGCTCTGGGTTATTGCCTATTTTGCGAGCCTCTCATTAGCTGACTGGGAGTTCATGCAGCTAGAAATCCTAAGTGCTTGGTTTTTTGATGCTCTACAGTTATGTGTGGCCACATGTTTAATTCTGTCCGGGGTGTATAGAAAACATTGCGCAGCAGCTGTCTTGTACCTCCGTGAGGTTTGGGAAGTGGATGGTTTTTCTGGGAGTACAATTGTATTTAAACTTTTCCATTGATCTTGGTTTACTCCGCGGTTTCCTGTGGTATGATGATCTAAACACTTCCAAAAAACTCTGTTAACTTAAAGTGGTCTTTAGTGGTCTTCAAGATCCTCTGTGGCGCAAGGAGGTTTTGCTATTTGGATTGCAATCTTTTTAATACCCAATATGTATGTGTTAATATATAACTGAGATTACAGAGGGCTTTAGCTGCAGACGGCTGGCGAGATGGACTGCATGATTAAACTGACATGCTGCAGCATTTCTGTAAGTCACCACGTAAAAGTACAGCTCCAAGAACAAATCAGTTGTTTGGAAAGGGCTGGCGTTGTGGGAAGCTCCAGAGATCCTTACTCAAGGTGAACAGCCTTGTCTCTGAATATGCACAAGTGGCCAGGGCGGCCACAGGTGCACCGAGCTTTAACCACGGTGCCCTCTCAGGGCTGGAACGAGTGCCTGTGGCACACGTGCAGCATGCAGATCATCCCTCCTTTACAGACGGGCAGCTCTGGCTGTGTTTCTGTAACGGGACTGCCAAGCCCATAATAAACGTCATCGCACTGATGTTTTGGGCGAGAACACCCATTGTGTGAGCACAATGCCTGCTCGAGGTAAAAAGTTCTCAGCGCAATGGCTGTCAGAAGAATAAGTGTTATCTCTCAGATATTGCCAGGCACTCAAAGGTCAGGCTTTAGGTCCACAATGGTATCTTGCTAAGCACGGACTGTCCGCAGCATGTGTAAGTCTTTCAGCTGCCCCTCTCTGAAGAGGGCTTATAACTCTTCACACGTGTAGAATAAATCCATGCCCTCACCCCTGCACAACAGCTTTCATGGCTTCTTCAGGGTCTGCTCCAGGTCCCCTTCCTTTCCCAGGACACACATCTTCTGGGCAGTCCCCTACAAGAAGAGCCTGGGCAGGCTAAGGCAGCACAGACTGAAAGCAGCTGTGTTGGAGCCCGTTAAAATCCTGTTCCCTTTATTTCTGTTTGGTTATAAAGTCCTCCAAAATATTAATATGAACTTATCTCTTAATTGTTGACATTCCTTTTAAAGTAGAATACATTCTATTGCCCTCAAATAATACAGTTTTTAACTAAAAAAAGTAGAGTACTACAGTGTATATTTTTCACCTGAGGTCTTGCCAACAGTCCCTGGAAAGGGGATTTACTGTGGTGAGTTTCAATGTAGTTAAAAAGCAAAATAGAAACCCATTTTGTGTACCGCTGCAGAGTAATTCTGGTAGGACAAGCACTTAGCAATTCCCCTATATGTTTCTGGGATGCCACTGCCTGTAATTTAAGGCTCTAGAAGAAATGCTCCTCTTTTTGTGGAGTGACACAGCAGCAGTGGTTAAAATACCCTTCCACCACACTATCACTTTCCTTTTTAAAAGTCAAAACAGGTCAGCGAGGGTGACAGAAAGTTCTTTCTCCCGCTTGCCTTCATTAAGCTTTTGCTTAAAAAAGAAGAGGGAAGGGACTGAAGCATGCAGCAATTGCTTCAATAACCTTGCAGCAAACTGCCAGAAAGTTTTCCAAGGCTCTCATGCAATTGAACCTGGTGAAAGGAACCTATTCCCCTACTCCAGCCCACAGCCCTCTACAATACAGTTGCTGGAAGCTGGTTTATTTTTTATGTGTGTGTGTGTGTGTGTGTGTTTTCTGCACCCTTAATTGCACAGGTCTCCCAGCAAATCAGTGCCAGCCCGGGAGAGTGGTGGCTGAGGTCCCTGACGGGGAGGGAAGGGGCCGAGCTGCAGGAAGACGCGGGAGGTGTGCGGGAGGGTGGGATCCTGCAGCTCCCCTTCGGCCCCATACAGGAGCCCCAAGTTACGATGGGGTTACAGCTCCTGACTGTTTAGACTTGGACATGGACCTGAAGCCACTTGCTGTCAGTACAAAGGGAGGAATGTAACACTGTCTCTCCAGTGCCAGTGGGGAGAGATTTGTAGGTTGGTATGTGACCTTCACTGCTGGCCCATGCAGGTGCTGTTCAAAGGCCCTCCCCATTCAGCTCTTGATACTGATACTAGATTAAAATGAGAGAATGAAAAAAGTCGTTGTGAAGAACGTTCCTCTCTCTTTTTTTTTTTTTTCCCTTTATCTCTGTGAACAAGTTGTCTTTTGATTTGCTTGGGTTTGTGGGTTTAGGAGACTGTTTTCATTTCAAGGACTTACTCTTGTACTATGTATTTTTTCCTATAATGAATAACATTTAACTCAGTGAAAGATTTTTCTTGAGGTAATTCTTGGGAAGTTTTAAAAAATTTTTGGTTTGTGAGAATCCCATTTTATCACACAACTTCTTTTACACTTTAAATTGTAACTACTGAATTCAGACCTTGATTTCAGTGCATGTGTTAAAAGAATCAAATCAAGGAATAGAGAAGCATGCAAAGCCAGCGTATTCATTCCACTCAGGATGATTAAAGAAATAGCTAATAGTTACTCACTAGATCTTACTGGCTGCTGACCAGGGAAGGGACCAGCATCCTCTCTGGTCTCTGGCTCCGTTGTCTCAGAGTCAGTTTAATTTCTGAACAGCCCGCTCTTCCGTGCACTCGGTTAATTCATGGTATTTAAGATGTATTTGGTGATGACGTGTTTGAAAACTGTTCAGCAAACGTGCCGTGCCATCCCATAATACTTCCTCACCCCACGAAGCAGACTGCATCTATCAGTGCAGGAAGACTTGGCATGGCGCAGGCGTTCGGGGCTGACCTTTGGGCTAGAAAGATCGTGGCGTTTCTGAGGAGCTCAGGTGTGCAAGGGAGCCAAGTTTATGTAAATGTCTTCTGGTAATGAGCATTCAGGTCAAATTTCTTCTCAGGGCCCCTTTGGAAGACTGCAGAACTCTGATGCCCCTATTAAAAAAAAAATAATAATTAAAAAAATTTGTCCTTTTCCTATATGCTAGGTAAAAAGACCAAAATACATAGCACAGAACTGCTCCCTCTGCTTCCAAACTCCCTCCCTGGAATACTGTGCAGCAGAGCAAGCCTGCCCAGCCTGAACGGCAATTTTTTCCTAACCCTTATAGGGTTTTCCTATTGAAGTGGTTGGTATAATTAAGAAGCGACTAGGCTGCTGCTGATTCTTTTTGTTTTATAGTTACCAGAGAAAACCACTGGCTTGTTGATCTGTGAGTATTATGTTATTATTTAATTACATTGAGGGCCAATCCTACATTTTGGCCAACTTATTTTGAGTGCTGCATGTTCCGGGGCCTCACTTGGTTCTACTATTAATCCCTTTTCCTTCACAGAAGTTTGCATATTGCTTTGGATTATTTATACTTCACTGTGCTTCCAAATCCATTATTAATCACACAGGTATTGAAATACATTTCACAGATAATACTGGACATACTGCTGTATTGTTTGCTCACATAATGGTCATGCTTTCACTCGGCAGGTTTCTCATACATCAAATTATCATTAGATAAGAAAAAATGTTACGGTGAAGAGTTGCCAACAACTTAATGCTGAATGCTCAAGCAAAACCCTGATGTTCCCAATTCCAGGTGATGACTCCTGGGGACAATAAACGAGCAGATGCTCTGGTTAGATGAGAGCATATCACCTTCAGGGATGTGAATGTTGCAAGGTTCTGCTCAGTGGACTTAAAGGAAACCTCTCATTCATTTTTTCTCCGGCAGCAGTCCAGATAACTAAACAAGAGAGACTTCTTTTATGGTTGCATTTTGGTTAGTATAAATAAGGGACCACGTTTTAATTTTGAGACCATCCAATTGAGTGTAGAGCTGGAAAGGACCATCTGGGGCATGGACTCCAATGTGGCTCATCCGGCCCATGGGCTGTGGGCATGCTTCCCCAGGCTTCATTTCATCATTACAGCCTCACAGCGAAAAAAAAAAATCTAAAACAGCTAAAAAGAAAGGAGATTCAAAGGAAGAAAGCAAAGACTGATCGAGAGTTTTAGCATCTCTTTAAGCCCTTTGCAAGAGCAGAAACTATTTGATAAAGGTCCTTGATGATCCCAGCAGTCAGCCCTAGCCTTCTGTGCAAAGGCCAATTCCCTCCTTCCCCTGCTTTGCTTGCAAGTCTTTCCACCCTGAACCCCTGTGTAAAATTTGCTTTAACCCTGGGTGTTCAAACAGTGCACCAGCCAAGCTCTGGGAGCTCCTAACACCGCTGGGAGCCGCAGCACTTTCCACCTCGTGTATGGTCGCTGCATTTCAGAGCCAGATGAGAGCACAGCTTTGCACGTTGGAAGCCGCAAACACGTGAGCGTTTCTCTGCACTGTACAGACAGGGCTGTTCAGGGCTCATATCTGGACATACACACAGTGCAGGGACTGGGGAAAAGCCTGTGAAATCTGGAGGTCTCAGTGCTGTTCCCAAATCAGAGAAGTACCTCTGTGTTTCCATTTCCACATCTGTACTTAAGGAAAAGCAATAGCGGTTTGACCAAGAAAAAAAGAAAGGGGGAAAGAAAAGCATTTTCTCTGGTCTTTGAGTGGATGGCTGGTGCTGTCATTAAGAAAAAAGGCTGTTAAAGTTGAGGATTGGTTAAATAAGTCAAATATTGTTGGTACAGCATTTCTCTTAGCTGTTCAGAAATGACATTTTTGCTCAAATTAAGTAAAACAGGAATAATTCTTTTCTGTCTGCCTACGCAGTCAGGCACACACCGAGTCCTCTGGGCTTATCAGACTTCACAACAGAGTGGAGGACATCCACTCTGTCATCCTCCTTAGTTTCTGCAGTGTCTGCCTCTTTTCAGCTCAGTAAAAGGTCAGTTTCTGTAGACAACAACAGTAACAGTGTCTACATCACTCAGATTCGATCTCTTATCTGAAGTTCAGAAGAATAGCAACACGGGTTTACAGAATTTCCTTCCAGTGATCTCAAAGGACTCTGCAAATGGAAAAAAACAGAACACCCCCTCTTCGTCCCCCAGCCCAGCCACTGGGCCCCGAGAAGTGTGACTGTTTTGCAGGTGGCGAGGACGTGTCACAAGCGAGAAGTGACTCATCACATCTACACGGGAGAGCTGGGGCACAGCGACAAGCAAAAGAACTCGACTCTGTTGCTTGCCTGTGCTAACAGCTAATCTTAAAAAATGCATAAATGCATAAAATAAAAGTTGGGTTCTGCTTCTGCTGCCCTTTGAATTTCAATTAAAGTCATGTGCAAATGACTCTGCATCCTTCCCTGTAGTGTGATATCAGCTCTAACTTGGCATAGCCTTTGGGAAGGGTATTTGATTGACTGGATTAGAGAAGGAAGCTCCATCCACGCTAAACTCACTGCAACCATTTTAAAGATTGACTTAAGTTAATCTGACTGTGGGGACTCAAGAAGTCTCCTAATATGGCTATAGTTAAAATTTATGTGGAATAATTTTAATCTTCATAATTTATATAATTCCAATATACCAACATAGCTGCTCTAAATACATTTTTCTGCAGGCCCTGTGAACAGAATTACAGCAGGGCTGGAGTAGCATCCTCTAACCTGTCACACACTTCTACTAGCTCAGCAATAGCCTTGAAAGCAACAACTCCAGCTTGCCTTAATGAGTTTCTTGGCCATAATTTCTCCTCCCAGAAGAGATTTTGAATTCTCCTTGTTGTACTTGCTAGTTCAAAAGCGTCCATGCTGCCTGATCTTGGACTGCTAGTTCTGGGCTCGAAATAATGGGATTGCACAGAGGAAGCAAAGGGGATATCTTGGGGTGGAACAGTGTCTAGATGGAGAACTCTTTGGGACAGGATCATCTTCCTGATTTGTCTATCGAGTGCCTTGCTCATTGTGGGGCCTGCCCTGGGATGAAATCTTGCTTAAAAGGCAATTGGGTGCATTGTAACAGAGTTTTACAGTAAAAGAGATCTGGAGGTTTTTTGCTTGTTTGTTTTTCCTGTAAGAAGGGAAAAGGTTATCAAAGGGAAATGGATGTTTTATCTGGGGGGAGAGTGTTGCTGGACTTATTTTATTTTTATTTTAAAATGGCAAAAAGATGACCCCTTCTGTGTTCATTTCTCATTACTTCTGTGAAAATTCAAACTATCTTCTCTGTGTTCGGGTTTGCAACATCAAAAGGATCATAGAACAGACTTCTTTGATGTTAAATTTTTCTGCTGATGCTGTCTGTGGTCAGGTAATACCACATGATTAATGTGAAAAGAATTGACCTTTGCTGATTTTCTCATGTTCACTGGCAAGACAAAGATGTAATGTATCAGTGGGACACGAGATACAGTTAAACAAGAAGTTCCTCGGAATTAGAAAACAGTTCTTTATCTTCTCAGAATCAACATGTATTTCCTTTGTATTTATTTTTGTGTGTGTGTGTGTTTGCATAATTATTTAATATTAAAGAAAGAGTGTGTGGTTTGGTCATTTAGTTAGTAAAATCATGCCTTGGGACTACCAGGCCTGGGAAGAACTGGCTCCTCTCACTCGGCTATTGGCCAGCCTAAGCAAGTTGCTTTGCCTCTTTATAAAATAAGGATAATGGTTCCTCCATTGTAAAGATGTGAGATGTACTGCTGAAAAGCAGTACAGGAGAGTTAGGTAATATTATTTCTGGCTCTCCTACAGATGTGCTTAGTGTTCAGTTTTCCCATCTGTAATGTGGGGATGTTAGAGCTAATCTACCTCCCAGGGTTGTTTTGCTTAATTCCATAAAGTACTTGAAAACCTCACATGGAAAGAGTTATAGGAGCACAAGGTTTCTTAATAAAGCTCATTCATGAGTAATGTATTTTTGAAGTAAGTGACTTGAACCTTCACCCATTGTTGGAAACCAACATGAGCCAAGTCGTCTTTGTTGTTCAGCAAAGGTTGGTTGATATATTTTTCCTTACATATTTAATTCTCATAAGGCTTCACATTTCTGGTTGCTGGCTATGATTGAAAGCAGAAATGCCAAAATACCACAAGAGAAGACTGCTTTTCTTTTTGTTGTTGTTGTTTTTGTTGTTGTTGTTGTTTTACTTTTTTTCCTGACCCTCCCAGAAGCTGGAAGTTTTGAAATGCGTGAGTCTTCCCCATCACTCTCAGTTCTCAGTTTCCCCCTGCAAAGATAGGTGTCTGAAACTGTATTCTCTGAAGATGGAGATTTGCCCAAACGCAGCGGGTACCGCGCATCTTTTGAGATCTGCCCAGCTGTGATGTGCAAGCAACTCATGGGTGCAGCAGGGCTGCTCTGATAACCACTAGGTGCTTTATCAGTACTTATCTACCCTGCCTTGAGCTATACAAGACCACATTCAATCTCATCCACTGTACAGTTGTTGCTGATGATTGCACCTAGCACGGTAAGGATCTTCTGAGGAGCTGCTCGGGTGCAGGGGCTGCGACGGCCTTTTTACGTCAAAGGGCTGCGAGGGAAAAGGAGCCCAAACTCATTTATCTCAATGTCACAACTCCTCGCGGCGGGGGAGGAAGCGAGGTTGGACCGGCGCGGAAGGCTTTGAGGCAGCCTGGCCTTGACCCCGCGGGATGCATTACAAACCCGGATTTGCGGGATCCCCGCCTGCACATAATCCATACGCCAAGCCCTCGGCAGCGAGCCCTCGATGCGAGGAGCGAAGGACGCTGCCAGCAGCGCACAAGCGGACTTGGGGAAGTTTTGTGTCGGGCTGCCAGGGTTCCCGTCGCGGGGAGGCAAGGACGGCTTTCTCCTGCCCCCTCCTGGTGCAGCCCTCAAAGTGTGCCTGGGACAGCAGGCAGGGAAGAGGATGCGAAAATGGCACCTTCCCTTGCCAGGGGTGTTGCACCTGGACCCTATGGCAAAGTTCCTCCGTTTTCATGGCGCAGACGGGAGACGTTGCCCTGTTTTCCTTGCTTCTTGGCTCTGTGAATCCAGCCGAGCTCTGTGAAAATAAACCAAAGCTGGCTCTCGTGAATGCGCTGGCAGTCGGATGGGTAGCAAAGTTTAGCTCCAGAATCTCTCAGCGGTGTAATCTTATTCACTTCTTTGTGGGAGTGCCCTGTTTTAGGAAATACATCTTTTTATTTCTCTTTAATCTGGCCCGATACTTTTCCAACTGTGAACAGTTCGTTGCAAAACATTTAAAGAAGGTAGAGAAGCACGTGCCGTCCTCTAGCAAAAACAGGAACTCCATTCTGGCAGGTAGCTGGAAAACCAAAGTTCAATGCTGAGATTAAAACTTGGTAGTTTGCTATATGTTGCTGTCATGCCTTTGAAGAAAAGACAGCCCCAGGGGAGGCAGAGCCACTTGACCGCGTGGAGGCTGCCGGGCCCTGCGGCCCCCGCGGGCGTTGCAGCACGGGCCGGTGGGTGCAGTGTGTGCTGTGCAGCGTTTGCCCACAGAAATGATCAGCCAAAGTGTAATAATTCAAAATAGCTATTGTAAAGGGTTGTACCAGGCCTGAATCCTTCAGCCTTGAGCACAGGTGGAAAACGGTGGAACACAAACTAAAATGGGGGTTCCTAAAATTTGGGTGGGCATCCTAAATCTGGACTATCTGTCTCTCTTCAACTCTGTGTTAAGCTACTCCATTTTTATTTTTTTTAATGCTTATCATTTACCAGACCAGAAAAGGGTCGTACAATGACTCTCTGGCCTTCCGGTTACAGTATTTGCTTGAAATAAGGCTAAATCCTCCTGCCTCTGTCCAGACTAAAAATTCTGTTCTGGTCTTGATGCAAGTTCCCTTGACACTGACATGTTTCTTACAGCAAAAAGAGCTGATTAAGAGTTTTTGACCATTTTGTTCAATACCTATTCCCTTATGTGTAAGATCTGTCTATTGCAGAGATTGTCTTCTCCATTTTCTTTCTTTCTCTCTCTCTTCTCTCTCTCTCTTTTTTTTTTTTTCTTTTTTTTTTGTGACATTCTATCTTCCATAGTTTTTAATAAGTTTCAGCCAGCTGTGGCTGTGCTGTGTTTTCAGAGGCTGTTTGTATTTCAGTGGAAGGTGTTGAACTTTCTTCAGGCCCCACGTGGTTGTCCGAGCTGGTGGGAGCACTGTGTCTATACAGCTTCAGCCCACGCTGAGCCAAAGTGGTAGGTGCTTGCTAGGGTATTATTTTTCTGCAACATTCTTGTTTGAAAGACATGTCTTGCAGCACTGTATGGACAAGCTTGATGATGTAGATTCCTCTCTATGACAAATAACACCTCTTTCTTTTATGTGTTTTGGCTGAGAAATTTCCATGCAAGGTTTTGCAACTCAGCGATGTCTGGGTACCAGGTTTTCTGTCCAGTAGCTAGAGAAAGGTGTGTGACAGACTTCATGGTCCTGGTGGATGTATAGAGGGGAGATGGAAAAGAAATTATTCCTGCTAAATGGACAATATCAGAGAGGGTGAAAAAGAAGACATGGTTTTCTGTTTTCTCCTAGTCATGCCCAGCAGTTCCAGGGAGAAGGTCTGGCTGCACAAACTTTTCTTCACCCAAGTGACATTTTACAGGGAAATTTACCAAAGTGAGTTACATTCATTGAATTTCTCTGGGCTTTTCCATTGCACGGTGGATCTGGTCAATCTGAAGGGCTGTGACTCCCTGGTGCATTTTGAGAATATCAGCACCCAACAGTGTAGCTATTGAAGCTGAAATGCACAAAAACTCTGAATAGAGCCACAAAAAATTTGGGGGGTGAATCATTTGTTCAACACTCAAAAATGCAGTTATGGGTTTGACATTTCAAGAAAACTTTGCGTAAACTCATGTTTATGTGCTACAGACCGCAAAGACAAAACAATTTAAAATCAAAGAAACAGTTTAGTTAGCCTGATGTAAATATCTTGGTGTGCTCTTTTTTTTCCATCATTCTTTCCATCAAGAAACACATGAACTTCACTTCAGGGCAGTGTGAATGTTTTTTCTCCCTTCAAGTTCACCTGGCAAACTGAAAAATTAGTTATTTGTACAGCCTTGGTTGTGAATCATCTTGATTCTGCTGTCTCTCTGCTGTAGAGGACATGTTAGCCCCTGCCACCTTTGCGTGGTGCTTTTGATTTTCTGCTTTTCAAGTTCACCATCATCCAGTTTGGCCTCAGATAGTCTGAAAAACACCATTTCTCAAAAGGCACTTGAACTGTTACAAGGCTCCAGGGCAGGTAAGTACCGAGATAGGTATTAGATAACCAGAACCTCCATTTCTGATCCTTTGCAGGCTCTAGCAGATCCAAACAAAACAACAACAAAAAAACCACTACCAAAAAAAAAAAAAAAAAAAAAGGAAACAAAAAACTCCCATCAAATAATAAGAGTAATAATAATAATAATAAAGAATAATTTAAAAAACAGGCAGTCTTACCTCACCTTCTAAATTCAGTAATTCAGATACTGAAGTTTTCCACCATCACATAAAATTATCATTCAATCAGACCTTATGCATAATGGAAGACAAATCCCTCCCCACTGGTTTTAGCATCATGCCCCTGACTTTTACTTGAAAAGTAAACCAGCAATGATAACAATAGATGGAGCCTGAAGAGGTCAGCTAGTCCTATCGCTGCCTTCAGCAGAATCAGTCACACTGAAAATGTTCCTCACCGAGATTTGTGTAAACAAATCTTAAAGACTTCAGTGATGGCAATTCTGTAGCTTCCCCAGGTAATTAATCTGTGATCGTAATAGCTAGAAAACGTTTCCTGATGTTGAGCAGTTCTGTTTCTACAGTTTGATGAGATTATTTCTCTCTAAGTCTTTTAAAGATATCTAGCCTGGGTGTAAAGTTGACAGAGTTGTAGCATCTCCAGGATTTAACTAGAGGCTCTTAAATGTTTTTAGCTCATTTCTAGTCAGTTTTGTTTTACCACCTTTTTTCCTACCAGATTGCATCGCTGTATCAGATCAGAGGTCTCTCTCTTACGGACATCCGGAGCTTCTGCACTCAGAGGGGACCATGCAATCATCACATTTTCTTTCCTGTATGTCATAGACTTTTATATTTCATGCTGTTACCCAGCACTTTGCATTTAAATTATGCATAGCTTTTTTCGCCCTTTTTTCTTTTTTCTTTTCTTTTTTTTTTTTTTTTTTCAGTCTAAAATATATTTTCTGGAAAAGTATCTAATTTTGATATGAATACATCAGGAAATGGATAATCAATCATTTCCTTTAGAAGTTTGTTCCAGTGGTTAATCGCCGTCACTGTTTGAAAAATTGTGACCGTTTTGAATTTCTGATTTCAACTTCCAGTCACCGGTTCTCATTATGCCTTCCTCTGCCAGATGTAAGAACCCTTTAGTATCCAGTACGTTCTCGTCTGGAAGTAACTATGCAGTGTAAAGACATCACTCTTTTTTTCTTTTTCTTCCCAAAAAACTCGGCAGATAGGTTTCTAAATCTCACAGTCAGGTGTCCATTCACCAGCTCAGTCTAGTGCTTGCTCTCTGTTGACATTTGAATTTTAATAATAGTTGGTAAAAAATGGACTCCAGGCTTCTGTGGGGTATTCTACAGTGTGGAGGAAAAACCCCATTGCTGCTCGCCATTCCCTTATTTGTAGTGTATGGATCATGCAAAGAATGCCTTTGTTTTTTTGGTTTGTTTGTTAGGTTTTTTAAGTCTTTCTGGAGTCTGTAACGTTATGCTGCCTCATGGCACATCTCTAAATCTTTCCCCGGAATCCCAGCTTTCCAGGGTCCCATCAGGTTTAATTTTTTCTCAGCCTTACGTATCACCTTTGCTCTGACCGCATGAACTTTTCCTTAAGTTCAAATGGGCTCCCTTTAACAAGTGACCCAAAATACTCCCTGCACGAGTATTTTCTCTTCATCGTTATTTACCAGGCTGCTAATATTTGTGTCAGCCATCTGTCTGTCAATGCTGACTTTATATTCCCTTGCAGAACATCAGTGAAAATGCTGAATAGCACCGAGTATACTTCAAAGCCCTGCAGAAAGCCAGTAAAGCATCCTCATTTGATGATGGTCTGATTGACGCAGCTGGGTTTTGTGTTATGTTAAATAGCCATGTCTTAGCCATTTAACATAAGTTTCCTTGATGTTATATAGTGTTTATCTAGTAAGTATGTCAAGCACTAAGTCTAAAGCCTTGAGAAAGTCTGCTACATCTGTGCAGTTAGCTTTTTTGCAGGAAGAACATGAAACCAGTTTTATTTGAGAAGAGCTATTTTCCATAAACCCATGTTGACTGGCAGTAATTAAAATCTTGTTCTTTCATGTTTCAGTAGTTCAGTCCTGTCTCAGCTTTTCCATTATTTTACCTGGGACTGATGTGAGGTTAACTGCTCAATAGTTCCTCTGTAATTGCTCTTGATTTCCTGTTCTCCCTCTCTCCCTCCCTCTTTATCTCTCTTTCTCTTGCCTTCTCTTTTTTTTCCAGGCTACTACCCTGCTTCCAGTCACCTGGAATCCCTCTGATATTAAAATTTATTAAAAATTAACATTAGCAAGCCAGAGTTCTCCTCTGTCAAATATTTTAGTACCCCTGGGTGTGATTTATCCAGTCCTGCTGATTTAAAAATGTTTATCTCTACTAGATGATATTTAACATCCTGCTTAGTTCCTAATGGGCTGGAAAGTACTTATTCAGTGTTAGTCTCATATAAACACCATCCTGCTATTAATTCCCAAATACCAAACCGAAACATTTATTGAACAAGTCTATTTTTGTGTATTGTTTTTTTTTTTTTTTTGCAATTTTACTCTAGTTGTATGCCTAAGCAATTCTAACATTATCTGAAAATCCTGCTTAGCATTGCCAGGGAGCAATTTTTCATGATCTCCTATATTTTCCTGTAACAGTTTCTTCTGCTTTATATCTCTGCACTTCAGACAGTTGCTATATTTTTGCCATTTGTTGAATCTTTAAAATACTTTTGGTTTACCACTGAAGTAGCTGGGCCTTAGCCAGTCTGTCCTTGTTGATGCTGATGGACGGAGTCTGTTCTGAAAGAAGTTCTGATTTTCATTCATTTTTTCCTCTCTGAATTTTTCCTCCCACTCACTCTTCTCATAATTTTCCTCAGCTGGAGGATATTAGCCTTTGGGAAGTACCAGCTACAATTGTCTTCATTTTGTCCACTTTTAATTACAAGCACTTAGGGTAATGTCGCTTTCCAGCTGTATGACTGATATGTTCTTTGTTAATCAGTATGAGTTATGAAATAATTTTCACATTGGATGCAGTATTTTTTCCTTATGTGAATGAGTAAGTGCATGTTGTCATCAGATCCTGTTCTCACTCTCATTGGGGTGAACGGCATTGCACCCAGCATTAACAAGATTATTCAGATTTCTCCAGAAACACAGGTGATATCTGGGAATCTCTGAGCTTCGTTCAGGCCTGAGCCTCAGCTTCTCCAGGGGATAACAGACATCAGACTTTGCTGTTCATATTGGCCTTATCTCACACTTGGTTCCTTCCTCTCTGCCTAAGTTGCTCCATATTCTAATGCCTTCCTCGGGACTCACTGCTGCAGATGGTGTATTTATACTGACTTAAAGATTGCATTCCATCTTTCAAATGAGATTAATAAATTTTCAGGCCATTGTGGTTACCCAAGCTGACCTCCTATAAACACAGCCTATAATTCTTCACCCGGATTCCAGCATCTGGCCCCACAACTCATACTTGAAACACAGCATATCTTTTTTAGAAATACATTTTTTAGAAATGCATCTCATGGACATGTAAGGCTTCTGTCACTTGGACATTTTTCCCTATTTAGAGTAAAAATTAGTATCTTGGTGACTACATAGGCAGTACCTATGGCTGTTTATAACTGTGTGACAGTGGCATACTTCTGTCTTCTCTCTAGCTAAAATGCTTTCCTTAATTTCCTTCAAGTGGATATTGTTCTAGAAATGAGCATGTGAACTGAAAGTCACTGAATGTTACAGATGGTTAATGAAAGATGCATGATAAAATTAAAAAAATATATAATCTGATTGTCTACAGTGCCATCCCTCTTAGACACATGTGCCTGTGTATGTTGACTGCCTGTACTTCTGATCATTGTGCTTTACTTTTCTATATTTTCTTTCAAATGAGGACGGAGCAATAGCTGCTGGAATACGAGAATGTTGTTTACTTTGTGAAAGGGACTTATCTTTTTTATCTGTGGTTAGTGACAGAAAGAAAGGAATAGGACAGAGCGTTCAACCTCTTACTAGTACTCCTGGGTTTTACATTTATTTTTTATTTAATTTCATTTCTTTTTCTATGGTGAGCTTTTATACTGAAGCCTAATATACTCATGCAGAATGGCATTCTCCTGGGCCTATTTGAAATTCTTGATCTTTTCTGCATCTGTTTAAGTCCTGCGTTCATGCACGTACAGTACAGGGTCAACCCTTTTGTTTGTTATTTTTATGGAGTTTAAAGAAAGTCCAAATACCTGACCGAGATACCTGTCTGGTGCAGCCTTGTGACAGTTGCAAAATCTTCAGGCTCGGAGAGTCACATGATTAACTGTTTCATGAGGAATACCAAAAAAAAAAAAAAAGACATAAAGTCATGGATTTTGCCATATGAAGGGTGTGCTTTCCAACTGGCAGCTATCGAGGGCTTGTTCACCACTGATCAGAATACAGAAGGTGGTGAATCGTGCTCCGAGGAAAACAGCCGAGCAATATGTTGCTGTTCTACAAACAGAGCCCCATGGACAGGAAGGCTGATATCTCACAAACAAACCACAAAGCTCAGCCTTTTCTTCAACTTACTGCCTTGACATTTGGTCTTACCCCACAGCTTGGCTAACCAAGTTCAGAGATCAGTGATTATACAAGCAGAGATGAGCTGCCAAGGACGCCTTGGGTTGGTTACTTCTGTGGAAGTTACGCACCTGAGTCCAGGTCACACACTTGAACCCGGGTGCCAGTTTGGCAT
Source organism: Oxyura jamaicensis (assembly GCF_011077185.1). Lineage (NCBI taxonomy): Eukaryota > Metazoa > Chordata > Aves > Anseriformes > Anatidae > Oxyura > Oxyura jamaicensis. Next base: position 26,076,861 of record NC_048899.1, on the reverse strand, counting down.
TTATAGGCATTATACTCTTAGGGATTTCTTGTTCCTCTCAAATATAAACCTGAACTGCTTGCTGTGGAAGTTGTCGCTCTGCTAAAATCTCAACAACTTGTTCACAGAAGGTGTTGTTTTGGGTGAATATGGTTAACCCTGAAATTGCTTTCATTTTTTATTTTTTTTTTAAAAAAAAAGATATATATATATATCTTTTTTTTTTTTAAAAAAAAAAGTCCCTATAGACATTTGAAGGGATTTTGTTATATTTCTGCTGTACTTTATTGGTGTGAATCTTTGGGGACAGACTGATGTCTAAAGGAAATTTTTTATTAAGAACTAGCTATACTGTTTCCCAGCAGTGAGCTTGTTACTGCCACATCTTCATCTAAACTCTGTAATTGGTAATTATGTTTGTCTGACCTACATTCTTTGGTGTAATTGTAGCGAGATATGGTATTTTTCAATTCCTGGGTAAAAATGTCCACAACAGTTGTGGAGTGTTGCCGGGCAGAAGCTTTCACCCCCAATAGGTGATAGCATTTTTGTGGTGGAGGATGCATATATTTTTTTTTAATATATAGAGTACTAGGATCCTATGGGGGTAAAAAGCAATGTAGAAATAAGTTAGATATAATGACATGATTTTTCAGAACCTAGGAAACTAATGGTCAATTAAATCCCAGTGGAGGGTGCATATTAGCTTCCTAATTTGTTTTGGACCTGTGGCTGGAATGTGTATGCACATGCTATTCAGTCTGGAGCATTCATGTGAAAGATCCTTTGGGTAATTTAACAGCTACAAATGGCACTTCCATCTAAAATAGTTATTGTGCTAGTTTTCTGCACCAGTTGTGTCTTCAGTAACAGATCTGATTATCAGGTTAGAAAATTGTCTATCCTTCTGATTTAATTGTTTAAAAAGAAAGGAATAAACAGATTCCTTCTGAGGTTCTTCAGAGGTTAAAATGTCTTCGTTTCCACTTAAATCTTTTTTTTCTTTTTATTCCCATCATTATTTATTTCCCATAAATAACACAAGAGATATCTTCCCTACTGCTTCACCTCAGAAGTTTTCCAGGTTCTGCACCCATGAAGCCTGGAGGGTCCAGTAGATCATTAGCATCTCCCGGTACGTGGACTAGATAATCCAACCACAAACCTGGGTTTCTGAGCCTTTCACTCTCTGGCTTATTGACCCACAAGTTTTTCATCTGTTCCTTGGAGGCTACTGAGAATTCTGATATTTTCTCCATCTGTTTCTTGAAATTTCCCCTGTGAGCACTCGGCATGTTTCCCTGTTCCTTCCAGATGACCCTCTCTTGCTGTTCCCACCGGGTGTCATAAACTCCATGACTACTTCCAAGAAACGTTAAGGTGAGTCGCATTTTATTTATTGTGCTGAGTAATGCCATTAACACATTCCAAATTGAGCCATCAAAGAAGTCAGGCTGGAGAGCCTGCTCAGTGGCAGCTTCAGGTCAAATATTTAGGTGGGGCACTGCTGTTCACCTGAGCACTATGTGAAGCTGTTATTGAAGAATATTGCCTAAAATACCCCTCTGGGCTCTGCTGGAGTTGCTGGCTCATTCCACGAAGTCAGCCAGCTGCTCCTTTTAGAGCCCCCCTCTGAAATGTGAACACAGGACAGTGAAATTGCTGTCTCGCCAGATCATTCATCTGGAAGAGACATTATTAATAAGGAGCTATAGACTTCCCATTGAATAGGGATGAAGGTATGTTTATTTTATCAATGTTTTATTTTCTCATTTTTTGAGCACAGTGCTGAGCCCCTGAGCACAGCCTGGCGGAGGCTGAATCTTGCTTTAGGGGAAGCTTATGATATTGACATTTCCAATGGCCGGAGTGAATGTTGGCAAAAGCAATCCCGTCATGTGAGGGACACCAAAGTAGTCAAAAGTTACAGAATCAGATAATTCCCTGTGATGTGTTAGAAATATGAGGGGTGCTGTTAAGAATTTATCAGAAATTGCTTTGGAGTCCTGAAGCTGTGGTTGATAAGGGACAGCTGTTTGTTTCCTTAAAAAAAATCCATTAAAAATAATTGTTTTGTATAGAAATTATTTCTATCTACATATTTTGCCTCATGCTTCATTGAAATTGTGCTGTGGATTCCTCTAGATAGTGTTCGCTTCCAGCTGTGCATCCTCTTTGGGCTGTAGGTACTGGGGTATTTCATGGTCCACCCTTTGGGAGAAGGGAAAACAGCCCCTAACAGGAGTCCCAGCCGCAGGAGGGCTGGGCAAGCTGGAAGGCTGACTCATGGGGGAGAACGGGAAGAATAAGACCACAGAATGACAGTGTCCCTGGTTACCAGGGCAACACTCTTAAATTGGAGTATTTCTTTATTTCAATCAGAATATTTGTTTTCATTTGAAATATTTTGATACAGGTTTTGTGCTTTTGTTATTATTTTTGCATAAAAATATAGATCTTTCAGGGGAAAAACCTCTTTTGGTGGTGGTGGTGTTTGTTTTTAAGTCACTATTTTTTAATTGGTCTTTATTACACACCAGTTTGATTTGGAAAAAAACATGGTGACCATCATCATCTTCTCATAAACATCTAGCCTTGTGCTTAATAGAAACAGATATCCCTGATCAGGTCTGGAGGGACTGAGAGAGGTCCTCTGGTACGGAACAAGGTCAACTACACTCCCAGGAGGTATATGGTTGTAGAAAAATTCCCATTGTGGGGATTCCCCAGTCATTTTAGGTGACCTTATAGTTTCCTTCCCTACCCCTACGGTTATTAAGCTTTCTTTGTTATCAATCTAATTTTTACCATAACTATAAAGCAATTAAATAGAATCATTGACTTTACTCTGTACCGCATTCTTCTGAGCATTTACAGACCACTGTATCTTCTCAGCGTCTTCCTAATCCAGTAACGTCAACATTGTGTCCTTGGTCAGAGGTCTATAATCCGTGACCTTCACGCTTGTTCTCTTCAGACTCTGTGTCTTTCTTAAGTGCCATGCCGTAGTTCCCATGAATAGTCCTATCCCAGCATGCACATTTCTGATTGCAGACAGGATCCTACTTTTTAAGCAAGAGCTGCATCTTTTACTTTGAGCTGAACAGATATCTCACTATATCCAAAACTGTGTGTTTAAACATATTTTACCCTTCATGCCTATATAACAACAATATTTTGACAATGTAATTCGTCAGTAGCGTCCTCCTGTTAAGAGCTATCATCTTTAATCTGAACAAGTGATACAAATCTTAAGTACTCATAACCCTCTTGACTTCTTCATCGAAGATCATCTTACGTAGCCTTCACACCTGCCATTTCTCTGGCATTTTCCTCCACAGTATCCATTTGATGCTCATTAGGTTTTCAAGTTATTTTCCCAGCTTTTTAACTGTGTGTGCAATCTTGTATTCTAAATAAGGTTGTTTATCCCCCATGTGTTTCAGTGAGTATTTTGGTAACAGTACACATGCAGGCGATATATTTGTCCTACACATCTTTGTCCCAGCATTCTGCAGTTCCTTCCCACTCGTGCCTGAAAATCGGAGTACACTGTTTTTTTTCCTTCATCTCATCATTGTTGTTGTATTTTTTTACCCTCTAGCATTTTTAGAACATAACATATTTTCAAGTAAGTAGTGTTAATTATGTAATAGCAATTTATCTCAGATAAGATCTTTTATTTTTGTTGCAATTTTGCAATTAGAATCCAGAAAATTTCAGGCTTTGAACCCTGCCTTTTATGTCAAGTTGTCTGCCCACAACTGATGAGTATAAGTATCTTATTTGCCTCAGAAAAGGAAGTGAAAAAAGTGCCATCTGCAAATTTATTGGGAATTTAAATATCTTGGAAGTATGACTGAAGGAATAGATCATGGAGAAGTCAAAATCATGGGTCAGGATCATGGAGAAGTCAAAATGTCGAAGCGTTGACCTATAATGGAGACAACAGAGTACTTTGATTCAACATCCTAAGAACCATGAACATGGGACATTAAGATCAAAAGCAGACCTTGCTTTAGATACACCAGGACAAGGCAACTGGCCAGTGTCTGTTGGGCAGAGACTTGTATGGCAGGAACCTATACAAAGTCTTTTTGCTCATGCATCGAAATCTGTCAGGATTCTTTGAAGCGTCAGCAAGCATGCGGATAAGGGAAAGCCAATTCATATATACTACTTGGATGTCTAAAAAGATGGATGTCTGGGGCTTGTGCTGTTCAACTCGCTAATGACAGATCTCAAAGAAATGGATTATTAGGTGACAAAATTTGTCAGTACAGTAGAACTGGAAAAGGTTTATAGAAGGACAATAAGGATCATCAGATATATGGAACGGCTTCTGTACAAAGTGGTTCTTCATATAGTGTAAAATTAATGCAGCGAAATCCTTGCTGCAGGATGTGGATAGGTTCAAGGACAAGCTAGGCGAGTTCAAGGAAATGTAATTAATTGAAGTTTATTAAATACACAGATACAACCTCTAGTTGAGCTACTGTAAGCTAGAAATGATTGGAGTTTATTCTTTCCTAGGTATCTTCTTTTTTCTGTCCTGGACACGTGGGACATGATTAGATGGACTTCTGATCTGACCTTGATTTCACAGCCACTCTTATATTCTAATTTAGTTAATGCACCATGTGCTTGATCCAGGTGGACAGTAGGACTTCACATCTCCTAAATGTGCTGCTTGCACTCAACTCCCTCTTTAAAGGAGGGACTTCACTGAGTTTTTTTTGTTAGGGACCTGAAACTACTGGGGACGAGGTGCTCTATTGCTTCACGAGAAGGGCTCAATTTCTAACCTCAGTGCCAATTACCATAGACACTTTAGTGCTGGGAAAACAAGCAAATTTCATTCCATATTCCCTACGTGCCTTCCTACAAATGTGGATGTTGTACCATCTCTAGGCGGTGTTATGGCAGAGGCACGGAGAAAGCCTGCTAGCTTTCTCAGTACTGCTACTCTTCCCATGGGAAGAGCTGTAGCACTCTGCTTTATACTTTTAATCTTAAGGAAAGTACCTCTTTCCATGTTCAGCTAGCTCTCACCATCCCCTGGGATATCTGAGTGAAACAGCACTACTGCAGATCCTCGCCCAGGTGTTTTGTCTGCGTTGGCAGAACACCATAACCCCTGTCTTCTTTATGAGCTGCCATGGCACTGCTGGGCTATGGAGGATATTCCTCACTTGGCTGGATCTATCCCTGTCAGAGAAGACTCTCCTCATCAAAGTGATCAACTGACAAATAGACTGGATTGCCTTGAACGTCACAGTAGATTTTTCTAACTAGGTCTAACTGCTGAGCATATGCGGGAGCCAGAATAGCATGCCTGCCTTTATTTCATCCTCCTCCACTGACAAAGCTAAACAAGCTGATTGTTCCCTGCCCAGCATGATCTTCTGGGCCTTTTAGCATCTTCTGTTTAAGGAACTTCTAATTCTCTGAAAAAGGAGTTGTAGCCCCTGCAATCTTGCTGGGTGGGGATGATGGAGAGAAATTGCCCCAGGTGGGTAGACCCTTGCCGCATGTGTGGCTCAAAGGATACCCTGTATTACCAAGATACATATCCCCTAGGCATGTTCAGATATGTACCTTTCTAACACCAGACATTTGTAGATGAGTATTCTAGTGGCATTCTACAGCACACATCTAAAAAGAAGTGTATAGCAGCATTGACAAATTAAGAGTTTACTGTCTTTTTAAATGGGTTAGCACTGCTAGCTCCCTGCTGATCTGCAGCAGAGCTCTCTAGAGTACAGAAAGCCCTAATGACACAAGGTCCTGACGGCCCTCACTTACACCCTGGCAGTGGCAGATGCTGCTCAGCAGGACAAGAAGGCAAGTTTTTGTTTCAGGACCTGCATGGCTCAGAGAGGAGGAGACTTCCCAGGGAAACACAGAGCCAAAGGACATGAATGCACGTTCAGTGAGTACTGTAGTGCTGTGGAGAAAACAGGTGCCTACCAGGGATGTGCTCCTCATGCCACCAGGTTTAAATCAGTTAGCAGATTTGTGCTGAGGGAAGAGTATTTACACATCAGGTAGCAAGGTGTCTCTCTCTGCTTTCTATAGTTTTGCTCTCTTCTGCAGCATGGTGCACGGTCCATTTCCCAAGAACGGTATGTCCCAGAGCTAGTCTTCTGTATCCACCTATATTAACTGGCCTAATAACAGTTATCAACATTACTTATCTAAGATCACCCACACAGTTTCACCCACAAATCCCCATGAGTCACAGTACTCCCCCCACCCCAACTGGCAATATCAATTAATGACCTCTTGCATGGTCAGGTTTCTGAGGCCTTTGATCTTTGATGTTGAAAGTTTCAAATGGGCGTTGAGAGCTGGTTTGCGATTAGAGCTGTCTAGGGCTGGTGGGGGTGGAGGGAAAATAAAGGAGAATATGTATTTCTTGCCTTATTAAATGGTCATATATGGTAGGAACTGTAGAGACCTGGTCCTGATGACCCAGCTAGACTGCTCCAATTCTGTTTTTCCTCCCTTGTGAAGGACCATGGTTCTTCAGCAAAAGGTAAATAACCCTGTTTTCTCTGACCCAGAAATACTTATATGAGTCATAATGTTCTAAATGTGCCTGTCAGTGTAAAACTACACGCCGATGTGAAATCCTTCTTCGGGTTTCAAGGTTGTTTCAGAACAAAGTGGATGTTAATTCTTTGCAAATGTTTTACTTTATTGTTTTTAGAAGTGGGAGTGAAGGAATCTGTGTGATTTTATTAACACAGAAAAAATATATGACTTTACTTCTAATCTCATAATTGTGTCCTACCAAGGAAAGAAAGGGAAGAACAGGAAAAGGAAGTGCAGAGATTTAAGCAATTCTGTCAAGGACAGAAAATAAATTGTGTTTCTAGTGAGCCTGTGTCTCCTAAATTTCTCTGTAGAGTCTACTGGACCATCTATAATCCTCATGGAGTGGGACTTTCAGAACCATTGGAGAGACCATGGAGACTTGAAGTCTTCTATAATTTGTCTTCCTGAGATTCCTCTCGGTTACTTTAAGATTATTCAGCATAAGGTTATTCTGACTCAGTTAAGCAAAGGGAGCTCACCTTGTAATGAACCCAAGTGGACACAAAACCCTAAATAAATCTTGTTCTTAAAGGTTCTTAAAACAAACTCCTTTGTGTGTGGAAGGAGAGTAGGAGATAAGGGGGCAGAACAAACTGAAAAATTGCTGGGAAAATGAGTATTATGCAGGGCCAGTAATTAGTTTATCAAAAAGAAGAGCTGGCTAAAAGCTGTAGGAGGACAGTGACAGCTTTGCCAGTTTTTCCTGTTTTGTAATCACAATTTTGAAGTTTCACAAAAATGATCTGTTCTGTAGAAATAATGCTTTGAGATGCTTTAAAATATATGGTAACCAGAAAAGCCTCTTGCAACTCTCGGAGAGCTGCTCTCCTGTGACTCTGCCAGTCTCAGGTGAACCCCCCTTTTAAGTTTATTTGATAAACAGTACAAATAGTCTGCCTAACCTGGGTATCACAGAGCTGGGAGATGCTTAGCTGCTTAGATGGCAGTCTGGATCTGAACCTTGAGAGATCGTGGAATAGGGGGAGTAAAGCCAGTGAATAGCACTGTCATAGTCAAAAGGTATTAAAAATAATTTACTGGAATGTGCCTATTGCCTTGTGCTCCTCTTTGTAAACAAAGCCATTAAAGCCTCATCCTACTGCAGATCTGAAGTCCAATCATGAGTACAGGTCAGCAAAGTGCAGGGCAGTGTCTGGTGCACTAAGAAATCAGGACTGAATGACCAGCTGGATCACGATAGACCTCAATGATCTTGGGCAACCTTGTAAAATATATCAAGCTTAGACATCCACATTGTGGGCCATAAAATATTGTAAGAAAATTAAGAGGTGAGAAACTGAAACCACAATATATTGTAGAATAAGAGGAAGAAAGGGAGATGGCTTTGCTGATGTCCAAAGTCTTAGTGATAGCTAGAAATCTGTTAGAGAAAATTCTCCGTTGGCTACTGGAAAGCAGATTATTGGAAAGCAGGAAAGCAGGGTATGGAGAAGGGGGGGAAATAAATCAATATACATTCCTCACCCCCAAAGTTCCCTCCAAATCCATATCTGGTTGTCAGTTTGAGATTAGGTGTATGCATGGATACCCTGACCGTGCACCAGATTGAGAAGGTAGGAAGACAAGGGTACAGGACATTAGTGATCTACTCCAGGCATGAAGCAGAGTGGTGAGGAGATCCCAGTTCCTATCCATTGTGCTGTTTATTTACAATGGTAAATGCAAGAAGAAGAAGGAAAAAAAAAAAAAAAAAAAAGGCAAAAAAAAAAAAGCTTTTTTTTCACAGACAGCTGTGCTTGTGGTTACATGCGAAGGCGTCAGGATCTGGGTTTTACTGTGGGGAAGCAATCATTAGCAAAGCTGTTTCTGAGCTCAGATAAGGTCAAACAGAAGGGCTGGAAGCAGTGACAGCAATGTAAAGTATTTTTTTGTCTTGTGATGCTTACTTTGATTGCTGTACATTGGTGCCATCTACTGCCTGGCTTGTGGCTCTCCCTGCCTGGGTCTCCAATACTGACACTGAGCTACAGGTAGGAAAAGCTCTACAATCTTCTGTTGATGCCCTTATGTAAAAATAACATTCATAATTACCTGTCATGATGATAGCAGCACTGATTTAAGGAGAAAATACATGTTAACCATCCGTGCAGCTTGCTGGCTCTGGAGGTAAGGCAGAAACCATTAGTGAGCATCCCTTGAGCCTGGAGGAGATGAGAAGGAACTAACTGGCTACCTTAACTATGTCCAAACACTATGGCCCGATAAGTCTTGTCTGATCCCGTCGCAACACAGACAGCAGTGAGACAGTACCCCTGAGGGACAGGGGAGGGGGAACTGCATTTTTTTTGTGATGCTGATGGTATAGGGCTGCTTCCCCATGGTGCCTGTGAGGGGCTGGCACTAGTGCATAGCCCCCAGCTCACACCGTGCAGCAGCTCTGATTGCCATCATGAGCAGGCAGCTGTGCACCTCTGAAAACCCTCTTTGTGTGCCAGGACTTCTCAGTAGTTGATGCTTCTCTTTTGATGTCATTCTGAAAACCCGCCTGTAAAGCTTTTGTGGTGATCTCTTAAGCTGCCATTCCTGGTCAGCATGGGTAACTTCTGCAAAATTAATGACTCGATCAGCTGCTCTGAGCTGCACAGCACAGTCTGCAGCATCATAGTTTACTGGACTGAGGCAGCTCCAGAAAACTTTGTATGCAGGGAAGACAGGAGAAGAACGTTTAAGACATGAAAGTGTTTCTGGCTGTGTATCGGGTTATGCTGTCAGGGGACTGGATAGCAAACACCTATTAATAGGCAGCTCCTCACATATGTCAGCTGCTGGCCCCTTAAGTAGCAACAGAAATTATGAAAGCTCTTTTAATCTAGCACAGTTATTCAGATTAAACTGTGTGGATGGTGAGATAACTCACAGGATACCTTATTAAGAGCTTGTATGCTATCCCAAATTCAACAACAGCAGGGTTCTGGAAGAGCAGTGGAATCTGACAGAAATCGAAAATAATAATAATAATAATATGATGAGGACAGAAAAAAGCAGAAAGAACAGTTAAAACTCCTAAGGAAAGGAAAAGTCTGACCTAAAAAAGTAAAAATTCAGCAAGGTGTAACCTGTGCCTTGTATCCTCAGAAAGTCCTAAGGAGGGACACTTCACAAAATTAAAGGACAGTACACGTAAAATCTGAAGAGAGATGTCTTTGCATCATTTATTTTTGGTGTAATTCTGTCTAAAGAAGCAGCTAAAAGGAGAGTGTATACCTGAAGGCCAAATGACTTTGTCACTTGGGATTGCATGGTAACATCTAGCTCTTGAGGAATTTGCTTGGGCTGGTAATGGTGCTCCCTTGGGCAGGACAGCTGCAGGGATCAGGAGAAGGACCTGGTGTCCATCTCCTGTGCTACAAGTTTTCCTCAAAAAGTAGGAATAAGGTTAATGTTTCTCTCAGGCCATTTTGTTGTTCGTCAAAGCTGTCAAAGTAGATATTTACAAGGATCCTTATCACCCCTGTAGTCAAGTATTTCCTCATATTCAATATACTGTGCCCTCTTTGTGAACATACTACTCTTATTTTACAGGCACTAGAAGCCAAAATCCTGAATCCCGAGTCTGTGACCAGCCACCAAACTGGTATCCAAAGGACAAGAGTGGTACAAGCAGCAGTAGCAAATGCCCTCTCCCAATAAACCTGCCCAGAGGAAAAGGGGGAAGGATACTCAAAGACAGACACAGTGTTTGCCCGACTCACAGTTCAAGGTGATGTCTCATTTAATGACACAGTTCTCTGTTTTTACTTTGCACCAGAGGTCGTCTCATATATTTTCAATTTGTGGATAATGCTGAATTTTCTAACCTGTTCTCCTGAGTTTCTTTGTTTTCTCAGTTTCCTCTGTTTCAAATGAAGTCCAATTTTCTTCATAAATATCCTAAAGCCAATTCCTATCTGTGGATAAAAACTTTTCTGAATAAGGATGTGTATTTTTTGTTATTAATGATTTTACTATTGAGAAAGAAAACAAATTAGAGAAGTTTCATTCTCCTTTTAAGAGGGAAATTCTTTAGAAAATATGGAAAACTGTCTTTCTTGAGAATGCATTTCTATACAAATTGAACAGGAGTATTTTCTGAAAATATGAGAATAAAGAAAGAGAACATTTTCCCAGAGCTGTGAATCACTGGAGGCTGCCTTTCAGGAGAAGAAACTTGATTTTCCCACTGGGACCTGATCCCACGCATGACTTCTGCAAGACCAAGCATGGCCACCAACAGATACGCTGTCAGAGCCAAACACAAGCCTTCAGGGGAACGTGATCTGACAAGCAGCTGCCACTGCTGAAAACTTTCTTTGTAGACCCTGACATCTGGCTTCTCTGACTGCCAAGCCTGGCCTCCTCCAAGGTGCCACAGGAGATGCGTCGGTGTGGCAGGTAGGACACCAGGAGGACAAAGATCACACTATTTGACATGACTGGGAGGTAGGAGGTGGGGTTGGCTGCAGGCCCTTTGTGAATCCTTTTATTTTCTACTGTTTTGCTATTGGCTTTGGATCTCCAAGTGCTTAATCGTGGTAGTGGAAGAAGAGAAAGGTGAAAGAAAGTAATGGGAAGGTTTACACCAAAACTTTTAATCTGGATTTGACTATTCAGAAGACTGAGATAAATTTATCTGGCTTCAGACCCAAGTGCCCGCTGCATCTGAAGGGATGTGCACATCAGTATTGAAGGTGACAGCAGAAAGAAGGGAGATGGGGCAGGCAGTTGTGCATTAACAACATGTGAGACTGGACAGTGAGGATGGAAATGGAAGTTGATGCAGTGGTGGTCTGTTGAACCACCCTAGATGTTGTGGACCTGGGAACTGGAGGCTCGCCTGGGAGCAAGAAAGGGTGAAGGGAAGTTCATATTGTTATGCGTGGTGCGACCACATCATCACAGTGAAAACAAGGTGTTTGTTTGCTATGGCTTGCCAACTGCTGGCTGTACAGGGAGGGAAGAAAAGACTGAGGTGACTCAGTCTTTGAAAGCAGAGTTTTTTACTTCTTCCTCTGAAGTATCAGGTCCCAGAGTGGGAGGCAGGCTGGGTCACTCATTTCAGCGAGGACAGCATTTTGTGTTGCCTCTTGGCACTTTACAAATATCTGTTATCCAAAAAGTTTAAGTGGTTCTTTGCTTTATAATAATTTTTGCATATAATTGACTGAACTGCTTTGTTTAAAACTTGGCTCCTACCTAGCCCTCAGTGAGGAGGAAAAGAAATTGCTTGAATTTAAATGCTCCCCTGTTTATAATCCAAGCACTGCAGCATGGAGCCATTGCGTGAGAACTGGGAAGTGAACCTGACTACAAGCCAGCTCCTCACAAATGTGAAACAAATGTCAGCATTTCATTATCTGGGACAAAAATGTAAAGCAAACCGCTACAGAGAAAGTTCAATATTTACCCTATCTCATTGGAGAATGGAAGTATTCCTAGAAATGCATGAGTGCCTTTCCTATAAATATTTTTAGCTCATGGGTCTTTAGCAGAAATCTTTTCTATCCAGTATCAATAGTATCTCCAGTAATTATGTTGAATAGTAAAAATTTTAAATCCACCACGAGGTGGCAGAGTTGGACTTAGAACAATTACATTTTTGTGTAAACTTATTACCCTGAAACTTCATATTACAAAAATATCTTTTTGTCCCATGAATACAAACTAACTGACCAAACAAACAAACAAGCCAATCATTAAAGATACGTCTTCATGGCATGGAATTGCCAATCTGTGTAAAGCCAACCAGCTTTGTCTAGACGGAGACCTAGGCACCTTTCTGAATACCTCAGGCCATGGTGGAAGGAATTACCTGGATCGTGATGTGTAAGAGAATTCAGGAGTGATTTGGTAGCACCTCTATTTTTACAGGGTTAGGCAAAGCAAGTAGCTGAGCAGCAGCAGTAGCAGCAATCTGATTTCAAAATCATGCTAGAAAGGCATGATGGCCCTCCAGTAATAGCTAGTGTTCCCATTAAACTTCAATGAATAAGTTTACTCTAAAGAAAAAAATGAATACTTCTTGTAAAGTGCTGACCAGTATAGATTGTCCATGCTAAGCAGCTCCCCACAAAAACAATGTTTTCCCACAGCTGCTGTGGTGTCTCCCACCCAGTTAAGTTGCTGCCTTGAGAAGTATCCTGAGAATGAGATTTCCTGGGTTTCAAAATGGTCTTCTGATTCCCAGAGTGCTAATCGCCAGCACCTTGTACACTGGGTCCCTGTAGTTTTTGCATGCCAAAATAAGGGGGGGAAATGATGGAGATACTCCACTTTTGGGAAAGAAGCTAGTGACATGCGCCCACAAATCTGGCAACACAGGGCAGCATCACTTTGTTAGCATCAGCAAAATGATACTGACCCCTGTGGGGAAATCTGGGGAGACCACATAGTTTAGGAGTGCTCTAAATCCACGTGTAGTCTTCCCTACCTGTGTGAAAAGTTGTGGTTAGGTGGCTAGAAGATAATTTAGACCATGCTCAGTTGCTACATCAACAGGATAGGAGATAGTTACTTTCAATAAACGTCTGGCTTTTAAAACATATTTTAAACATATATGAACACATGGAATAATAATTTGAGCATGTGTACATATATGCTATAAATTTCTGGCCAGATATACAGCCCGCAGAAATTAAAATGCCAACCTGAGCTTGTTTATCCATGGAGAGCCTTGTCTGTGCATCTCTCACCTTTCTAAAGTAGCTCGTTCCGCTCCTTACAGGTTTGAGGATAATTTTTTTTTAGCATCTTTAGTGGCTGGCTGAGATGTGATTTTCCCTTTTCCACTAGATGGCAGGATGTCATAGTTTAAATACCCATTCTGGTCTGCTAACGAGCATCGTCTCACTGCCAGCTTTGCAGTTCAATTTTAATGTGCAAACAAAACATTAAAACCAGAATGGATATGGTGAAACACTCTTCACCAACTTGTTTAAAGTGCAAGCAAGCTCATTTGTTTATTTATAAAGCTTACTGTACCTCGGTCTGGCCTTTCATTACGTATGCAGTAGAGCACATGGCTCCTGAGATCATGAGATGCAGAGTACCTTGCATCTCCATAGTACCTGCACACATGCTTTGGGACTCTTTGGAAAGGAGTGTGGCCAAACCACTCCTGTAAAGATCTAGGACGTGTGTGCTGTGTCTCTCTGGGATTTTTGAATGTGTGGCATCTCAAAAACTTCAGCACTACTGCACAAAACTGCTTGTTTTTTCCTTTCTGAACCCTAAAGATATTGATCTTTCCAAGAGCCGATAACCTTCCCGGTTGTGTATTGCAGTGCTCTCCAGTACTGCCTCCCTTCACTAAGCAGGTCTGAGTCTTCTAAAAGTCCCAGCAATAAATTCTGCAGTCCTGATGCTCCTGTGCTTGTGTGGGTTCTCCAGGTTACAGTTCTGGATTCAAAATGCAAAGCAAACTCCACCACCGCTACCAGATTTTTCCTGTTTCCCTCAAACACATAAATTGTTACAGGCCCCTTGAAAGATGGCCTTGAGTCACAGCACTGTTCAGGTGGGTCTTGGTTTTTTCTTCTGGAATTTGTTATTTATAATTTTAAGAAATTCCCCTGCTTGTGCTTGTGTCGTTCCCTGAGTTTAATGGGATTTTTCCTGCTGCACTTTGGTGTAAGAGAGATCAGAGTCAGCACTGCGGACTTCTCCCCTACCAAATTTCCTGTAGTGCTCTCCTGCCTACGCAGTCTGTGCTGAGGAAGTAAATTAGCTGTTTGAAAGTCAAGGGCTCTCCACCTAAAACCACAGCACAGTTGATTTAAAATGCCCAGATCAAACAGCAACGGGGATGTGAGCTGTTAGTCGTGCAGCAGCCACTGCCACCCGAAATTTCACTTCTGAAGGGACGTGTGAGAGCTTTGAATAGAGAGACAACCAGTGGAAGTGGTTAGTGTCTGGAAGTGTCAGCTCCGTCGCATGCTGGTCCCTCAGCAATGGGGGCCTTTTAACAGCCAGAGCGAGGTGTGATGTACTCACACCTCTCTCTATCTGTTTTCCTAAGTCTGGTGCAAGTCTTTCAAACTTTCACTTGGGAGGATCGATGCTTTCTAATAGGTTTTCAAAGGCACGGAGTGATCCCCCACCTTCCTGTGGCCTAGGCCGGGTCCTGGGTACGTTGCTGTGCTAACTGGAGCCCATTGCAGCTGGGCTGACCCCTCAGATAGCAGCAGCGTCGGGCACACAAAGGTCACAAACCTCTTATTTTTTGTAAATGATGCCCCAAGCTGGCTGTGCCCTGGAAGGTGGTGATCTCGCTGCTTTGGACATCTGATTTGAATGACTCCCATCGTCATGGATTAGCACAGACTGGACACAGCAATCAGGAAATCCTGCAGCCCCGTGCTGCTGGGAGCTCGTGCTCTCCCTACCCCCGGCTACATGCTAATCTCTGCCGGAGGCTTTGGTAGATGTCAGGCTTCCAAAGCAATTCTCCAAGTTTGTTTATTTGTTCTTTTCTCCCCCAGGATCCTACTAGTTTGCTAATGTAAAATAGGCATTTGCAGATCCATCTCTCAGGGAGGGTTTAGCACTTCAGAGATTCGTCCAAGTCCAGCAAATGCATGTGGGTGGAAATACCTCATTTTCCCCAGATGTAGCCTTTCCTACAGGCTCTCAGCCTGCTTCAAGCCCCTTCACATTTGTATCCATCTGTAATTTGTTGCATGAGACTTTTGTTGCCAAATATTGTTTTGACTACACACAAACAGAAGACCCCTAGAAACAATCCGAATTGATCTAATAGAAATGTGAAGACCTGTGACAATGAAAAGACCAGTCATAAGGCAGTGACAGGTTTTCTGAGCATAAAAAGCTTGTGACTTAAAGTCCAATACTTCACAGACTGCTGAAGTGGGAGCTTTATATCATTTCCAGCTCACTAATAGTGTTGCCAACTCTCATGATTTTATCATGAGTCTCATGATATTCTTCTTAAAAGCTCAGTTTCTGGAGTCAGGCAATTACATGAGAATCTTTTTCTCTTTTATATTTTTTTTAACATTCTTTTCTTAGCATCAAGTTCCTAGCCCTGCTGCTTCTAAGGGGGAGGGGGTAGGAGGGAAGGAAAGATCAAAATATAAAAAGCTTTAAAACATGACCAGAGTTTGTCTTGAAGACTCAAAAAAAAAAAAAAAAAAAAAAAAAAAAAAGAGAGAAAAGAGAGAGAGACAAAGAATGCAAACCAAAAGAGGCACGTTGATATTGGTTCTTTCTTTTTGATCTGGTGCTGTTATTTTTTTAAACCCAGTCTCACGCTCTCATGCCCAACTCATGATTTTTGAATGCCTGGGATTGGCAATGCTATTTCAACAGACCTAATACGTATGTGTAGCACTGGAAGTCCTGTTGTGGCATTTATTTTTAGAAAAGCTATTTTAGCTCATTTGGCACATTCTTTATAGCTCCATCTACCTTGTGTAGTTAGACTCATGGGGCCAGATCCTTTGCTGGTGCAAATTAGAGCAAGACCAATGATTTAAACCATCTGGAGATCTAGCCCATGGTGCAGTCATCTGGCTTTACTGGCAAAGGGATACAAAATATAGTCCCAATAACATTTTTTAAAACTCCATAAAATGTGCCTAAAATAGTCTTTCGTCTTTCTGAAGCAGATGTGGTATATACAGAGAGCACAGAATGGAGAGCGTCAGAGGGCTTTCTTGCTGCTCGTCTGAGAGGATCCCTCACTCCATCAGACCTGCCTCTGGTGGGTTTTGTACTTTTTCCATGCACTGCACCACACTTGAGCTGCTGTTTCAGCATGTCCGTCCTGTGCGCTGTAAAATCCCCTTCATATGTGTGATTTCCACCCCAGGGAGTTATCTCCTGTTCCTCTTTCTTCATAACCTTTTACCCATGCAGTGAAACCATGCAGCTTAGTACACCTCCAAAAATTTTCTGAGGTCAGGCAAGGTCAGTGCAGCTTGGGGTTGGACACCTCCAGGACCACATAGGAGCTGCAGGAAGTGGTCTCAGTGACTCAGCCGATGGCCATCCTCCTGCTGGTTCAGCACCGAGCCGATGCCCCAGTGTGACAGGAGAAGGCAATGTTTGCTTGGACATCCTTCAGACGAAGTGCAAGGTGGGGACTCTGACCACTTTGTTTCCAAAAGATCTTATGAAGCCATGTTGTAGGAATGAAAATTGGAGTATCCTTTCTGGAGTCTGATGTGGTCAAAGAAATGTGATTACTAATTCAAATCTAGGAAAGTGTATTTTTAAAAAATATGTAATTCATTTCCGGCTTTTCCTCCAGACTTTCTGCGGTAAAAGTCCCCACAGCATCACGTGGAGCTCCTGAACATCACTGAAGCAATCCACTTCGCTGGCTGCACTTCAGGAGGCAGAGTTGCCCTTGCTGACCTGTGACCAGAGTTAATTAGAGCTGTTCAGAGTTGCTCTTTGACTTGAATTTCTGTGACTATGTTGTTGATGCTGCACTAGAAGTAGGTGAGCCCCTCTCCTACTATTCAGTAATACCAGTGACAATCACCAGAGCAAACTAAACAGTGATGCTCTTAGCCTCTATAGTACCCTTCTGCTCAGCTATCTCAGGTCTCTTCATGGGAGCTGAATGCTTTGCAGCTCACAACGACTCTCTTCAAAGGTGGTGCTGGAGACTGGACAGGGAGACAGCAGCTTGGTTGCAAATTGTGCAATGCCCTGAAGCACACTTGTGGCTGAAGCTCCCAGGAAAGCATTGTAGCCCAGAGAGCCTATTTCCTCAGAAACTGTTCGCATGTGATGCCCAGCACTCTCTGTGGTCTTCTGAACTGCAGGTTTTGTTTGTTGTGGGCTTTTTTGTGGTTCTGCCTGCGTCACTTCTTAACTGAGTTATTCACCTACAATACAGTTTGTCCTTTCTACCTTCTGCATCAGCTCTGCCCTTTCTCTGTTTCTGCATTTGTTTTGTTTTTTTTTTTTCATAACTTTGTCCTTTGCACTTAACTCTTTGGATAACCTGGACAAAAGCATGCACTGGCCAGAGAACATTTGGGAAGACATAGAATTCAGCTGTACATAACAACCATAGGAGGGGCAGGGGGAAAATGTATTATTGCAGCATAAGGAAATGTTTGCCAGGTTAAATATGTTCGTATCAGAATATTGCACGTTCTTCAGATATGTTGTAGGAGGCCTACTGAGAGAAATCCCATAATGGGGCAAACTCTTGGGTTGCACCAGGATCCTGTGAGTTACGAGCCCTGTTCTGGGGCATGCTGCTGCTTGGGGACACAAGGACAGAATGACAGAAGGACTTCAAATGCTAATTATTTCTGATATTTGGAATTTATTAATAAGTCAGGGCAACTTGGCCATATTTGGTGTTTGTCAGCACCTTAAGATGATCTCTGCAGAGAGGAATGTAGTTGTTTGGATTGATTATAATCTGCAGGGTCAGTACGGGGGTGTTCACACCATGAGCACCTCGCCTGGGGATGCTAAGCTCCCCTTGGGGTTGCCTGGGTGGCTGGGGGAAAACACAGAGGGATTCATGATAACAGCTGGGTTTACTTGCTCTGACACAGCCCGTGCACAAGTCTTTCTCTGCACTGATACATAGGAAACAAAGCAACAGCCTCCTAAATTAGATGCTCAATGTGGTGCCCAAGATTTGTGTCATTCTCAACATGTTACAGTTAGTATTTAGGTTGTGTCCTACTGGCTCTGCCAGCAGGAATTGGGGATTGTTCAGTGATACTAGAAGATTAATTGGCCTATTAATAGGTCATATTACTACAGAACCAGATGTATCCTACATTTTATATCAACATAATATCACTTTTTTTCCTCGTGTTTTATGCTAAACCATTTTGTCGTTGCTGATACCAAGGAAAGCAAGGATTAATAAACCACATATTAGTAACATAATCTCTCATCTCCTTCATGTAATGTTCTTACTACAGTATATTTTCTAGGATTTATCCAGTCCAAATTTGTAAGTCTCTAGGAATAGATTTTCTTTTGTCTTTGTTTTTTATTGTTAGAAACACAATTTTTACCCTGTTTTGGAAAACACAATTTAAATCCATGCATCAGAAACAATGGATTGAAATGAATGAATGTTTAAAAACTACTATAAATACATTTCAGACTTTCAGTGAAAGTTTATGAGGTTTTTGCTGGTCACCTTCTACTGATGTCATTGTTCTATAAATACATTAACAAATCTAAATTCTCTTGGGTTATTAAATAGCTTCTGCACTTATGCCAAAGACACACTGCAGTGGTGCTCAATGTGATTCTAATGTATAGGAGTTGCACATTTATCTTGTGTATAGCCAAATAATCTAGCATATTATCTACCACTAAGGACTATCTCCCATCTGTTTAGCCCATGAGATATACAAAGATCATCTCCTGTGTGTGAAGGGAGCAAGTTTAGGCTCTGCTTTGTAAATGTTTGGGATCTGTCAGGAAGAAAAGAATTGTATAAATGTTATGGAGCTAACAATCTCTACTTATTATCCTAAAAACCAATACAGAAAAAAAAGAGAGAAATGATATAGTTTTGTGGAAAGGTTTGATTCTGTGAATTTCAATGGAAATAACTTTTGTCTCTGTGGATGTGTAACTTTATAGCATCAGTTCCCTAAGTATATGTAAAACGTATTCTGACAGTGTACTGTTTCTTGGGTAGTCAATATGCATATTTATTTGTAAAACATATGCACACTGTCATCTGTCAAATGTTTTACATGTTACCCAATTTCAAATGAGTACCATAAAATAGCTCTGCACTGGGTTGCAGTACATTGGTAAAAATATTGTTTTTCTTATCATAAGAGGAAGCTCAGAACCTAAATAGTGGCTGTGGTACATAACACCAGACCCTATCAAACAGAGTACAAAATCTTGCTGTGGTGGCAGTTTGGGTTGTGTTACCTTCACGAGGAGCACTGAGCAGCACCCTGAGTTCAGCAGAGAATCTGCAGAAAAGGGGTGTCCAAGCATGAATCATTCATTGCAATGCTTCACAGAAGAAATCTCAGTGAAAACAAAAGCAGAAAACTCAACTATTCTGAGAAGCACTTTAAAGTAGCACTAGTTTCAGCTACCAGGTATTTGCACTATCAATCAAAATATATTTATTTATCAGTCGAATCATATATTAAAGTGCCAGAGTATGCAGAATAAGAGGCAGAAGAGAAATATTGAAAGTATACATACAAAAATACTAAAGCCTACACTTCCTGGAAATAATACATAAATGTCATTTGCTGACAGAAAAACAGATTGTTGTAAAAGGAACTCCAGAAATGACCTGACATCAGAATCACAATTTCCTGTGTCACAGGTTAGTGAGAAATTGCTTCTTTACAGCCTAACAATTCAAGAAATAATGACCTAACATTGTTCCACTGTGAATTGGGGCCAAGAGATATATTTTTGCAGGTAGCAACAAATAAGAACAAACCTTGCAAAGAACTAGGATGCATAAATCCCAAAGCACACCAGAGAATTCACTGGTTTTGACATAAGCAATCTATAAACAATATAACTGATTTGAAATATATTAGGCATGATTACAAACATTTCTTGTCTCTTCAGCAAAAATAGGCTGACCTCTGTGGGCAGTAGCATGTGAGGGCTATTATTTAGGCACCAAGGGTCCTTCTGATTTCAAACGTTGATGTCACTCGTTTATTCACCAAATGTAATGGAAATTCACATTGGTTTGATAGAGTTTTCAAATATCTCGTGCTGTTCAGCCAGCAGTTTCATATACCTGTGTCCTCACTTTTTGTTCATCATCATAAGGCGCTAGTCAAGATTTACAGGAAAGGATGGATATGCTGGATGCCTGACTTCAGATAACTCACAGACATCTGATTTTCAAAGAATGCAGACTATCCCCATTTGCAAATTTGAGTACAGAATATTAAGAGCCCCCTTCAAAAATCTTAGCATGTATACAACTTTGCTTCTTGTTCTACAGCCTTGGAGATATTATCTTGAGAGAGGGGCCCTCAGTACACAAGAACTCTGAGATGTGGATGTTATGGTCATATTCTTGTTTCTAATCTTTTTATTCCTTTACAGCCTCCTGAAATTAGGACCAGTGCAATAGTCCATGTTTTTGCTGAAATGTCGTCTAGAAGACTCGCAGTTCCTCTGAAAGGCTTAGAAAAAGGGACTTAAAAAGCAGATAAGGTGAGCTGTTTTCATACACTTTAGATACTCTGAAAATCAGAGTGGAGGAAAGAGCTTCAGGCTCTGACAAAGGATTTCTTCTTGAGACAGTGCTGTCCAGTAGCCTGAATTTGGGTCTAGGAATTGGGATTTCATGCAATTCATGTACATGCAATAGATTACAATGTATAAAGAGCCAGGCCATAAAGTGCCATTTTGTGTTGATAGGGATTTCTATCTTTCTGTGAAACTCTCTCCATCCCTTTTGTGAATGAAAAGTCTTCTCCTTCATTTCCCTGATGAAATGTAAATACAGCTTCCAACAAGTCTACTTAACTTCTTATGAATTACAGACTCCAAACAGCTGCCCGACTCCAGCTGTTTGCAGCTCTTCATGCAATGCTTTGCACAGGTACCCCAGTTACCATTTTGTACATCCCACCACCTGCCCTCCTCTCCTCCCTCTAGGTGGGCAACATGCTCTAACCAACCCGGTCAACCCTGGGGAAGACCACTGTCTTCTGACCCCTCATCAAATTGAACATTTTGTCTGTGATGACCAAAGCCCAGAAGGAGCCTGGGCAGGCTGGCGTGCTGCCCTTCTTCCTTTCCAGACCCACAGGCAGACCCCCCATAGCCCATCCCCTCACTGGCAGGGGTGACTGCGACTAGAGAGAAGGGAAGAGAAATAAAGTATGAAAATCTGCAAAGGACCATGAAAAAAGACTGTCCTTCAGAAAAATATGCATTTTATGTTCACCTTAATGCCATAGACCAAAAATTCTGCTGTGCCATTTGTTCTCTACTCCTTGTGTAAACACTTTGAACTAGTTGTCTCTACAGCTACAAATGCTGTGAGAGGCATAGACCTAGACGTGGCTTTTTCATATTCAACTTTCTGTGGCTTGGGTGCTGGATCTTGGAGTTCCTACTCTTAGGGAAAATGTGCTTTTCTGCTTCAGATCTGAACTGGAGAAATGACAACTCACCCTTTGTGAATGGGCTGCATCTGGCAAGAGCAGCTGCAAGTGAGACTCTTCTTGAAAGCGGTGGGGACATGATGGGCTCTGAGCATTTTGAAGAAACTTCTGGCCTTGAGCTAAGACAGGTAAGGAAGAATGTGTATATTCCTAATTCATGAAGAATACACATTCAAAGTGGCTTGCTTATCATTTTACCAGCAGTAACTACAGTGTCCATAGTCATGCGAATAAGGTCCTGTTTCAGCAGGACATTTCAGTTTGTGTTTAACGTTTAATAAGAACTCACGTGCTCTCTGAAGCGAAAAGCAGACTTCTAGGCCAGTTTTGCAGCAACCAAAAGTACCGCCTCCTTTGCTGATGGAAGTAACCTTTCATAACCATAGGAAAATTCACAAAAGTTCATGGTATCAGATCAATATTCCCGATGCAGTAGAAATTAAATATGGCAAGAGTGGACCCTTTAGTACAGGGGGGGAACAACAACAACAAAAAGCTATCGGAAAATTAGCTTTGATTGCACTCTTGGATACACTTTTGAGAGAGGAAAAAAATATAGAAGGCTAAATCAAAACGTACAGTGCAGGAAAATGGCACCTGCCTCAAGGAACCTACCATTGAGGCTTTAAACAAGAGACAACACATACACTGAGGCAGATAGGAATCAAAGCTGCATATCATCCCGATGAGTATAGTCTCTTTGCGCACAGTTACGATTTCCCCCAGGTAACAGGGCTACTTTAAACAAAAAAAAAAAAAAAAAAAAAAAAAGGAATGCATTGTGCCAAAAAATCTTCCCCATTCTCCTAGCAAATTCTGAGCTAGCATTTCACATGACATTGTCAATTTATTAGATATCATCAAGATTAGTTATATTCTACAGATATGAAGGTGTGTTCAGACTCAGTGCAATGTTATTGACCCCAGAGCTGATACAGCTGCTTAAATCAGAGCAGAACTGATCAAGTACTGCTTTCCACTTGGACTTAAACCAGACATCATAAAGATACAAATTATATGAAACATGATTTTAGGCCTCTATCTCCTAGTGATCATCCTACATGTAATTATTGTCTTATTTCTAAAAGAGATACATATATAACCTGATTTTTTTTCTGGTAGCTTTTACCCATGTGTATCCTTTGGAATACTCAAATGAGCTTTTTAATTTATCATGTCGATCTATGAAGATTTATAGAAACAAATCCTATAGATATGAGCAGAACGGAATGGAGCATCCCCCACTGTTTTTTTCAACCATTTTCTTTAAATATCTCCTTTAATAAAAAAATTACAGTCCTCCTTCATAACAGTATCAAACATTTTAAAAGCCCCATTTGTTCATTTCCAGGCTAGTCTAGCTTCCCCTATGGTTAATCAGATTTGTTTCATTGACTTAACAGAAGTGGGATAGATCTCAGATTAGCAACCCTGGAGCTGGTGGGATGTCAATCTTTTATCATTGTGAGAGGTTTTTTTAATTATATTTTTAATTGCGTTTAAAAGCCCTATTCCCTTAGTCCAGAACTTTTTTGAATGTATCCTCTATACCCACACACCCGTGCTACAGCAAGGTATAGTAACTAACTGTACATTGTCACATATCTTCAAATCCCTACTTGGTTTCATCCCCATCAAGTCGTACAAGAGCAGGAGGGAAGACCAGAGGGAAGAGCTGCACTTTGACCCCGTGTTCATATTTTGACTCTTTTATGTATACCAAACGTCAGTCATTCTGTCGTCTATTTAATCTCAGACACCTATGGAAGATTAACAGAGGGCAGTTCAATGAGCAGAGCAGGAGAGGAAAGGACAGATGAGCTACAGCAGTCAGATAATGTAAAAGCCAACTCAAGGTTCTCAAAAAACTCCAGCTGTCACCTGCCATCATCCTTCCACAAAAAGGAGGAGCTTCCCTTCAGGCTTGCAAACCACAATCTTCTAAAGGATTTATACATATGAATTCTAGAAAGGAAAACAGTCTTTCTGAACTATATAACTGCTCTGAATTAATCTTTTATTTCCTCCTTTTGATTTTAAAAATGTTCTTGGCCCACAGTCTAGATGTGTATGTATTTTGTAACTCTGCAGTAAGAATTGAGGACATATCTAACGTTAACCTTTTGCCAGTTCTTTTTGGTCCATCCAAAAACCCTCTTACTCTGACCCACCTTCAGAGCTGGCAGGTCATCCTTCTCCAGTAAAGTGACCTGGGAATACAAGTGGGCTTTGTTTTCTGGAGATCAAAGGCTTGGTTTGTTCCTACTTTTGGTAAACGAATCCCCTCTCTCCATGGTGGAGTGCTCTTCAGGAGTAGGTGCAATGAAACTCCCTCCTCACAGGACAAAATTCTCCGTGGACACAGGGTAACGCTGCACTGGGGAGCCAGCATGGGCTGCATTCATGCCATGGTGGCAGGACAGAACTTCTTTGGATGAGATAGTGGGTGCATGCTAGTGCTAGTCTTTGAGAAACACACACAAGAAGTTGCAATGTGGGTGGTTGGCAAAATAACCTGCTGCCTTGCTGTCCTCCCCAAACTACCTGCATAGAATAAATGGGATCTGGGTGTGCGTGGGGAGACAGTTGTCACCCTCAAACAATCGTCTTTAATGCCATCCAATGAGGGAGGTGTGCTAATCTTCAGACAGAAGGCACTGAAATGAGTGGCATGTTTTTAGGATTCAAATTGTGGTATTGAGCCTGGGGTCCAGTCAGGTTGTGTTTTTCACAGGCTAGCAGAGGAAGGTTTCTGAATGGCATAAAGCTCATTTTCTACTTGCCCAGGCCTGGGCTGTGTGTCGGGCAAATCCACTGGCAAATGTTAACAGTGCCCAAGGGACTAAAAGTGAAGCTGGGGGCTGATGTGGCATGCGGTTGCCATGGAAGTGGACATAATCCTGCCGGAGTCAGATACCCCAGTGATACGGCGAGTCTCAGCTTGCTCTAGGGTACAGCATGGTGACCCTCCCCGGCAGCATCTGGTTGCATTTTAAACTTTCGATAAATTCCGTAGCCAAAGAAATCAAAACAAATCAAGTAACAAGCCCCGTCTGGCCAAAGTCCAAGTTAAAACTGCTGCATTCCTCATTGGTATTAATGTTAATGCACCAGATCAGTGCGAAAGCAAAGATATTTGGGGGGGAGTGGGGCAAATTTAGGACATTTTTTTTTGTTCCTCGTAGCTCCAGTCCCAAAAGACAAGGATTAAAACAAATTAATGTGCTCTGGCCTGGTTAGTTACTGTGCTTAGGGAGCAGCCTTTACTGAGCACTTCTCCCAGCATAGATGTTTCCGAAGGCCCAGCCTGCCGTGGCGATGCTCGTGAGCCGGGCAAGTAGCGCAAACTGACAGAGAAAAAGGCAAACTGGAGAAAACCACTCCAAACTCCATCCCAGCCCTGCGCGGGTCAACCCGCACAAGGCCAAACTTTTATTGCTCGTCTTTTTCGTTCTGCTTTCCCCAGAGAGGGGTTTGCGCGCTTTTGTTGCAGATGCCCTCCCGCCGAGCAGGGAGCTCCCTTCCTGCGGGCTGTCTCACACCGAAAGCAGCACCCACGACCCTACAGCCGGTTTTCACCCCTCGCCGGGGCTTGAAAGCTCTCCAGCCTCATCCCCGCCGAACTTCAGCCTGCGTGCGGGTCCAGACGGTTCCCTACGGGCGTGTGCGAGCCGCCGGGAGCGGGCTGATGGGCAGCGGGAGCCCCGGCGGAGCCCCGCACCTCGGCGGGCTGCCCCCGCCCGGCCTCCCCTCCCCTCCCCGCCCGGCCTCCGCGCCCGCCGCCGGGGCAGAGCCTCCGCTGCCGGGATTCGCGGCGGCTTTTGGCGAAGAGCGGAGGAGGGGGGGGGGGGGGGAGAGAGAGAGAGAGAGGCACAAAAGGGAAGGACGGAGGGAAAGTCCCTCCCACGCCCCCCTCCCCCAAGTTTATGATGGGGGTCCGGAGGAGCAGCTCCGCTCCGCAGCAACCGCTCGCCTGCTGAAAACTTGCTGCTCCGCTTTTTGGGTAAAGTTGATGCTTATTGTGTCTTTTCATTGTGCGTTTTTAATTAATTATTATTTTATTTTTTTTTCCTCCCCTCCCGCTTTTGGCGGAGATGCTCTGCGGGGGTTGGGCAGCAATTTGGAAAGGGGGTCCCCTCGCACCGGGTACCCGGGGGGGAGGGGGGGGGAAGGGGACGGGGGGGTCCCATCCCGTGCCTCCCCTTCCTCCTCCCCCCCCCCGCAGGTGAGCAGCTGCTGCCGTGTGTCCGTGCGTCTGTCCGTCCGTCTGTCCGCCCGGGGTGGGCTCCGGGCCGTTGTTTTGCCCGGGGGCTGCGGTGACAGTCCCCGCAGCGGGACCGCCTGCCCCGGGGTTCCGGAGGGCAGCGGGGGTCCCTAAAGCCACCGCTCACTTCGCCTTTTAGTTTATTTTTTTTATTACCCCCCCTCTCCCCTTGGCACCCCCCGGGAGGGGCAATCTTTCGACAAGTATATTTGCTGAGGAATTTAAAAAATTCCCTGCTGCAACTTGATCCCTGTGTGATGAGGAGCGGCTCGGAGAGACCCGGACTCCAATCCTATTAAGGACTTAGGGAGTTGAGAGTTTTTACCCCGGACTCGGAGGCTTTAAAACAATCGGGGAGGAGGGGAGGGAGATGGGCTCATCTGGATGCCTTTTCCGCCTCGGGTGATTGCCATCATTTCCTGGGAAACCTGACTTTTCCAGCGCAAGGAGCTCTGCTTAGCAGTGGTCCTGCCGCCGGCTTTCCCAGCGCTTGCGGGATTTTATTTATTTGTATTTGTATTTTTTTTTTTTTGCGCTGCCCGCCCGTTGAAACTTCCCGGCACGGGATGGGACGGGGCCGCGCCGTGCCCCGCCTGCCACGGGCGCTGCGCTCAAATCTGTGCAAAACCCGCGCAAATCTGTGCAAAACCCGCGCAAATCTGCGCCCTCTGCGCGGGGCCGGGCGGGGTCCCCGCCTTCCTACAGACGCCCTCATGTTCCGTGCAGTCCCCCAGACCGGAGGCTGGCGTGCCCACCGCGGTGCACAGAGAAATGAGCATTTCATTGGCCATCGTGCGTGTTATTTTTGCAGGCACACATAAAGGGAGCAGTTGGGAAACTTGTCCACCCCCTCCAGTCCCCTTCTCCTATTATTATTCCTATTTATTATTGTTATTGTTATTATTTTGCAATTGAGGTTGTCGGGATGCAGGAGAATTTGGAAGCAAATGTTTGTCTAGCATGCTGCATAAAACAACATTTAAACAAATATTGTATTGGCATACACTGTGGAGTTGGTGCCAAAAAAGTAAAGTAAATAAGCCATGAAATTCAAAATATACAGAAGTGGAATAGACTGATTTGTTGTAAGACTTACTGATTTGATCTGTTTGTTCTAGCTACTTTACTGTAAAAAAAAAAAAAAAAAAAAAAAAGCTTTAAGGTCTAAACCTAATTCACTTAACTTCACTAAAAAAGAAACTAAGTCTGATCCATACTGTACGTTCAGCTGGGAAAGAGGATCCTGCTAAATAATTGCTTATGCTCCCGGGATGTTTGAAATGCACGGTAATTACTGTACGCAGCAACTACAGTTGGTGAATTGGTTTGGTTCAACTTCTCTGATGGGCGGATACAGTAATTTGGATTTTGGCTGGAACTTCAGGAAATGTTGACACCTGTCGAACTTTGAATTGCAATAAAAATGTCATATTGAAGGTTATTGCAAAACTGACAACTTTTAAGAAGTGAATGAAATTCATTATGGCTTTTCCACTGTAAACAACTCTTGCAAAATTTGTCATTTGATTGAAAACATGACCTATCTGTAGTACTAAAAAGTGCCTGATCCACTGAAGATGAACTGCTAATCTACGGGTATGTGTATATCCGAGCCTCTGGTGTATGTTTGTGAAAGAGCTAATCTTTAAAGCAAGGTGAGGCAAGATTCACTTGATCTTGAATGTTGTTATTGCTTAAAGTATGTGACTTTGAAGTGCCCAGAAATGCAACTGCTGTTCTTCAAAGAAAAACAGATCTCGAGGACTGTTTCCAACTTCCTTTCAGTGTCTTTTTTCCAGTGTGTCAAAGGGGATGTATACAGATGGACAAATACTGTTTGTGTTAGGTCATTCATTTAGAGAAAAATTAGAGCCATAGAAGAATTTGAACTAGATGCATATGCCAGTACAAATCTGGCATAATTTCAATGAAGCTACTCCAGTTTATGCTTGTGTAAAGGAAAACAGAACTTGACCTCAGATATGCAATACACAGCAGCCTGCGTTCCCCGGTGTCACGCTGAATGCTGAAGTCACATTTGGATTTTTTTATTTTTTATTTTATCTTTCCCAGTGTAACAGTATACAGTGAGAAAGCTTTGCCATAGTTTTAAAAGCTTGAAACTTTTGAAACTTTTATGGCAAAGGACTATTTCTGACTCTGTTTTCTGTGATTCTAAAGACCTTAAAGGCTTATACCATAACGTCCCTTTCACGTCTGCATAGAAGCTGTATACAGACTATGGGGGGGCTATGAGAGCAGCTGCTTAGGGGAAGGTTTATGTGATCGCTCCAGCATTGTATAAATTGAAAATGTTTTTCATGATCCTGATACTTCTATTTAGAAAGTTTGACTTTTTAAATGAGTTTTCTAGTCCCTTGACCCCATCCTTCATTGTTTAAGGATGTGGTAGAACATCTGACCTAGTATCATTAACATTATCCTCGTTCTGTGCTTGTAAGTACGGAGGACACTCGGTTAACTGCCTCCCCTTGGTTTTGGTGGCCTACTGTAAGCCAGTTGTTTGCCCTGTAGTCTGAAAGGTACACAGATACTTCATGCTTTTGTACTCCAAGAAGTGCTCTGTTCATAGAGAAGTTTCCAGTGCAGATTAGCGAAAGCAGTGGATTCAGTAAGCAGTCACCAAAATCTGTATGTATTTGTGCAGCAAACACCTATCTATTGCTTCATCACAAAGCCTCCACTTAATAATCTGCCCAAGGATTTCAAGGCAGCGAGTTTTTTCAAAGAAGCTGCTTAGGAACATTAAATGTGACTATAGCATCAAACTAATTAGTTGCCACTCCATTTCTATGAAGCTTCCAGGGCTTTATAGAAATGCAATATTTGCACTTCTCACTTGCTGCTGAGACATTGAGGTTAAGCAGCCTCTGCTTTTTTGTCTGCTTTTTTACTGATGGGAAAGATTCCAGGGCATTGTTTGAGAGCTGCGCAACCCCCTTATATACCTGGGTAAATATTTTAAACAGTTGCGCATTTGGACAACTTGCCACAAAGCATTAAGTGGTATTTAGGGTTTACTGCTGTTTGCTCCAGCTCTTTTCCCAGGGCCTTTTTAAAGAAAAGCAAAACAACAGGAGGTATTCGAGAATTAATTAAATCAACCCTGAATAAAATAACAGCAATGAATGAATCCTAGCATGAGTGACTCTGAGAAGACATTGTGTTAGGAGGCAAATGCTACACGTGTGGATGGGTGGCTCTGTACGTGGACACGTGTGTATGTTGGTAACACGAATAATTCTTGACCCATGTATAGAGCAGATTGCATATATGTACATCTTCTAGAAATTCACTGGTATGTGGTGTCTGAGCAGCGAGAATTGGATTTTGGTAACCTTCAGAGCTGAAGAGTTGACAATTTTTGTAGGTTTCCTACAGAGATACCTGTAGACAAGTGACTGGGTCATCAGGTCCAATTTTCTGCAGGCCAGTTCCAGTTGGAACCAAATACATGTTAGGTGCATATAGTGCAGGAGTGGCTGCAGAACTTCTCTTCATTCACACTCCTCTGCAGAACCACACCCCATTCCCTGTAAATTCTTATTAAAATATATATATATGTATATACTCGAATACTAAAACATGCTTCAGGAAGAGAACTGCAAAGTTGCTATTTTGTAATTCAGAAATTCAGAGCAGCAAAAGTTATTTGGGATTGCTGAATCTTCAGTGTCAGTGAAAAAGAGGCCGTGGTGCCTGGAAGTGGACACCCAAATTAGAAAACACATTTGCAAATAGGTTCCTTTGGGTCGCCATTGTAACGAGTGGATGCATTTATGGTACTGTCACTGGGCATGGATGCCCAAATACATGAGTCACTGGTGAATCTTTTTTCACAGTTTCACAATTATTTGAGCTTGACTGTCACCTTTCTGCAATTATAAATATTCCAAAAGAAAACAATACAAATTAGAACTGTAGGTACCAGGATCTTTGTACTGGATGTATTTCTTTTTACTTTCTAAGTGTTCTTTTTCATATGAAAAGAGTTTAGCAGCTTTATCCTTATTCAAGGCTTTTCTTTTTGTATCTGCTGGGGAGAAAACCATTAATTTTGTGGAATGGTGAGAGTAAGCCTTAAGCTGTCTTTGACATTTTAGTTTAACTTGAATAGGTTAAATTTTTTTTTTTTTTTAAGAAAACAAGTTGGTGGGAAGTGTGTTTTAACTGTGAGCGCCCGATTTCGACCATTAGCATGAGAAAAAAAGTTTTAGTGCATTTACTATTGTATTGAATGAAGAGTTCCAACAGTCAGGGAAAAGAAAGTAAAAGGCTGTAAAGAAATGATGGTCTATTCAGATTATTCAGCAGCCCAAAGCTCTGGTCATCTGCCTCTGAAATCTGTGATCGGGATATCACTTTTATCTTCCTGTGCCTTTCTCTCGCCTTTTTCACATGTTCACTTTTGTCAAGGTTTATTGATCACGTTTTCTTCTCTGCAAATCTGTGGAAAATTTAATGAACCAAAAACAACAGAGAAATAAAAGGAACTTTTTATTCATTAGCACTAGATTGAATTTTGTTCTATAGTCACTACCCTCTTGCCTCCCATGTGCGTCATTGTGTCACTCCTGTAGCACTTACAGTACATACAGTGGAGAGGGCTGCATTATTAATTCTGTTCCAGGGAAAAGTTTGTTTAATGTGTGTGAGATCTTATAGCAAATCCAGCCCTGCTGCTTGTCTCTTGTTCTGTGCCCTCCTGACATTCAGTTTCTTGACTGCGTTGCTTCTGCCGCTAAATACCTTAAAGTGTGTATTCCGCAGAGCATTTACCTCTGCAAGAATGAAATGTATTTGCTGCCTAGCAATTAAACCCAAATTTAAATGATTGCAGATTAGTAGTAGTTATTTACAGTCCTGATTGTTTTGGTGCTATGATCCTTGTTCATTACACATCTGCTTTGCCATGGTGCTGCCCCAGAGCGCTTTGTGATGCAAATGCTTTTGTTAACTTACAAATAGTTTCAGTATCTAGATCATCTCAGGTGACATACTTAAGTCTCTTCTTTTTTCCCAGATGGACTTAAAAAGCTGTAATTAAATGTGGCTTCCAGTATGATTAAGCTTTGCTAACATCTTCCATGGAATGATTTACTTGAACTCTGCCATTTTCTGATCCTGTCACTGCAAGATTTTTAAATAAAGGCCTTTTTAACATTAATTTCATTTCATTTAGTGCAGCTTGTAAGTGTAGGGAAATGAGTTAAAATTGAGCATATATCTGCCTGAGAGATTTCTCGGGTGTTTTCTGGCTCTAAAGAACTTCTCTGCTACTCTAAGTTAAACGCTGAGGTGTAGGTCTCGGGGGAAGGAAAACCCCGGAGTTCTGTAGAACAGTCCCAGATACTCCAATAATGTGTAAGTACCATCAGTGCTGATACTTCTAAGGGATGAGCTAAAAGCCACAAATGGTCATTGGTCCTGGAGTTTATAATTTCAGATGCAGGAATGGCACATCTGTGACTGCATCTTTTATTTTCTGTGCACAAAGTGACAATCCCTCCTGTAGGAATGCACACCTGCAATCTTAAACCGCCTCTAAATCCACTGAAAGGACTTTGTGCCCAGCAGGATGAATCCTACAGGGAAAATCTGGGCTCCTGTTTATAAAAAGAGTAATAAAAAAGACTTTTATACACTGTGAAATGTGGGATTCTACTGTAGATAATTCATTCAAATGAAACTAATGAAATCTCTTCGGAGGAGCAGGCCTTCTCTGGGATGCAGT
Organism: Oxyura jamaicensis; assembly: GCF_011077185.1. Classification (NCBI taxonomy): domain Eukaryota; kingdom Metazoa; phylum Chordata; class Aves; order Anseriformes; family Anatidae; genus Oxyura; species Oxyura jamaicensis. Next base: position 26,045,138 of record NC_048899.1, on the reverse strand, counting down.
GCTGCAAAGGGGAAGCTGGCGTGGGTCCAGTCCCCTGCTGATGGGCACCCCGTGGTCCCACTTCCTCACCTGTGCCATGTGGTGCCAAGTAGCCCCGGTGGGGGACCGCCCGGTCCTCCCCAGGATCTGCAAGGGATGGTCAGCCTCACAGCTTAATTCCTGCAAGAGCAGTGGAAAAAACTTCCAGTGTTACAAATGCAATTCAGATGCGTAGGAGATGCTGTGATATCACAGCTTGCTGGTTTGTATTTGTTTCAGGGAAGTTTAAATATCCAGTCTCTGGAAATTAAATCATTTTTTTCTTTAAGCATCCTATATATTTAGCATGTTCTCTTGGAGCAAGGGGATCACCTGGAAGTTGTCTGGCACTGTGCTAAATGGTTTGATTTAGCTACTAAAAGGCTTTGAAAAAAACTTGAAAACTTCCCACCAAATCTCTTTTCAGCTAGGAAAACAACATCCCTAGCTAAAAATCAGTATATTTCTCCCTTCATACTAACCCATGGAGTCTTATTAGAGTCCCTTTTATCAAGCTTGCTTAAATGCAAAGTCTGTTGATGGCTATGGTGTTAAAAGAGCATCAGTTCCCAACACCAAGATAGCGCCTTTTCAGAGCAATCCTTAGCAATGCCTCTTTGTGCAGTGAACAATGCAATAAGTCAGACAGGACTTTCTGAGCCACCTCTATAAGGAACTGTAAGGGCTACTGAAGTACACTTGTGTTAAGTTGAATTGATTGAAATTTAATGGCTGTTAGTCGCTATGAATGGTAATGATTTTCTAGAGTATCTTCACCATGCTTGACATTAATAACGGGAGAGCGTGTATGTGTGATGCTGGTGTGTTACTCATTTTTAAAGATGCTTTCTCCAGCCCTCTTTCACATAATTTAGTTGTTTTGATGCTTTTTTTTTTTTAAAAAAAAAAAAAAAAAACAAGACTAACAACAGCAGAAAAAAACCCACACCTTGGGCTTCAAAGAGCACGTACTTCTTGTCAACATAATTTTGTGCCCATGATTTTTATTTTTTCGAATTCCAACATAAATCAGACTACAATATAGTAAGAGTGATGAATTTGTTTTACATGCCATCATGAATTAATGTTATGCAAATGGAAGCTTTACAGGTGCCATGATTTACTTAATAATTTCAAGTTGTAATATTTAAGCTCATTCATTATGTTTGAGTAAAAAAAACACAGCATGTTCATATTTTTAAACGTGAAATGTGAGATTTGTTTGCATTTGCTGGGTGTAGTTGCTGTGTAAGCACATTTGATGGCTAAGAAAGAATCAATCAGTGTTCGCATTCGGCATATTATTCCTGTAGATGTTACCAAGACATTTCAAAGAGAATATTTGCATGTAAGAGAGAGGAAGATACTGGTAAAACATCTTTCAAGGATATCAAGAAGCAGAAAACTGCCAAAGTGAAGTTATTTCTTTTGGCCCTAAAAAGAAAAAAAAAAAAAAAAAAAAAAAAAAAAGGCAGATTTGTATGGTTTTCCTATGCAAAGTGGCCTTTATTTGATCCTGGAAGGCTCGCTGCAAGCTGCTCCTGGGTCTGCAGTCTGCACCGTAGGCTGAGGATGAGCCGAGGAGCTGGTGAGAGCTATAGGCATCCCAGGTCAGAGGTGAATGTGAATGTGATCGCAGGGTTTTCAGGCTTTGATATCATTCTTAGTGCGCTTCCCAAAGGCTAAGGACAAGGGGGAAAAAGTTTGACACATAAATACATCTTGAATCTCTGAAGATAAGAATAGATTTTGACTTTATTTCTCAAAAAAATTGAGGTCACTGTGGTCTGATGACAGGCTGAAAGCCCATCACTCAATTTTTTTCTATATATATATATTTTCCAAATGATCAGACAGGGGCTTATATTTGATACATTGTATGTGTTGAGTTAGTGACAGCATATTCAGGTTTTGAGGTCTGTGGCCCCAGGGTCAAGGCTTCACGTCAACACCTGGTCCACCCTGCCCAGGTAGTAAGAATTTCACTGATTATGCCATAAGAGAGCCAAACCTGATAAATTTGCTAATGTGGGTGAATTAAAAGTGATGTGTTTCGAAAGGTGTTTGCTTCACTCAACAGGACTGTGGGTCTCCATGACTGCTACACCCACTAATCCTCTGGGTAGGATTGGGGCAAGAATTGGTCCTCGATCGCCTGCACCCATGGGACCATGGGCAGGGCACAGGGTGCTGCGTGGCTTCCGACGCTTCTCACAACATCTCCTTTTGCTGGGCCTCTTCTTGGAGAACTTAGAGGAGAAATAAACCTTGATGCGCCATTCCAGAAGGGTTTAGTTGGGTGTTAAAGGGCCTTTTGGGAAGTGGTGCACAGTGTACATACCGTGATCAAGTTAATTATGTTGCTTTGGCAACCACAGCTTTGGTATTTCCTGACTAGGGCTTGTTGATGGAATCATATTCCAATATCTGGAATCATCAACACTAAAATCTCTTGCAAAATCAGGTCATATTTGTCAAAAACAGGCGGAAAAAGAGAGACTGGGGATTTTTCTGATGGTGTTAAAAAATCAGTATTTTAAAATTAAGTGCAGGTTTTCTGTTGAAATAATTTTCTATTTAGAATTATGAAATTGTAGGGAATGTGATAGCCCTGCAGTTGATTTTTCAGTAGGCTCCAAATGGTTGATTTAAAATTCCCTTTAGGGAACATTTCAGCATTTTGGGATTTTGTTCCAATTCACAATAAGTCAGACTTGGATATCTAAAAGTCCTTTGTAGACTATAGTAACTGTACTTCTAAATTTGGTCTTCCCTTCTCAAAACTTTAGTAGAATATAGAGCTGAGCGTAGTATGTGCGTTACTTGACCATGGCTAATTTTTTGGCCTTTGTGTATAGTTGGGGTCTTTTCCCCAGTTACTTTTAAAGAAAAGGGAATGAAGGAGGAAGCCCTTGCACATACTGTGGATGTATCTTCTCAGCAAAGCTTGCACCTAATGAACGACAGTACTGCAGCACCTTAGCCTCTATTTTCTATTTAAAAAAATGTTCTTTCTCCAGGATTTTATTCCTAGGCATCTGGCAGGGCTTGCTAGAATTTAAAATGTGTGTAGGACTGATTCTGAGAAATTCAGCGGTGCTGGAGGTGAGTTCATCAGTGTGGGACAAAGCACATGGGGAAGTCTGGGCGGCAAATGGCAGGTCTGGATCTGCCTCGAGGGGATGGGGATGGAGGCTGTGCCACTCGCCAGGAGTACGCGAGGTGAAGGATCCTCCTCCTTTCCTTTCCAGAGGGCATTCCAGAGATGCAGCTGGCAGGGGGATCTTTGCCAAGGCAATCTTCCTTTCATCTGTTCTCAGGGTAGAGATACCCAAGAGTGAGATGCCATCCAAGGCACTGAGGATGAGAGGTGAGCAGGGCTTTCCTGGGGGACCCTGCTGGTGGTGAGCCAGCACCATGCTCTGCTGCCCCTTCTGGGCTGGATCCTTTTAGGCCAGGCGTGTCTCCCCACCACTGGCTGATGTGCCTCAGAGTAGGCTGGGAGTTGTAGTGCATTGGGCACAGTCCGATGCTGGCATGCTCCAGCTGTCAGGCTGAAGGAGGGGACGTGTAATGATGTGGGACTCATAGCCCTGGCCATCTTGGTGTCCCCCTTTCTTGTTGAAGAAGCAAGTTTGCAGCCTAAGGGGGACCTGCTGGCTTCACTCCAGTTCCCACCTCCCTGTCGCTGCCGACGGAATAACCAGCAGGCTGAGGGGGTTCACCAGCACCTCATCTCCATGGAGAGCAGGTGACAGAGTTGGCTGCTCAAGATGTGCTCTTCAAAGTGACTTTTCCATCCCTTCCTCAGCTTCTCTCTCCTGGCGTGGTGCAGCTGAGGGGCTGCCACGCGCACCATGGCGATGGCTGGATTTTATGCTTCCTGCAATGAGGGCCGGCCAGTTGTGGGTTGGCGTTTTAATTTTCTTCGTGCTACATATTGTCAGCTGCTAGGATGAGGCCTGTGCATCTCCTGAGCATGCTGGACCGCCGAGCTGCTGGTGCAGTAGTTCAGACAAAGTGCAGGGCTGAAGGTGCTCTTTGGCTGGCTGCCTGCTTCAAGTGGCACACCTCTCCTCAGCTCAGCCTCTCCGCTGTTTCGACATCTCCTGTGAGCTAATGGATCTTAGGCATCATCCTTTTCTTCCTCTCCTTGGAGGTTATAGACTTCTGGACACCCTTGAGATGGAGTTTTAAGGTCATTGGTGGCATTTTTAGGCCACAGAACTGCAGTGCCCTGTCTTCTCGCCAGCTAATCAAGTGACTAATTAGTTCTTATATCGCTGCAGTTATCTTTTGCTCTAGCTTTGGTTCAGATCTGCAGGATGAAGCCTGCTAAGAGACAACACTTGAGAATTATTTGATTGGAAACTTAGAGGCAGATATGGTCAAGAGCCTCCAAATGAGCAATCGTTTCTGTCCGTATTTATCTGTCTACCTCAATTCATCCCTGTATATTAAGGCATTCATCACAGCAAAAAGAAAAAACAGCCTTCCTGAAAAGCTTCCTACAGTTATGGCAGTGAAGATACCAAACACACAGCACTTTTCACTCCGTTCTACTTCAGGTTATTTCTTCAAGATTTTTTTTTTTTTAGGCAGCTGTGTATGTGTATTTTAGTTTATTTCAGTGGACGTGCATTTTTGCATGAGGTTGCTTTATCATGCACCCTCTAAAACGCTCGGAAGCGGATACTTGGACAGTGCAAAGCTTTGTGTGCATCACGGCTGCATTAACCCATTTTATTTCCCACTTTTCTGAGGTGTTGATGGCATCTGGTTGCGACAGATGCTTTATGATAAAGCCTTCAGATCAACATGCCTTTGGAGACATCAGTGCTCTGTGTTGGTACTTGCAGACTGCTGTATCCAAATACTCTTCTTTAATTGTCTTATTAAGTGGAGAATTAAGCTCTGTGCTTTGACTGTTTTGGTGCCAGTGATTCTTATTGCAGGCTTTGGCACGGCACCGCGTTGTGTTTTAAAGAGACAGCATCACTTCAGTGATGTGGGAACTGAGTTGGAGGATAAAATCCGCTGAGAACAATGGCTGACTGAGAGTACGGTACGTAAAATCTGATTTTATGTTCTTCCCTCCAGACCATTAGGTGGGGGTTTCAGTTCAAATGCCTGCGATGATTTCAGAAATAAAAAGCAGAAATTCTCACTGCTGCCAGACCACAGGCTCCTCCGCGCCAGACTTGCAGACGAATGTCACATGTTGCTGTATGTTTTGAAAGCATACCATGTGTTATTCTTTAGCTGTCTCAGCCCTCCCCCCAGCTATATAGTCTTCTCCCTCGTCAACCTCACAGAATAACTTTTAATGGAATAAACTTTCTTCTTCCTCCCCTCCCATGCAGACTGGGGGCTCGGTTACCCCGTACCTGTCACTCCCTGGGAAGGTCTCTGCCTGCGAACTCACAGCAGTGATTTTGACTTGACTTAACGTAACTCTGCCTCTCGTGCTTTAAATCAGGCACTTTTGACACTGATATTGCAGCTTATGTTGCGTGTTAGGATCAAGAGCTCACAAATCATTAAACATATGGCTAAAACTTTTTTTTTGGTGAGGAATATAATATGTTTCAGTTTAACTCAGCTGTGGGTCTAGATAACAAATGCTTGCCATTAGAATTACCGTGTTTCCAGAAACAATTTTTTTTTACTCCTCCTTTTCTACTGTCTTGGATTAATGTTTCCTCCAGCTAATGACAGGACTGGACATGCAAACTAGATTAGAGCATAGTATGAATAGTATGAGCTGAAAATGCTGGCATCTCGCTTTATTGTCTACAAGGTTAAGCAGTTTACTGTGAGCTTGCAAGAAGTCAACTGAAAGCCACCAGAAAAATTAATCCAGGACCCTTGGGTGCCCTCCCATCATGCGGGCAGTTCCCAGGGAATTTGTCTCTAAAACATCCTTGCTGTCCCCCTGTCCCACAGCGATACAGAGCTTTCCTACAGGAGAGAGATCAGAGTATGGCCACCCATCAGACACCTGGGTTTTAACCAGGTTTTACCTGGTTATACCACGGTAAATAAACCCGCTAATAGGAAAAAATGGTAATATCTGGTAAAAGCAAGGTAATACCATGTTTGTGCTGCCTTTGGCAGTGGGACACTGCTCCTCCTGCTGCCTGCGGTGCCACGGTCGGGGTGGCAGAAGAAGAGGTGAGGACTGCAGCCCGGTGCTGAGGCTGCTGTGGGCGGTGAAGGATGCTTCACGTTGTGGCAGCTCCCCGGGGCTGCTGGCCACAGAAGGCCTGCCCCTGATTTCAGCAGAAGCAGGAGGCAGCCAGCGCTTTTGCTCGACATCTCTGCTAAGTTTGGCACACCAAAAAAGCACAGCTGCTTGGATTTCTGCAGAAAAGGGCATTTGAGTTGGTCCAGGACTTCAGATCACATTTCTGATAGGCAAGGAACTGTTGGGAAAATAAACTAACACAAAATACAAGCTGGTGAGGCTAGGAAGTCAGGGGCAGCTGATACAAAAGATCATACATACACGCCTACATGTGCTAGCTGTAGGTATGTTCTAGACCTCTGCTGAAAATTCATTGTATTTTATATATACTCCTTCTATTCTTCATTTTTTTTCTCTTTTTTTTTTTTTTTTTTTTTCTAAGCACTTGAGGAATGTTCTACAAGCTCCTGAATCCAGCTGCTTTTGGAGCCCAGTTGTTGTAGGTGATGCTCCTGCCAGCCAGAGATCTTTAGTGCTAGGTGCACCAACTGCTGTCCTAGCTTCCAGGTGTACCAGGGACCGGATGAGTCCCCATATTTATTCATCTAAAATCCTAGATTTGAATCCACATTGAAAGGCTGGATCACAGCCGGAGTCTTGGGTGTCAGGCTTGGAGTTCTCCCTCCTGTAGAAAGGAATGATTTATTAGCTTTCTCTGAAATCTGGACAAGGATAGAAAGTTCATGTTTCACATTTAGGTGTAACTGTGAATGCGATGTTTGAATGATGAGGTGTACAGTGTTCAGAAAGAAACCTGGCACCGTCCCACCCCAGTGCAGGGTTTCCACTTGGCCGTGTCTCTGACGGATCAATCTGATGAGTCCTGCTGTGACTGGGACCTCTGTCCTCACCACTGCCTCAGGTTTACTGGGGGCTCAAACTGCGCACGGGAGCCAGGTGTTTTGCGGTGGCAGAAATACTGGTGGGACACGGCAAGTGCCAGCGCTGGGCTCATCAGCCCAATGGACAGCAAGTGCCATGTCCTGCCAAGCCGAGGTATTTAGCCTGTGTCTGTGGGGAGGAAGATGAAGATCCCCATCTCCCTGTGGGGATATTGCAGGGAAGACTTCTGGAGAGCAAGGGAGAGATTGTGCTACAGTGAGGTGGGAGGGCCGTATGGTATAGAGGTAAAGAGGCAACAGAAAACCTTGAGAAAGCAGGAGTAATTGGTGCTTCTCCTCACAAAACAACTTGATAGTTTTTAAGTGACATTTTTCTGTTCAGGACTGAGTTGTGTTGATTGCAGGAAGGCTCTAACACTGCTTGATCTCAGGCTAGTGCTGCTCACTGAGAAAACCTAGGGAGGAATTTGGGCTGTAACTGGAGATAGGGCAGTCTTTGTCCTAGTGAATAAAAGATGTATTTAAAGAAGCATGTTAGCTTCTGCCAGGGTACAGTTTTCTAAATGTGCAGTCAGGTGGCACTGGTTGCCCTCACCAGTAACTTGAAGGAATCTCAAGAAAAGATTCCTGCCTGCTGACAGCCAAATCACCTTACCTTCCTTTGGAGAGCTTGTGGATGATTTTGAAATTTCTTGCATCCAGAGTCCTCAGAGATACAGTTTTAAGACGAGGAGTCAGAGACGAAAACTGCTGCTCACCTACATCTGACAGGCAAGTTGGATGAGGAGTCAGCTGCTGTTAACGTTAACCTACCCCTCCTACCTCACGGGCTGGTTTTGATCTCTCTGGAGCCCCTAACAGCGGTGATTCTGTCTCATCTACTGGAGAAACCCCAGAGATGCAGTTTCCAAACACCTCTACTCCTTGAGGAGACTCTCAGGTGCAGCACTGCAGGTTGCCCTCTCCTCCCTGCTCCCCAGGGCTGCTGCGGGTACAGGTGTTGTGTGGGGCATTTAGAGCAAGTTTGCAGTGCCACGGCATGAAGCCCCAAGTCAGCAACTAATGTGGTTTTCTAGACACAGGAGAAAGGGCGACCAAATGTTTTCACATGATAGGCACATGCAAGAGGGCAGCTTGACTTAGTCCTTTGGAAATACAGGTAAGTGTTGCAGCTCCAACACCCTCATCAAGGGAGCACAGCTGCTGTTTGTACCACAGGTTCATAACAAAAAGCTCGTGAGCGATGACTGCTTTGTGAGATCGTGTGGCTTAGAGGGCCTTCCTCCAGCCTCATGCACGTTGTTGTGAACCCCTGTGAGCTGCTTGTGCTAATATGTTAGACAAGGAGCTATGCTTTGAAACCATCCAGAGCTTGTGCTAGCACAGAATGGCTGCCTACCCTGCAGCCCTGTAAAAACCAAAAGTGATATTCGTGCTCTGCAGCGTAGCTTGTTTGCATACCAGTATGCAGGGGCTGTTCGAGATAATTGCTATAAACTAGAAATCTCTAACAGGTTTGGGACTTGCATTGCTGTGACAGTCCTTTCTTCTGTGGTGTTGTCACGGGGGCACATGAGAAGCTGTTTGAACCAGATCTCCTTGATTTATGAAAGAGGTGGTTGTAACTTTGGTGATTTCCAGTGGGGTTTCTCAGAAAGCATTGCTTTCCCTGCCCTTTCCTTATCTGAGAGAACCTTTCCTGTAGTCTGCAAACCTCATCTTATCTTCCAGGGAACTTGTGGGACATACACGTGTTGCAGCTCTGGTTATTAGCAACGCCAGCATGGATTATCAGAGAAGACGGAACTACTGCATTGTCATGTGGGGAGATCATAGATCTTTAAGGCTGTTTTCTAAGGGAGATCTTTGCCTTAAAGTCACCGATCTTCAGTGAAGCAGCTATTGCCCTGTAGAGGAAGAGGCTTGAAAGCTCTGCAAGACCTGCAGCTAGAGCAAAAGCACATTTAGCTCGCAGCCAGCCACAGCATGTGCTGCCTTTTGGCTCCCGTGGAGTTCAGGGACATGAAGAAGACCCAAAGAGACAGGCTCCCAGATAGCCTGCTGGGGCCTGGGGTAAATACTGTTGGGGAAAGAAGGGACATAAGACACCAAACCTGTAGGGAACCAGTTTTCATTAGTTCTGCAACCCGTTGGACAACTTGCGTTCTTTTATTAACTTTTTATTACGGCAAAAGTGACTGGAATAAAAATAGTCTAGGTGCCAAGGGGATAAACAGTGAATTAAAAGGATTAAGGTCTGAACATTTTATTGCTTTTAGAATGATGTTATTAGATTTACTAGCTTAAGTTAAATTTACATGGCTGAATTACTTCTTAACTTAGTAATGAGTTTTGTGGAGAAAAACACATCTGTTAAGGTGTTTTAGAAGGACTTCATCCAGAATATGTCATCGCTCTTTAGGCCATTACGGAGGTGTAGAGCAGCCATCCCTCCTGTCATAAGCTAAAAGGATGCCGACTGGACACTTGATTCTTCTGGAAGTCCCTGTGATCTGCACATCGTGGAAGGGCCAAAAGCAGCTCCCGTAGGTAAGATAGCAAGAGAACAGCTCGCAGTGTTACGTTAGTTATATCACCAGCTGCAATATCTTAGGTAATCTTAGTGTTCTTAGACTCTTGAGAAGTTTTAAGATAACTTGTTTTTTGAGCCCTTCGTGTTCTGAAGATAGCGTATGGCCAACTGCTGACTGACAACAGCAGCAGCAAATCTGTTTCAGGTCACCTGCAATAAACTTACCACCTGACACCTGGTGACACAGTCAAGCCCAGTAAATAGCTGTTGTGCTCCTGCCCTTTCAAAGGGCTCGGGGGTGCCGGAGGTGTGTGTGTTGGTTTCCTCTGAATCCACAGTGCTTGCGTGTGGCTCTTTCCCCCACAGCTCCTCACACAGCACACTTGCATGTTGGACAGAGTCCAAATTTCCTCCCTCCTGGGGATTCCTTTGCTGTTAATTTAAGTGATGGCAAATGCAAACTTCTTGCCAGAGCTTGCTGTGTGTTTTTGGATGCTTTTTTTAGCTGTTCCCTGAGGGGTCAGCTTTTGTCCTTCCTCACTGTACTTTTCTGCTTTAGGGAGAGAAGCCATGAGCTGGAGCTAATAGGTCCCACCTGGCTTTGATAGCGTCTCTGCCATGGCTTCAGTACCTAAGTGTCTGTCACAGTTTTCGTAGACTTTTGCTTTGTTGTTTTCTGTACAAAGCTGGGCTTATGATAATGTGAGCATGTATGTAATTTTTATCTTAACAGCAGACTGAATCATTCATGCCTGTAATAGTGTGTCTAGTTCCCATTAGATGGTTGTCTGCAACACTATAACTCGGCGGTTTTAGATGCTGAGAGGAAGTTAAAATTAGAAAAATCCCTATTTTTAATAGCTACACGAAATAGCTTTTCTCTTTAAAAGTCCTGTGGTGAAGACACGGCGTTAATAGGGGTAGAGTGAGCATGTTGAAAAGCAGCGACCGCCCATCTACCCTAAGTCCAAACTGACGATTTTCAGGCTATCATCTCAAACTGGGGACGGCCCAGACAATGTACCACAGACTGGAAAGCGCTTGGTGGCCACAGTCTCCTTTCTGACAGGCCAGTGGTAGCCAGGAGAGTGTACAGCTGGAAACGTTGGAGGGCAGCTCTTCTGTTTGAAGTTATCTGTGACTTTGACCTCCCTCCAAGGGGCCTGCCCTTGTCACCAGAGTGGGCTTTGGGCTTTGGTGCCTCCCCAGCTGGGCTCTGCTCTCCAGGATTATTCTCCACGGCCTTCGTCCGGCTGTGAGGCTTGTGCTTGCACAGCCGGGAGTCGGTTCAGTTGTGGTTTTACTCCCATCAGCTATTTTCAGCAATTCTCCTCTTATTTGTCCAGATGATTTTGCTGGAGGAAATGTGCAGTGGGATGTGTTCACAGGCAGGGAATAACAGCAGCGGCTTTATGGAGATGCAGGTGTTGGAGGAATGTCATCTGTTTGTGCTTCATTTGCGCTGGGCTTCTGCAGGGTGCTGTGCTTTCTGTGACCATCCAGGGTGTTTTCAAAAGCAAAGTATTTGGCTTAGTGCAGAGGTATTAACCCCAGCCAGTGTGTAGGTGGGAAGGCCCTGGTGTGGTCTTCCCCTTCCTGGTGGGTTGAAAGTTTCTGATGGAAGAGCTGGTGTGTAGAAATGCTGTATGGTGACACCTAGGAGGCAACTGGAAATGATGGTGAGAGAGATCTAGTGTGGCCTCCTGGGTGGATACAGAAATCCTTGTGTGAGTCTGGGACCAGTATGGCAGGCGGACTTGGCATTTGGTGAAGTTACCAGGTGACTTGTGGAGAGCATGCAAGCATTAGCACAGCATTTCAAACTAGGATTCAAGTAAGAAAAATACCCTAGACTGTCTGTGGAAATTAGCAGAGGAGAAGAAACCTATGAGGAAGCATCAACCAAGGTTCCAGGGTCCGAGGGCATCAATGGCTGAGTGTGAGAAGGCTGTAAATTTGCTGCTTTTGGTAACCTAAAAAGACCCAAAGAGGGTTTGGGTGTTTGTCCCTTAGTGAGGAGGCAGCAGGGACTCACAACATAGCACTCGTAACCACAGCAAGTGTAATGCATTCAGGTCTGCTTCACTCCCTTACAACAGAGATTGACAAATTGGAGGGAGTTCAGGGGAAAAAAAGTAACAAGAGAGCTTGAGGGATTGACTTATGAGAGAAGACCAAAAGAGCTGAATATGGATAACTTGGCTAAAGGATGACAAATGGGGTGGTTGAGATATAAATCTACAAATATCTGAAGGGTGTAAACACCAAGGCTATGAAGAATTATTTAGAGTGGTACAATGGGGTGTAACTAGAAGTAATGGGATGAAATTTAAGAGAAGGCAAATTTCAGTTGAATAATGGGAGAAGCTTTTTGACAGTGTGATGTATTAGGCCGTGGGTTGCTCTTCCAGCAGTAGTCCTATTGCTCACTACTTAGGGCACAACCCTGTTTATTAAGAAGCCAGAGTTTTTCACAGTCTATTTTAAGGGCAGTTTCAAATAATGCCTTTTGGTTTTTATTTATTAGACGCTGAGATGTGCAAGCCGTACACTGAAATCACTGTGGCCCTCCAGACATGCACCATGTCTTGATATTGCATCTTGATATTGCATCTTGATATCATGCAGCTCTTGAAATTGCAGCAGGGGAGGAGAGCCTGAGCAGCTCCTCAAGCCACAGCTCAGCCCAGATGGCCCCGCTGGCATAGCAAGTTGGGTCATGTTGGTAGTGTCCACTCTTTGCTCAGGACCTCCTCTTTCCTCTTGCACTTCTCCCCATGTAGGCATTGTACTGTTACCATTTGGGGGGTTGTTCAGTTCCAGTCTCTGGAATTGACATCAATGTTATTATACTGCACCTCTGTATAAAAATAAAAATCTTCCACTTTACTTCAAAGTAATCAGGACAAATAAGATCCCATGGATGCTCATAAGTCTATGGTCTTTTACAAACCTACAATACCGTACCTTAACTTTTTCTTTAAAAACTCCCATTTCTTCTCCTGCTTTTCACTTCACTTGAAATGCAAACTAAGGTCAAAGGATAGCTTGCCTGCTAGCAGAACATACTGCATTGTGTGTCATTTAAAAATGTCGTCCCCAGTCACTGAGGAGTGCCTCAGAGTGACTCTCCTGAATGCATCTTGCTTTCCCTTATCTTGAAGGGCTAAATTAGAAAATTAGGTAACTAGCTGTGTAAATCAAGTTAGAGAGTCTCAACTAAAATGGTAGTTTATCTTCAGCATAGGGAAGATGGTAGAGATTCATGTAATTAGAGAACCAAATGCAGCTGTAGCACTTAGCATACACTGGCAACACAGCTATTCTGTTGGAGAGGGAGGACAAAACTTTAAAGCATTGGCATGCTCAGAGCATAAATGAGACAAGAGCTGAAAGTGTCTTATAATTGTTCGTAAATGTGTTTTGTATTGCTCGTGCTGTCCCTGAAGAGGTCTGTGTCTGTATGCTTCAGGGAAATTTCAGAGTTATATCCTTTCTCAGCCTGTGGGAAGAAAGAACCACTGAAGGATTTAATTCTCCTCTGGATGGGGACGAATATTTTCTTTGCTGAAAAATGCAGTTTTGGTCTACTCAGAGCTGGATTAATTTGGTGAATGCTTTTCGTAGGGAATTTTGTGGGGGGGGAAATGTCAGAATAATTGTGTCTTCATTGCAGCCCCTCCCATCGCTGAGGGCTGTGGTGAGAGTGCATTTCTGGAGAGGAGAGCTCTGCTTTGAGCCACTTTTCACATCCAGATCAAGGGTGGATGTGTGCTCAGGACCCCTTGTCTCAGGAGAGCAGCATAACCACTAAGCTGCCTCAAGTTTGCCACCTTAATCTAAGTGGTTTCCATTCAGCAGAAGTAAATCATTTATGTCAGTATGACTCCAGAATTATTTTTTAAAAAAGTGTTTGTTTTCCCTCCTGTACAGGAGTGTCAATAATTTTCCCTACCTTACTGCTGAGACCACTTTAAAAAGGAGTTTAAATTATGTAGCTGGAGGTCGCTAGTAGCATTTACAGGAGACATTGGTGTTACTTTCTGGAGTTTGATCCCTGATACTCTTTCACATCTGTTGGTAGATTTGGACCCTACCAATTTGCAAGACAGGCTTTCCAGCCATACAGCCCCCATGAAGAGGACGGGGCAAAGGTGGTCAGGTTTCTTTCAACTTCTTTTGCAAATTCCTCCAAATCTAATTAGCGAAAAATGTCATTGCAAAGCCATGGCATAGAGAACGCAGAAGAAAGCATTTGGAGTTGTGAACAAGAGCCTATGGAAAAGGGCACCTCATGAATCTCCAGTGAGTTTGGGTGTCACTGCAGCAGTCCAGGACACTTTCTTTGGTGACGGAGGTCTTGGGGTGACCTTCCCATATGCAGACGTGTGCCTACAGCTCTCTGTCCTCCTCCACCCCCTTGCCAGGTGTGTCTGTACCACCCAGTACCCCAGCTGGTGCTTTAGAGCTAATCCTCCACAGCAGGCCTGGGTTGTGACCTGGGCCATTTGAGTGTTTCCACCTTGTTGCTGTGGGTCAGTAACCTGCAGCTGAGGGGCTGGTGAGGTGGCAGGAGGCCAGGCCATCACAGCAGAAGCCACAGGAATGGGGCTCCCAGGGACCTACCGTGCCAGAGCTGAGCTGGGCGGCATGGCGGGCTGTGGGGCTCAGTAAGTGTGCTTTTATCTGTAAATGAAAGAAAAAAAAAGCTGCCCTCCTTCCTTATCTGCTGAGGGCAATGAAAAGTCTAGAGCCGGCTTGTGCAGTGAAAGGATTAATTTGCTAACAATGTTGGACCTGTGTGGATATTTGATTAATAAAGTAGTAGTTTATCTTCTTACATTTCCCCATAGCAACTGCAAAAGAGTTTCAGATGTCTATGGCCTTTCCTGCTCTCCTTCTACCATGAAACAGATGTTTTGCTGCCTGACTCTCAGAAGGACAGACCAGCACCAAAACCCACCTTCTGGCAGGAAATGAAGAGAAGGCCAAACTGAGGGAGTCAGCCCAAGTGCAGGGCACACACCTTTCTTTTTCTTCCACCATATGGGAAAACACATAAATGTGTGTGCACGGAAGCCACACAGTGAAAGCAGATTATTCTGACTCGAAAGATGTTACTTTCTTTAGCAGTGTTTAAAGGCTGGAGAGATTTTAGCTAATTGTATTGGAGGGTTACACAGTTTCTTTGCTGTCTTGGTTCTTTTCTTGTGCCTTTATCCTCCATTTCTCTCATAGTAATTCCCCGCTTTTATCTCCTGCAATTCCTCCTCCTCTGCCTGGCACTGAGAGCCTGTGAGAGTAAATGTTTATAACGCGCATTTGGCTTTTGGTGAAACCTATTCCAGCTTTCAAAGAAAGCTCTTTCGTTTGGTCTGCACAGATGTAAGCTTTAAACAGGAGAAATTCCCCGGATTCAAAGGATGGCTTCAGGATTCCAAACACCGCTGGTGCTCTGTAGTGCTCTGTCCTTGTGAGTCGATATAAAACTGCCAGCTTGCGCTGCCTGCTTCCTTTGGTTTTGAGTTTAAGCAGTCCTCGAGTGGATTTAGGCCTTCTATACTTGCAGCGTATACTAACAGTGCCTATTTGTTGTTTACGTATAAATAAGATGTCTCTCCGCAAGATCTGTCAGAGGCCAACCTTGGTTTTAAAAAGGAATAAATAAGCTATGGAAGAGTTATTCTGTCATAAGGTGCATTGTGTCAACAGACATTTATTTTATTTACCTGTTAGAGTAGGAAGTGCCCTGACTTGTTACAGTTTGTTATTGCTTTCTGTTTTGTTGGGTGCTAACATGGTTCTCAGTCATTTTTGTGTTCTGTTTTCCCAGGAAAAAATTATATCAGCCTCTTTTCACAGTTATTTTCCTTGGCAAAAGTTAATACCTTATTTATTGTTAGCTGCCATAGGCTATATATGAACTAGCTGATCCTTGGAGATACATAATTCACACACTTACTTTGCACATCCATTTAAAAAAAATGAGGAGGTAGCACCCGCCATAGGTGATGGAAACTTTTCCCTTGTTATGTACTCATTTCACAACAAATCCGTATCAGTAGTGACTGAAGGCTGTGATAACTAATGGCTGTTTGCCCTACCCATCAATACTCATACAAGTACTTTCCACCCATACCTCTCAAAGTACTTTAAAAAAAAAAAAAAAAAAAAAAGGCAAGCCTGAGCTTTATTATACCAGATGCAAATGTTAAGAAACTGAATCACAGATGAATGTATGCTCAGGACTCCCGGTGACAGTGTTTGGAAACTGGGACCCTTGACTCCCTTCCCAGGAATGGGACCACTGTCACAAAGTGCTGTGTGCGTCAAGTCTCCTTTGAGACCGGTGTGTCTCGGTGAGTGATGGTCCCCATCCGCGTCCCACCTGCAGAACTTGGAGGCACAAATGTCTTAAGGTCTTGGCCACCTGCCAGCTTTGCAGAATGCTGTTTTCTAATGCAGAACAAATTATACAGGATTTATTGGAATGTCCAGAAAAATCGGCTGTCTTTGCAGTATGTCCAGCCTGGATGAATTATTTCTTGTCATTTTTCTCTGACAGTATGGGAAACTGATTGGCCATGACTCTGAGCTGTGTCTTCATCTCTTGCGAGGGCCACGAGGAAAGGGCAGCGCTGGAGCTGTGCTCCACTGGGCTGCATCATGAAGCGCAGCTCCAGCACCTCTAAGTTAGCATCAGATAAGTAAGCAATAAGGAGGTGTCCTGACAGGGACCGAGTGGCCTCACCAGAAAGGTCATGCAGCTTAGTGCTCGCTGTGCTGGTTTGGACAGCCCCAGCCTGGAGGTGTCTAACGTGCTTCATTCACTGTATGGACGTGTCTGCAAATGACTTCCAGAGCTGCCAGGCTGGGGTCTTTTACCAGTGTAAAGTTTCCTTGAAAATGTAGAAATGAAGGTGAAATAATTAGTAACCAACCAGTGCCTGTGTCCTGAATTGCTCCTCCCCTGATTTTTCTCAGAAATTCCTCGTTTGTTATGTGCTCTACCTATAGATCCTGATAACCGTGGTAAGGCAGCATGGATGAGTGGGGAGAGAAGGGACAAGCTGCCAGGACTTAGCTGTATGTATTTAATGTGCACTGAAAAGCAGTGTGGGACTCCGGGAGACCACAAGCGTGAGTGATTGGGATGATTGAGAGCTGCCGAACCAGGCTTGAGATTGCGGAGATGCGGTTCAGATGCTGAATTATGCTGGTGTCCCTAAACTTTCCTGGTTTTGAATAACATTTTTCTAGCTGAGGTTTTGCAAGTATGAAGCCTGAAGCCAGCTTAAGGAAACTTTATGATGTGAAAATTAAGTTTTCTCTAGTAAGCTGCAGTTTGTCAAAACAACAGCACACATTCCAGTTGGGCTACAATTTGGCACGATGCAAAGATTTCATCTCTCCCTTTGAATATCTGGAGAAAATGGAAACCTGGCATCTTAGCACTGCATGGATTTCTACACAACCCTTTCAACAGCTGGGATAAGCTACTCTGCTTTATCACACATTTCCCTTGTGCTATGAATCACCACCTTCTCTCCAGGCAGTTCGCATGCAGGATTCTTCAGTCTTTGGAAGCTTGTGTGTTTGGCTAAGGGGGGCAAAAAAAAAAGGTTTTAGAGGGAGTTGCTCAAGGATATGATGGATCTCAAATTTGGTTGTCTGACGAGAAAGGAATTGTCATATAATTGGAGCTGGTGCTAACTGACATTTCTGCTTTTGGGGGAAATATTTTGTGAAAATTCACTCTGTTTCCCAACAAAGCTCTTAAAGTGTCTCATGGAAAGGAAATTCCATACGTTTTTTTGCTCTGGAAGGAAAAAAAAAAGAACTGGTTGTAGCTGATGATTCCAAAATGAGAGAGAGCAGCTGTCTGCCCTGACTCTCAGAGCAGGGGGCTTAATCCCCCGTTCTCCCCCCCTTTCCTCCCCAAGCTCAGTCTTAAGCTTGGACTCGTGGAGCTCACAAGCTTTCTGCTCCTGCCAGCACCCCGGGAAGGGCATCCGGGCTCCCAGCTGCAAAAGGCAGCCCATGAGGTGGGGCTGCCTGGGAATGGCAAAAGCTGAAGGCTTCATCTGTCTGCCCAGACAGCTGGCGAGAAATTAGGCAGATTTCTGACCCACCCTGCCAGCGGTTAGCTCAAACTGATGCTCAACCGCAGACGTTTCCAGTTTGGACAACCTGACATTTTCCACTGGAAGTCTCTTGTGACAGGAGGCTCCTGACCACCGTCGTGTGCACGTCGGTGCCTATGCGATGTATTAGCACGCTGCTAATAAGGTTGTGTAAAGCCATTAAGGTTTGGAGCCTTGATGGAGCGGAGCTCAGTGACCAAAACCTTGTGAACACAAGGCTGCTCTGAGGGTCACCATTCGGATAGGAGCTAAACAGAGGTGCCCAAGCAGTCATCAGCAGGTAGCCAATAAACCATAAAAGTCTGAGTTATTCCCTTTCTGCTTTGTGACCTCAGTATTTTAGAGCTTTCCCTGTTATAAAACTCACCCCTGTGTGAATTTACTCGCAGCTGTAAGAACAATTTAGTTCCACTCATTAGCAATGAAGCAAAGGTACATAATAAAAAAGAAAGGATAATACATCACCTAATGTATTTTGTTCCTGGGCTGGATGCAAACGGGGCGCTTTAAAGTATTAGTTGTTCCCTGAGATAGTAGACATGCAGTTGGATGTTTTGTAGAACTTAACTAAGTAATAGGAGACCTCAGCCACCCGCTCCAGGATTAAATCTTTGCTGAGGAGGATGGAGAAACTGGTGTGCTCTGCGTGTGTTTGCATGAATTATGGGCTGCGTAGATCAGTGAAGTGCAAATTTCACAGTCTTCTGCTGTCCTGTCATATCTTGACTCACAAAAACAAAGTTCAGAAGTTCATTGCTTGGGGGGGGGGGCAAAAAAAAAAAAAAAAAAAAAAAAAAAGTTTGCTCTTACTTATTTGTGCTTTTATGAAGACTGTCTGGAGCTGAATAACCCCTCGTGAACTTGCATCCTCCACCCCAGCTGCAGCCTTTCAGCTCCAACAAAGACCACTCACTAAATCCAGGAAATAGAGCGGCGCGTGGGTGAGTTACTGACTCCACATTCACACCCTGCCTGCTGTCCGGAGGGAAAGTCGCTCCTCCCTGACTGCTGCACTCGGAGCCTGCAAGCAAAACGCTGTGCATGTGTGCATGGAAAAATAATTCTTTGTCAGCCACAGAAAACTGCACTTTCCATTGAGATTTTCCTGTGGTGCAACTCTTTAGAAACCACAATAAAAACTCCAGGCTGCAGGATTTTTATTCTTTGCATACCTCGCTGCACAAAAAGGGCCGCCAAATGGTTTTCTGGAAGCAGGATTTTCAGCCATGAGCAGTGATTTAGGAGAACGAGAATATCAGCTTCCAAGAATGTTTCGTTTGGAAAACTTTGAGATTTACTTGAGACACCACCAGTCTATTTCCTCTGCTTTGATTACTCTGCTTCTACATATTTAGCCCACTGGCTGTTGTTCTTTTACCCTCCAAAAATCTGTTTTGATGCCCTAAACATCATTTTCTTTGTTATGCTAACGCGGGAGATGGAGGGTGTGCAGAGAGAAAGATAAAAGCGGTGTTGTTTTATGGATCCTACGCAGTGTACTTTGCAGGAACTTTTTAATGCTTTGCACAGTGCTCCGTAGTGGGATAAATGCTCTTTAAGACCATTTACAAAACATGAACAAAAGAATATTAACAAAGATGAGTAAGCGTGGATTTCCTTATTTCACAGGTGCAGAAACAAAGCTTTCTAAAGCTTTATTGTTGGTACAGGGTCTGCCAGGAGTTAATGGTGAGGCTCAACCTGCAGGGCCATCGCGTCCACGTGTCTCAGTGACCCCAGCTGAAGGGGACAGTAGTTTAATGTGGCTAAGGAACCAGTTAGATATTTAATAGTTTAGGCATCAGTCTTGGCTGCTTGTGGGATGTTGAAGAGATGGGTTTAGGTGATGTGGATTTCTGTCACTGGGGGAAAAAATAATTCAGAACTTCAACGGCCTCCCCAAGAAGCTGTTATTTCTTGGATTAGATAGGTTTAGTTTTAAACTAAAATTTAAATTTTATATTACTCAAAGACCAGAAGTTTCCCTGGGAACTGCCAGTGCCTGAAATGACGCAGATGGACTGTTGGGCTGAGGGGAAGAAGGTACCCAAAGGAGCAGCTACCATGGAGGAGTGCCTGACGGGCCCCAAACGTTCCCGCAGTGCAGCTTTATGTGAAAGTCCCGCTATCCGGTTTGCAGTTTTGTTAACGCCAGTACTCAGTGGTTTAAAAATAGTTTAAAAAAAAAACACACAGCCTGTGAGAAGAGGTTAATGGAGTAACACGGAGTGGTTTGAGCTTTGCACTTCTCCTGCTGACTGTGGTGTACTCCAGCTGCTCCCCGGTGGCCTCTCCTGGGAGGCAGAGGACTTTCCTACTTGGTGCACTTGGGGATGCTCTTGGTCAACATCACATGTGCTCAGGGACACTTGGGGGGGGACTTGGAGCCCACGTGCACTGTCTGGAAACCATCACAAGTCCCCCAGCACAAATGCTGGCTTCTGAGAGGCTGAAAAGTTGTCCCAGGTGCCTTGTGGAGCCACATGGATGGGCTTTTCTGGCCCATCCACCTACACCAAGATTTCCCATCTCTGCTGCTCATGTGAAAAGACGTATTTAGGACTTTTCCTCTGCAAGGTGTTTTTTTGTTGTTGTTGTTGCTGTGGGTTTTTTGTTTGTTTGTTTTTTTTACAGAATCAGGAGTTTGGCTGGATCAGTTTCCTGAACTGATTGATATTGTAATTGAATTAATGTGAATGCAAGAGAAGGGGAGGCAAGATGGGAGAAAGAGACAAAATGGGATCATAGCATCCCAGGCTTAGCTTCGTGTAAGCTGCCTCCTTGGTTGTTGGGACAGGCTGCATTTTGGGATGACCAGGTCTCTGGAGGTAATCCTGCATGCCAGCTACTACACAGCTTAAATAATACCATCCCTTAGGTTTTATTTATTTAAAATCTGTTGGCCTCACAGTGATTTTTACTCTACGTCATCTGCGCTTAGTCTTGCTTCTGCAGTGAGACGCTGCTGCTTATCAGTCCCTGGCATTACGCTGCAGCTGGAGGTGGGCTGCTTGGCGAGCGGCTCCAGGAGGAGAGCTGGTCCCCGGGGCTGTCCGAGCAGATGTGCACCAAGAGTTTTGCAGTCTGCAAAAGGCGGGCTGATGTTTTTCCTCCTCTGACTGGAAGTTTCTACGTCCCCGTAACTGTAGGTACAGCTGCTTTCTCTTAAATTGCCTGCAGCATCAGGACACAAACTACTTTGGTCTTCACTGCTTACAGCTGGTGACTTCCTCCCTCCCACTTGTGCTAGTGTCCAGGGACAGAGGCTGACCGTCCTGCTCCAGCCCACGTGTGAGTTGCTCCCCGCGTGCTTTTAGCTGCGGTTCAGTCCTGTCTCCCAGCAGGCTTGCCAGTAAGCTGGAACTGTCTGTCTTGCAAATGGTCTCGTCTTTAATTAGAAAATCTTTAATGTCTGCAAAGTCACATGTGGGTGCCAGAGTTTGCAGCTCTGTAACCTAAGTTCTACTGCCTTCTTGGTTTTAGGTGTAACATTTTAAAGAATAACCTTTCAAGCCTCAGGGTAATAGTACCCATTGAGCCCTGCTAGTAGGTGTTGTATGGGTTAATTCTGGAAAAAATAAAAAATAAAAAACACACTTTTTTTCTTTTTTTGAGTGAAACAGTAAGAAAGCTTGTCAGTTCATTTTCTCATCTTTATCCCTTATGGCCAGCTGTATGTGCAGACTCTATTTTTGTTTTTCCTGTCTCTCTGCAAGTGCTAATGTTTGTTTTCTGTTTTTGTTTTGTCCTGCAGTCCAGTACTTTGAGCCTGTGTGCTCTGTGTCAAGCGTTAGATTGTTTTTCTATTAATCACATGTTCCTCCTGGCTGTAGCTCTCACCGGCTGGCTGCTGCCACCAAGTTTTGTGTATATCGTGTGTGGAGTAGCACTGAGAGTGTGTGACTCCAAACTGTAGCCCTTTTCTGATCAGAGTGCTCTATGGGAATGCTGTGACTGCAGCCAGTGCAGCAACCATGTTGGCTTCTTGATATATCCTCCAACTTTCTCTTCCATGTTCATCCTGGGTTACAGGAGCTTACTCTGCTCCAGGGTTAGAAGGAGCTATGTCTAAAGGCAGGACCTTGAGCAAGTTCTTTACCAAAGTGCTTGGAACCTTTTCTGACGTTGTAGGAACCAGAAAAGTATGACCATGAATTCAGTTCATGGGGTCGTGGTGGAGACAGAGTCTTTCCACTGAGATTAACGGGAGCAGGCCTGGAAGAGAGATGTAGCTCAAGGCTAGATGGACTGTGGGTCTCATGGTCCCATGTCTTCCTGTAAGTTGTTCCCATATCTCGTAGGATCAGGAATGGGTGCTGCTTCTTTACAGAGACTAAAACCCCTCATCTGAAAAGCATTTCGTGGACAAAGCTAGAGCTGTGCAGAGAAGACTATTAATGAAATAAAACAGGTTCATGGGAAGCAACACTTTGTGCTTTGTCCTCAAAGGAATCGGTCTTTCGTGAAAGACTTCATGTTCCTTGGATTTATTTATTTATTTTTCCATTGAATGAGAAAGACTGTTTAAAAAGGGTGGTGGGGAAGGTCACTGGGGAAAAGCCCCCTCCCATACTCACTCATCAATTCTTTCGGCATTAAAAAAATTAATTTAAATTGCCACTTTCCTCAAAATGAAGTGTAAAGCTTTCATAGTTCTGTTGTTTAATTTCCCAACTGGATATGAAATTAAGGAAATTGTAATTGTTTGACCTCTCACATCAGGGAGTCTAGGTATTTTTTCTTCTGTTTCACAGGAGTACATCTATATGAGAATAATGGCTTCCCCAGAGGCTCCACTTCTTGTAAAATACAGTCTAATGAATTAAAATATATCTCCTCTCTTTTTGGTGCTTTTGCATGCTGTGACCTGCCTTGGGTTTGAGTTCAGGATGGCTCCCATTGAACTGTCTGAAGGCTGGCAGCATGCTTCCTCCTGGTGAATTGTTCTTCCCAAAGTTTGTCCATTGATTAAATCCTCTGGATTTGGTCGGTCGTCTTTCTTACGCAGTTCACTGCTTTTTCCTCACTAAGCATTGCTAATGCGTCTTCCATAAACTTGCAGCTTTTTTGAGCTTTGATCCAGGAACCTTTCCAAATTCAGCAAAACCAACCAAAGACTTTTTTTTTTTTCCCCTTTTCTTTGTGTCCTTTGTTACTGAAGAGGGCTGCAAATATTTAATGCCATTTAAAGCCAGACAAAAAAAAATAAATCTCTTTTGGTGATTTCTCCAAAACACCAGTTGATTATTGTTGGCAAGGACATCTCACTGGAAAGGACTAGCTGTTCTGCGTGGTTTTGAGGCCAGAATACTGCTGGGATCATCCCTGGTGGCCGGGTGGGGCTGGCTGGGTACCTGCCCAGGAGCCATGGGGTCCCCACACAGCAGATGGACCTCTCCTGAGGAGGGGAAATAGGTTGACACCGAAGAACAAAGCTCTTCTCCACTGCGGGGTGAAAAAACCCACACTGAATGTCACCGAGGAAGCATCAAATGCTGGTCTTGAGATCTCTGTGTGTCTGACCAGCTGCGTACATGGTTTTTCAGGGGACTTAATGTACTGCCTCGGAGAACAGCTAGGCAGGTCACAGTGTGGGGCAAGGATGCATTTATTTTGAGGGCTTTTGTGGAGAACTTTTTGTGCTCAAGTCATCACTTGGAGAGATTTCTCACGTGGTGGGAATGGGGAATGAGCAGACTTGCTACCAGGGTAAGGATGTTTTGCTCTCGAGGAGAAAAAAATGAGTGAATGTCAGCCTCGCTGATATGTTTAGCTCTCAGTGATGGTAGCAATGAGTTCACCTGGATCTTGCTTAGCCCGTGTTGCCCTAATGGGCCACACAGGTGGCCTCATGCACACCCATAGCAGCTGGTGAAACAGCTCAGCTTGCACCATGGGAAGAACTTGCTGGGAGAGGATGGTTGGAAGGGTTTTATGGGAGCTCCTGGCAGGGAGAAGTGACTTTTTGGAAGCTTGTGTCCAGATCTGGTGAGAAGTTGGGACCTGCTCTGCTGCTTCTCTAGGTACTGGAAGCTCTGCCTTATGTACTATATATGCTTGGGTTTTTAATCTGTAAAAATCCTCCTGCTTCTTCCCCTCCCCCTCCAATCCCCATTGCTCTGAGAGGCAGGTGAAGCCTCCTTGCTTGCCCCAGAGGAGAAAGCAGAGGAAAGCAGAGACCTGGCCATGCTTCAGGGCACCCCGAACCACATCAGGCAGAGGCCCCAGCCGTGGTGGTGCACGAGCTGCTGCAGCTCTGCCGGCACCGGGCAGGCAGCTGGGAGCAGCCCCATCCAGCTCGCTGGCAGCGCGGCGCCGGCACCGCGAAGAATCGCGCCCTTTGTGTTTCGCCGTCCAGACCTAACATACTGACATGGTCGGCATCAGATACAGTCGACACATGTTTAAGTGGTGTGGCTGGCTGCTTTGAACAAGTGGGAATGTGTTCTTGGACTGGTTCGCTCTCTGCATTTCTACAGAGTTTCCCACTGTCCATTTTCCATAGTTACTTACGGCGATTACGTGGAATCCAGGGCTGCAGCGGCTGCGTGCACAGCCTCTAAACCCACACCTGTGGCTTTTTTGTGTCGTGTATAATTCATTACTGAGTGACGCTTCCTGCCTTGTCATCTTTGGTCCTCGATGAATGAACTGTGTAGCCAAATCAGCTTAGTGCTGAACTAAAGAGGCGGTTTGCGTTCAGCTGTGGATCCTGCACGAGTCGTGCAGAAACTTATTTGTGTTGGTATGGCTGGGTGCTCACGGGAGGCTGTGGCTCTTTTGATATCGGATCCACTCACAGCTTGCATGTCCTGCCTCAGCTTTATTTTCCCTTCCAGAGGCATAGATACTGCATGAATCACTGTGTCTTTGCAGAGGCTCCAATGTGCAAAGGTATTTGTGCTGAAACCTCACGAGGCTGTAATTAATCTGTAGACGAAAGGAAATGTTTTTGTGACAGCTAAATGAAGACCAAATAATGCGACGTGATGAAAGGTATGCTCAGCGGTCTGATTCAGGATCTGAAGTTTATATGCATTGAGCTTTATGGTGAGCTGGAAAACTTCTGAAACAAGAATTGCCTCAAGTCCCAGTTAGTCGCAGACAAAAGTATACAGAGGAAAACCTGCACATAATTATATATTAATAAGTAGAAAACTGAACAGAGATTTTTAAAAATGACACCCTGTTATTCAGTGCATTTGAAAACATTCAGGAAGCTTATATATAAATTGTATATGAGTGCTGTACACAGAGAGGCACGTGCTTTCTGCATTAGATCTATCCGCTCAGAGTACATTCCAGTGAAGAAGGCTGTCTCTTTTGGTTTTAGTTACGTTGAGACAGAAAACATCTGATTATCTTTAAAAAATATTGTGGACTTTTGTAAATTAGGCTTTTTTTTTTTTTCCATATTTAGATTGTTTTGCAGAAGGAAAGAAGTTGCTGATAATCTTGTTTAAAACTTAACCGTTTCTCCAGTGTGAGTTTTTTGGTTTTGTTTTGTGTATGAAGTAGTACTTCAAGTTCATGTTTCAGCTTGTTCATCATCAGTTGCACATTTTGGTGCAAGTTCTCTCACATTAGTTCACGTGAAGCTGAGACTATTGTAGCAAAAGGACACAGTGGGAAGTCTGGCAGTTGCCGTGTACTTTGGTTCAGGTGGCCTTTGGAACAGCCACTCTAAAATTGGTCGACGCTGAATGTTTCAAGCAGTGACACGGGGTCCTTAGGAATGATCTTCCAGAATGCTGACATTTCTGAATTCCACTTGTGTAGAATTCCAGAACCCTAGAAATTTTCTGGGGGAAGAGACCTGCAGGGGGCTGCAGTCCAGCGTCCATCCCCAGTGCGGCTTGTCATCAACACCTCGTTGAGTTGGCCATGGCTTGTCTAGTAGAGTCTTGAAAACCCCCAGGGATGAAGGTGCCACAGTCTGTTGGGATGTCCTGTTCCAGCACTGCAGGACACCCCTAGAGGAAAAGCTTTGGGAAGTCCAGCCTGAACTTCTCAAGCTGTTATCTGACGCTCGTGCCCTGTGTCTTACCATCTGCCACTACCAGGAACAGTTTGGCTCCATCTGAGATACGACTGCCTTCAGGCTGCGATGGGCTGGTACTAGATAACATTAGCCACATCGTCACCAGATCATTAACTCTAGAGGAGCATAGCATGCTTACATCTGAGCATGTCTCCTTATGCTCTCACATTAAATCATGTGTGCATGCTTATTTTCACTTTTAATCTAAGCCTTTGATATCCAAGCAGCAGCTAGATTTGCCTGTGTTTATGTGAAAATCAGATTTTTTTTTTTTTTTAAAAAAAGTTTAACCTCTTAATTTCATTATAGCTATATCATACCTATAACTTAGTATTGTTACAGGACTGTGACAATACTGTTATTGTTACTACAATTATCATCATCAGTATCTTTATTCTTAACATGAATATACCATTTCAGCTTGCTATCCCTATTCTTGTCAGCAGAAAGCTACATTTTCTAAGAGTGGGCAGAGTCACATGCTGGTAGAAGAGTGAGTTGGATTCTGTTATGACTTTAGCATCATCAACAAAATGATCAAGTGTTGTAAATTCACATTATAATTATCATGTCAGTCAGAAACAATATAACTTGATTTTCAGGTTGACAGAGAACATGCCCTAGGAATTTGTAGGGAGTATATTTGCCTCATTTGGAAACTGAATAAATCCTAAAATAAGTATTTCAAGAATATATATGTAGTTCAGGTATGTGTTTTCTAATTAGCACAAGTTTTAAGGCCAGAATATTTTTTGCTTATTTTATTTAGTTAGCATAAATGAACTCAGGATTCTGCACCATCTTTTGCCAATACAGTTTGCATCCTATGCACCTACAGGCAATACTTGTTTTTCTTTGTTTTTGTCCGAGATGTGAATTATTCATTCAAGTAAGCAAGTTATAGAAAACTTGAGTCTTGAGAAATGCATGATGGAGGAATAATTCTCCGTTCAAAAGTGTAGTGAATTGGCTGTTGGACTTAAGAGACACTCTGGAGAACTTTGTACTATGGGCATTAGAGATGAGGAGTTGGGTACCCAGCACCTTCTGGCTATATAATTTCTTTAAAGCATCTCACAATGACATCCAAAATCCTCTATGTTTGAATGACAGTGATACTTAAGTCATATTTTGTCTCTTTTGGGAAAGACTTTCAAAGGGATGTAGAAGCACATCTGCTTCTCAATGTCACATGGAGGGAGTTATTCCTCTCCAAAACACATTTTTATACCTCTAGTGACTTGCAGCTTCAGGACTTTGTCTCCAAGGTCTTTTTGGTTGTTCTTTAAGGAAAGCCCCTCTCAGTCCTGCCTAGGCCTTTAGGGTTTCTCCAGGCTGACTTTGAGGAGGCACTGAAACCAAAGGGCACAGTAATGTG
This sequence comes from Oxyura jamaicensis, assembly GCF_011077185.1. Classification (NCBI taxonomy): domain Eukaryota; kingdom Metazoa; phylum Chordata; class Aves; order Anseriformes; family Anatidae; genus Oxyura; species Oxyura jamaicensis. The sequence continues at coordinate 26,017,935 of NC_048899.1, read as the reverse complement.
GAGAGCCATGCTATCTCTCAGTGGGTACGTGAGCACATCTTCTGTGGTATGAAGCAACACCTCTTCCAGCAGCAGCTGGTTTGATTTCTGTTTGTGCTCATGCCTGGTACCAGTCAGCTGCTTTGTGAATAAGCAGCACCCACGGCATCTGAGCGCCCTGGCTGCCTAGCAGCGTGCTTCTGTGGATTTGCTTTCTTACCTTCCTGCCTCTCTCCTCCCCTTCCCCCCAGTTTCTACTACACTTTGCCTTGTAGACAGCAATATAGGACCAGGCTGCTTCTCATTTCCATCACTTTTCCCTGCTGTGAGTGAATCTGTTGCAATTAAATTTTAATTGAGATGCACACTGCTTAAATAGACACAAGACAGCTACAGCTATTGCTAATTAATTTTCTTCCAAAATGACAACATTTAATAATTATATTCCATGTCACTTACATTATTTATACAAGTTTAACTCTGGGAATTTTTTTAAAGGCACGTCAGCTGTGAAAGTGCTTTATGGTGTTAATCTCCTGTAAGGCAATTGTGATTAACTTGAAAAGTGAAAGGATGTTTATGGTGCATTTAGTAAATTAGCATGTAGCTCTGCAAGTTTCAAGAGAGACTGAAACACTGAAACATTTGTATGAATGTGTAGTAGTATTTCTGGTTACAGCATTTGAATCCAGAGAAGCCCTAATGATAATAATTTGTGCTCTTGTGTCATCTTTCATCTGAGGATCTCAAAATACTTCCAGCCGACGAATGAACGAGCTCGCGCTTTGTGACAGAGATTTCCCCACAGTTTCTCACTTCACCTTGCGTAGCACAGAGATCATCCGCTGCCCCAGCATGGAAAATTCCTTGCCCTCTGCTCCCTTGCTTTAATAGCAGGCAATGAAAATGACCTTTTTGTATTTTAGTATGAAGAATCCATCACTGGTTGCTGTCAGACAGGGTGTTGGATGAGTGGGACCATTTGTCTGTTGCAGCGTGACAGTCCTTAGGCAGCGCTGTGACAATTTGGGGAGTCTGCCTCTACGAGAACATGTAACTGTCACACCATGGCATGACTTGGTGTTGGTGGAGCAGCAGAATTGTCAGCCTCTGAGCTTCAGATGTTCACCAGGCAGGTAGAAGCTTCTTGGGACAGCTGCAAGGCGAATTCTTCCAGCTTCTCCCACAGGGGTGGGTAACGGAGAAGCTCCCTCTGCAGAACAAAGGAGTTGGATATGGAAGGTGAGATGCGTCAGCCTCGGGGGTTTACTGGCACATCAGGGAGCTTCAGGAAGGTTTGGAGAATCAAAGAGCTTTTTTTTTTTTTTTTTTTCCCTCTCCACAGTGAGGGTCCTTTTTAAGGTGAAACTTAAAGCTGGAAGCTCCGGTGGAGGGATTTTATGGGTCAGAGAAATAAATGTGGGAGGGAGGAACAGGTTAAGACTGTGATCCCTCAGAGGACCAAAGACCAATAAAAGTCAAAACTAGATGAGAAAAGTGACTGCAAGTGCCTGGCTGTGTGTATTTCCTCTGCTAGCACAGGGTAACTATTTTAAAAGCTCTGCACCTTTCTGATTGTTGTTACCACGTACCACTGCAAAGTTAAGCTGCTGTGGGAACAGAGATCTGGAACAGTGTGTGTTTGCATTTATTAAGGATGCTGGGGATTAGTATCGATACAGCAGAGCTGTATGGGATGGAGCAGTCCCCTTCTAAGAAGGCACAACAGATCGTGCTGAGAAGTGTTGCAGGGCTGGCAAGAAAAGTACCTGGTGTGCTGCGATGGGCAGGGGAGGTGGGGGTGTTGTGGGCTGCACCGCCGGGCAATGGGAGTGTCTCGGACAAAGGAAATTTGACCAAATTCGTTAAATAGGTGTATAGTGAAACTCCCTTTTTAGATATATGGGATTATCCTATGCTATTCAGCTCACATAAATTTAGGTGCCTTCTTGAAGCTAGTCATTTTAGTTCATTGTATAGTGAATATATAGCAAAAAAGTACCTCCAGAACCATTTTACTCAATGTTAAGATGGATGTGAATGAAAGGCTGACTGGTTATCTGTCTGTCCATCCTCGTGTCCTATCATGAAAGTGAAATTGAATTAAAAAAAAAACCTCCTTGTTACTTCCCTTTATTTTTCCCTCAACTTTGCTGCTAGCAAAACAGACCCAGCAATATGTAATTCTGTTTTAGCATCTAGTTGTTTCTCGTGCACTGTTGCATGGTGCCAAGGTTAGGGACTTCAAAATAAAAAACAGAACTCACCAAGATGCAGGTTCCTAAGTAATGGAAAGTTTTCAGGGCCTTTATTTTATTGCTTGTCTCAGTGGGTTGTAGCTTATTCTACTGTGCTGTGCAGGTAGCACAGTTAATTATATATGGATGGTTGTGCTTATCAGTAATACAGTCACGATTCTTGGCAAAGATGCAGAGTGTCAGGGGCACGGAGGGGTGGGACACTGGTGTGTGCAGTCCCCCATCTCCCATGTCCTGGGAACCAAGGGCTGCTACATTGCACCTGACCAGACAGGAATCATTTACTTCTGTAACAAATAGACCTCTTCCTCCGCGTGTTTTCCCTGGAGTTATGTAGACATGATGTTGTTTGCTTTGAGGTCTCGTACAAGCTGCAATTTGCATATGGTGCTGGAGTTACCGACGGTTCGTTCCTTTGATTGCTGATTCTCACGGTCCTGAAATACGCCTTTAGCTGCCGAGGCAGTTGTGTAGCTGTAGGGGCTGCAACCAGGAAGGCCACAGGTTTGGCAGAAGCTGGTAGTGTTTTCTCCAAGACACGCGATATGAGTGGTCCTGCCCAGGTCCCAGCCAAAAGACAGGACAGGAGCCACGTGGCTTTGGGTCTGTTTCGTGTCACTGCACTGAGCAATGCTAAAGGGAAGGCTTAAACATTAATGAATGTCCACAGCCACCAGTTCTCTGCTTTAAAAATCCCAGCGGCATGCAGTGATGAAAAGCCAACCCTACGCGTGCTGCAGGTCCATTTCTCTGAAGGCATTTGTGTGGTTGTATTCACACAAATAAAGCCTGATCTTCAGTTATAGGAGTGCTAAAGGAAGGCATCTAACTTTTTCTCAGTATGCTGCTAATGATTTGAGGATGGCCAACTGTATTTGTTCTCAGCTACTCTAATGAACATTTCATAAATTAGTAATAAATCTGAGTTTGCAGTGGAAATACTGACTCCAAAATAGAAAGCGTGCTGAGCTGTCTCACTTTAACTCATGAAATGCTGTGAAAAGCCCAAGGGGACAAAATGGTACCGAACACTGGGTGGCTGTGGGCATGGCTTAAAGACAAGAAGTCGTTTGGGCCTCTGTAGCTGGTGACATCTCCCCCCTCCTGTTCCGTAAAAAATTTGGCTCAGATGAGTGACTAGAAACAGGAGATTACCTGTTCCATTTCTTCAGCAGATAAAAACCTAACTTGCTTTTCAGTCAAGTGCTAAGTTATGAGAGCAAATGGGATGAACACTTAGAGAGGTGTTTCAGTATTTTTAGTGTTTAGTTCGGAATGTTGAGGTTCCCTGACACTCTGTGTAATGCAGAGAACATAACAATATTAGAAATATATATCATTTTAGGGAAGGACTGAATTATGAGAAATTAGTTAGGAAAATAATTGTTCCCTCACTTGGGGAAAAATACAGTGCAACAAGAGTTAACTGAAGCATTCTAGTATTTCTTCTAAGATCAGAACACCGTGTCCTAACAGGTAAACTCACTGGTTCATGATTTTCCACGGGGATCTGATTCTCATCTTAGACACCTGTCAGAGAGCAGGAGATGGTCAAAGTCAATAGTTTCATTGGTGGAAACAAGTATGAATGAGATTAGGAGCAGACGGATATCTCTGGTCCATCTGAGCAAAGTGACTCAAATGACACATATTTAGGCCCTGATTAAAGAAAGTGCATATGCATTTGCTGAAGTCTCCCGGAAGCCAATGAGATTGAAAGCGTAGTGTGGTAGGCTTTGAAGGGCTTTGAAAGAGGAGACAATAGTGGAAGCAAAACAAAAGAGCAAGCCATCAAAGGATGTAAAGCAAAATGACAGGAACAAAGTGACAAGCTAGAAAAATGCTCTTTGCTCCCACATTCTGAATGGCTGTGAAATCAGCTTTGTACTCATTAGAGCCAATGTAAAGGAACTTGCTGTAAATGAAAATGAATGGCTTAGAGGCTGGTGTTTTGAGTTCAGACATGTAGGTGAGTGGCAGGAAGCACAAGGAAATGCCAAACTCTTGGAGCCATTGTGCAGGAGGAAGAAATAGGAGTCAGAGGTGGCCTAGAGGCAAAAAAAAATTACAGTGAGGTTGGAGGAAACTGAAGACTCTCTCAGGTTGCAGACTTGAGTAACCAACAAGACGCTCTCCACTTCTGCAGAATTTGGCACCCTTTGCCACCTTCTGTCTGTGGCCAGGTTTCTGTGAGAAGCTATCAGAGAGGCAGGCTGATGTTTCCATGTGGGTGGAGGGAATCAGGTCTGAACTAGGTCGGTCTGTGAGTGAAATGCGGGAAAGATCTAGTGGAGAGAAATCCCAGAGGTAACTGGGTACAGAAGATTGTATACAGCTTAGCTGTGAAGGGGAGAGGAAGATGGAGAGTTACAGGCACAAGTGGGATTTTGTTTTGAGAGAGGCAGACTGGGTTTCTGATGAAAGAGAGCAGGAGAAAGAGAGACAGGGCAAGGAGAGTGGCTATGATGGTTGAGAAGATGGTTGTGGGGTAATGAGGTAATTAGAGGGGAAGAGCATATGACACGTTAGGAGCAGGGAGGGTTTTGTAGAGGGGAGCTTAAAGACTTAACCTTGTTTTGGCTATTTTCTCTAAGGAAGAATTCAACAAGGTTGTATGCAGTTTTCTGCAAGATTCAGAGCTAGAAGATAATATCATCTGCGTTAATATACAACAGAAATAATGTACAATAACTACAAGGGAAATAAGTAATAACTATTACTAGTAGTACTAAACAGCCTAGATATCAAACTTCGGTTAAGGTTTGTTTCATACTATATTTCTTTTTGTTGTTATATATGTAAAAGGGCTCTGTCCTGAAAAAAAATGATTAATCCTTTATATTTTGTCTTAAATTAGATAGTATCACGCAACAAAAGCAAAGGAAGAGGAAGTACCTATAGGGTCTTCTCAGGCTAGCCTTAATGATTTCAGTCTCTATTTAAAGAAACAGCAAAAAGCATCTTTTTTGTGTTGCCTAGTGGCCACAGCAGTCATTGTGCCTCGAAGTCTGGCATAGCATCTGAATAGCTACAGGGTCATCTAACAAGAGTGAATGCAGCCTCCACTGCTCAGCCCCTAGCCTGATTACCACAAAACACACTTCTTTTGCTTGACTTGCTTTGACTGCCCAGTTGCATGCACACAACATGGTTCCTAAACCATTCCCCTGAGCTATAGCAACCTGCCAACATTTGCTAAAAGTTTACTGCTAGCCTGGGATTTGTTCCGGTGACTTTTGTGGACATGAGATTTGCTGGCATGTCAGCCCTGCTCATTTTGTATGTGATACTACAGAGCAGCAGAGGGTGAGGCTTCCCCACGCTTCTGTTCTTCTGTAGGCTGTGGAGACACCACTGCTGGGGGTGAGAAGGTAGACTTTTCCCTTACCTCTTATAACAAGAGAATTAAATCAATTATAATGTTATTTCTTTCTTTTTTGATGCTAGCATTTACACACCAGACCAAGAAACAAAGTCAGTTCTTGTAGGCCACCAAGCAAAAACTGCAGGATATTCTGTTGGTGAACAGTTTTATATCTGCCTCAGTCATCAAAATACTTGTAGTGCAGTAGACATAACTGCATAGTAAAGGAATGTGTGCTCGGCAACATTGCCATTGGCAGGACATAAACACCTTAGACTTTATCAGCATTCTGGGAGATGTTTATTACTTGAGTCTTGCTAAGTCCTTATCGCAGAAGAAAAAATACAGAAATTGGAAGGTAGGTATTTCGCTTATCAGCAGAGACAGGCATGGTGAGATTCAATCATTATTAATGCAGATGTTTTGATCTGTGAACGTATGACAAATCAACCATTTATAACAAAGATTCATAGGTGCGTAAGATCAAAGGAAGATCAGGGTGCTCATTTAGTCTGACTTTTCTATAAAACCATCAGAGAACTTTCCTGTACTTAAGCCCATGCACGTCCAGTGATGCGTCTTCTGGACTACAGAAGGTCTTCTGGGAAAACTATATAAACAAAGCATCAGTTCAGCAGTGCTAAAGAGTCCATCACCAACCTGAACGCAGTGCTCTTCTCTGTTGAAGCTTGGAGCCTTGTTTCTATCTGAATTTCTCTAGCTTTAGTCCACGTAATTGGTATTAGGCAGCTGTAATTGGTTTAGCAGTAGGTTCTTGTAATGTCCCCTATCTCTGTATCAAAGAGCATCTCTTATCAATTTATGTTGACCAAATGTATATGTTAATATCACTGACCAAGTCATCCTGCAAGCATCTGTCTTAAGCTCACTTCCGTTGTTGTCATGAGTAGCACCGAAGTCTTTGTGATTTTCCTCTTTCTGTCTGAAGTATGGATCCCAGAGCTGGGGGTCATGTTCCATTAATAGCTGATTCAGGGTTAGACAGAGAGACCTAACCTCACAAATTTTGCTTGGACAAATACACATTGCTTTAGCTGCTTTGATACCAACAACCGCCTTGGAACTTGTCAGCCAGTGTTTGCCCACCATAAACTTCAAACTGTCTTCAGTCAGTGTTTCTCAAAGCACAGTCTTCATTTTAATCACTTTCCACATGTGTGGCCTTGTATGTGGTTGCTTTAAAATAGATGATCTTTGTATCTAGGCCATCTGGTGATAGAGAAGCAGGTCAGTGGTACAGAGCAATCATCTTTATTTACTGTGTCTGTAGTCATTTGTCATTGACAAACTTCATCACTCTGTGTTTGTTTCCAGGCATTAATAGACAAAATGATTCTACCTCTCCATTCACAGGAATGTTTCCACCAGGTTCAGTAATACTGGTCAGGACTAATTGTTGTATTAAACGAGCTATTCCACTTCTTGTTTATTACTTGGATTCACAACATTAGAGTCTGCACAATTAAAGAATCTCTTCTCTTTGAGTCCCTTGGTACCTTGATTAATTTTAATCTTGACATCTTGATTTCTGGCTAAATGAGTGCTCATTTTCACCCTTGTCTTTTGTCATTAGCTTAATACCCTCCTGAATACTTTAGCCTGTCTCCTGAAAGACTTATTCCCTTCCACTGAAATAACAGCCAACCACGTTGTACACTCACTTTTCTGTGTAGAAGACAGACTTGTTCTGCTGAAAATTGAGACGCTGCCTCTTGTACTTAAATGATAATTTCTGGAATCACATATGGCACTATAACTTGTGTCACAGCTCGTAGAAATAAGCGCTGTTCCATTCAGAGTATTCATTTCGTTTTCCATTGTATGAGATTCCTTGCAAAGACTCTTGGTGGTTTTAAGATCTTTCTTCACCGACACGCTCGGTTTGCTTGCGGACTAGGCTGTGTTGCAGTTCGTGGGTATGCCCCTTATAGGTCTGCTCTCTCCTACTAGGTCGATTGTCAGTATTTCAACAGTTTTGGGGTTTACAAATGCTCGCAATTGACTCCCAGTAACTTGTAAGCGTGAGGCCGTTCGGGACGACCTCCAGAGGTCCCTTGCAACCCCAAATACTCCATGATCCTGTCAGAAACTCTTATCCCAGTCCCATCTGGAGGAGTTTTCTCCATTCTCTGGTTTATGAACTGCCAACCATTTTATGTGGTCTGCATCCTGCCTTCAGCTGGCAACTGTAGTCTTATAAAGACAATGTGTGTTTCTACCGCGTGGAATAGCAGCAGCTTGTGTGGTGTATGTGTTCAGTAGAGGAAAATGAGCCAATTGAAGTGTTGCTTTTTTGTTTTTAATTACATCCTTGTTTCCTTCCCAGGCTTCTCTCTTCTACATACTTACACGTGTGCCTCTGGAGGGAAGATTTAATAGGCTGGTGAAGTGAACTGGAATGTTTAAAAATAAACTGAAATTTTGTAATGAAGCATGTTCTGAAAGAACCCAGTTGCTATAGGGATTTTTGCAAGGATGCAATCCTTTATCTTTCATTTCTCAAAATAGAGGTTTTACATTCCTTGAGCCAAATGAGACTGTTCTTATCCAAGCTTTGGAGACTGTTCAATGTCATCTAGATGGACTAGTTACTACAAGACAATATTACTCATCCCACCCGTACATAAAGCAAACCCATTAAGCTTCACTGCATGTGGTTTGTATTCACCGTTTCATTCATGAGAGTTGAAAGTGCCCAAACTACTGCAGCACGGAAGTGAGTCCCTGAGAAGATCTTCAGTCACCACCAGCCAACAAAACATTCACTTCCACCACCGCAAAAACTATTTCCAATCTGTCTGATTCCAAGGCAGCTCCTTTTCTTTTGGCTAAACTTCCTGCATCCACCTCTGCCCACTCCTTGGAACCTGCATGAACATCTCTGTTTGGAAGCAGAGTTCCTGTTCCATTTGTAATATGCTCAATTTATTTTCTTTATATCTTTTACTCATAAACCTGCTGAAAAGTCAATAGGTTAATTATTACTGATACAGAATTAGAGTCTAATTTTGTTGTAAATAGTTTAACTGCTAGTCCTCCAACCTGGCTTTAATATAAGCCTTGTTCGGCTGCTACCCACCCTGGTAAATCTGCCAGGCACCATAGATGGTTTATCTGACGTGTTAGTTATTAACAGTTTCTGCTCTTGTTAGAGCATGAAAACTTGATCAAGTTCTTTCTGATTGTTTTGTTTATTCATATTCTTATATCTAAAGGTGTTTTTTTTTGAGGAGGAAAAAATCCCCCCCAAAGAAAAAAAAATCCATTACAGGAAATTGAAAATTTCTTTGGATTTTCATAAAAAACACAGATAACTCTTTTGCCGAAATTCTCTCTCCATTACAACAACAACAAAGCAAACAAAAGAAAAAGCAAGTGAAGATTCATGGACCAGTTCTAATGGTGACGCATCACTTTTGAGCAATTTTTGTTTACCTGGTGGCATCCTCCCATATTTTTGCAGCAAGTTAACACAAAGTCTGAATGCAGGAGTGTCTTGATTATCTTCTTTGACGGTTTTTCTCATGTTGGAATTCGCATAATAAAACATTTCTCATGATAAGACACGTAGGATTGGCTTTGAAAAAGTACAAGCATGACTTTGTTTTCCTGATCCACCACAAAAGGCTCTTCCCTCCAGCCCCCACTCCTCCATCTTCTCAGTTCTTCCAAACTGAGAAACAAAGATAACTTCTGAGAGAGAGAGGAAAGTCATGTACCCCAGCCTGCATGTCTCAGCATGGACCAATGCCGAATCTGTGTCTGGCTTTGAGCTTTTATGTCTGCTTGTATGTTTTGATGATGTATTGTAATTGTTTTTAACGCAGCACCTGAAAGATAATTTCTGTTCAAGGCTCCAAGGTTGGCAACTTGAAAACCTACTTGAAGTGGGGAAATGATTCAAGTTTATCTGATACTTTATAAATTGGTCTTATTTGTAAGGAAGCGGCAACATTAAAGTGACATTAGTGTTCGTGAAAAACACCAAATCAGCAGGCTAACACAAGAAGGTTTGAGTTCCTTTCTTCAGTGCCATCTCCTATCCAGTAACCACAGCCCATAAAGTAAATGGGCTTTAGAAAGGGAAAGAACATTTATGTTTTAATTCTGTGGCCTGTCTGTTGGCATCTGGCACCCTGGAGCGTCCCCGGATAACCTGGCCTCTGGCTGTCGTTCCTGAAAAGCACAAGGCTCCTGTAGGTCCTGTGCCAGCCCCACGCAGGACCTAGGGCGCTGGGTGCCGTTGTGCAGACGCCTGATTTATACCCTTGCTGCCCAGGGACCACTTGGTGTCTGGTACCCAGTGGAAAGCCTCCAAACAGCATCCAGCTGGCGAATGCTAGCTCTGGAGGAGGTAGCCGGACACCTAAAGACCTTGCAGGTGGTGGTAGTTTCTGACCACCCCCGGTAACTCTGCTGGCCTTGTCTGATAGAAGTGGAAGGCCGTTGTGGTCGGTGCAAGGAGGACAGCAGTTGGGACTCTTTCTCAGGTGCAGACTCTTTCTCAGGTGCATCTCAGAGTGTTTCCCATCATATGCCCGGCACCACGGGAGGCAGTGAGTGTATCCTTGCATCTAGTTACTCCAACTAGTAAGGGTGATAGAGCACACTGGAAGGCTGCATTCCTCAGAGTATATTTCTCAGGTATATTTCTTTCATAAGAGACTCTTGTATTTCTCTGTTTTGCTTCCTTGCAAGTTACCTGAGTATTTGCTGCTTCTTTCCCCTCTGTGCTATGCCCCCCTTCCATGCTAGACACCATGCCATGACCTCCCCTGCCCCAGCAGGGCTATGTATATTCATCTCCTATGCTACCAGCTTTGTTCGTAGTCTTTCTTCTTCTTTCCCATGCCACTCTTTTCTGTCTTTCTGCACGTGATTTGCCTGCTTCGTGCCTGTCACTCATATTCTCAATATTCACTCATATTCTTCAGTAAAGTCTTATCTGCTCTAGTCATCATTCTTTCCCTTTATTTACACTGCTTCTTTGTCTCCCGTGTTTTTCTTCATCTTCAGGAACCCCCTACTCTTTCCACATCCAACCAGTCATCCTTGCAAACATCCCTTTCTCTCCCAAGCTTCCTTCCCATTGTGCATTTTTTCATACTTTGCCTCCTTTTTTTTTTTTTTCCACCTCTCTGGGCAGAGCTGTGTCCACTGGTGCCTGGAATATTCCCGGCTGTTCTGGAATTGATTGGAGGTGATATTCTCAGGTTATTGTGTTACAGGGAAATGCTGCCAAGCACCAGGCAGTCCCGGCTGCACTTTGACCCCTCACAGCAAGGCAAGAGAGGCTTCTTCCCCATGCTTTTGGTTTGCTGTTGCCATATGGAAAAGGCAGATGGTGTTGATCAGGAAGTTAATCTAGAAGCGTATCCGTTTCATGCCGTATGCGTAAGATTTGTTCATTAAACTTAGAACTCTAATTTAAAGCCAATTAACAGAGTGATTTGAAGAGACTTGTTGTTTTTGAAGTTCAAAAGAGATGCTAAGTCTCTGATTTCAGTCTTTGTACATTCCAGAGCCTGTATAACTATTGCAGTGTTGCCAACTCTCCTGGTGTTTGTTTTTTGTTTTTTTTTTTTTTTGTCTCTCTTATTTTATTTTTCCACTTTTTGGAGTGATAGGATTTTTGCCACAGGCTGGAACCAGTTGGTGAAGCCTTATGAACCCCCAGATTTCTGCCCAGTTTTAGCTTTACGTTTGGAGGAGGGTGAGCAGAACTTGTTTGTCCTTCTATCCCCCCTGCTGAAAGCCAGCACCGCTCCCTCCTTCCTCCCTTCGGCATCCCAGTGTTGTTCCCTCTAAAAGTAGGAGCTGGGTAGGAGGTAGAAAGAGGGAAGAAGCCCTGAGCTGCTCTGTGCCATCATCACACCACTTCTGTCAGTATGGGGTCATCTTTGCTTCCTATCCTCCCTCCCCACAGCATCTCCCAGGAGGAGTCTGGGACTCCCCCCAAAGCTTTCTCAAGCTTGGAAGGGGCATCAGGGGCCTCCAGGCAGGCAGCTATTGCTCTACGTGTGCACACCCCAGCATACAGCACCAATTTCCAGCTGTTACCAACCCCCTGTGATTGGTCCAAGGAGGCCATTCCTAATAAACGTCAAGATTGGAAACCTGGTGTCAGGAGGACCCAGTAATATTTATTACTGCAGTAAATAAATATTACTGCAGTAATATTTATGCTGCTTTTACCTGAGACTGATATTCTGTAAACACTTGTAGATCCTTCAGCAACAGACAACGTGTTTGGATAGTCCCGACGTTTAGTAGCAGCATGTGGACAGAGAAAACTTTCCTTAGTAATTTGAAGCTGTTGCTGATATAAATGAAAACAGAGGGGTCAAGTTTTGGTCTGGTGTAGAGCTGATGACTTCACTGCGTTAACTGCTGCTACTTCTGTGTAACCGAGAACATAATTTGCCTCAAACCCTGGGAGACTGAGAAGGATCACAGCAGCCTCTGTGTTAAGCCAGTGTTCAAAACAGTTGGCTCACGTTGAATTTCATAAGCAGACTGTGTATCCAGAAGATTTTAGCAGTATGACACTGTCCACTGCAAAAGAATAGCTGGCAGGAGCATCTCTTTGCTTGTACCAACTAAAATGGCACGGCACGCCAGGGAGAGCTGCCAGAAGCTGTGCTGCCTCAGCGTGGGGGGCAGTGGGGCAGAAGCTGTGGGTGCGTGAGGACAAACCTGGGCAGGACCCCGCGAGGGCTGTCCCAGCTCCCATCGCTCACACTAGGAGCCGGCCGTGCCGTGGTGGACGTGGTGCTGGTGTCAGCAGCAGGCGCACCCCGACCCTGTCCTCTGGTGGGTGCCAGTGAGGGTCACCCCAGTGCTGCTACTGAATATTCAGGGAGGGATGGCCAAGAGTGGTGATTCGTGTTTGACAGATCAGCCCGGTGGGGGAAATGTCTGCTTTCTGCTCCGTCCAGGGGAGGAGAAGGGGGTTTCCTGATGAAAGAGAAATCCTGAAGAAGAAAATGTCTTTTCAAGAAAAGGGTGTGCGGGGCTATGTCTGATGAGTATCTGTTTATTCCCAAGGTTGCTGGCAGTCCTTTTCAGGCTGATGCCCTCTAAAAGGCACAGGCATTTTGGGACAGCTCTTTTGACCATTCCTCAAGCACTTAGCAGGAGGGATTGTTTTATTAGGAAAGTTTATTGCTTCTTGTTTTCCCTCAAAGGCAAATGTGACTTTGTTGTTTTTAATTCTATTGGGATTTCTCCCTTTTAATATACAACACAGCTGTTAAAATAGCTGGGGTTGTCTAGGGCAAATCATATAGCACTTTCCTTGTTCAGATCTCAGATGGCTGCCTTTTTAGTGTCGCTGCAGAATTATATTACAGGGCATATGAATAGTGCTGGTATTAGTGTCAAAATCAATTACCCAACCCTCCTCCTGCAGAGAAAGCTACAAACCTTAGGAACAATCTGAGTAATCCATTTTGGGTTTCTAATTCTGAGTAATGATGGAGGGCAGGGACTTGTGCTTGAATAAGTGCACAGGGTCTTTCTCTGTATAGTCACTCCTAAATGCATGCTCTTTACAGGAAAAAGCAAGCTCCCTGTGAAACCCTTTTTCATGCCAAATGGCTCACTGCTAAGATTAATCTGTCATTGAATTTATAAATTCTGTGTGGCACAGAGCAGCAAAAAAAGTTTAGCATTGAACAGAAAGCAAACTATGCATTGCTTAAAAAATGAATGTAGTGCTCCTGGATGGTGTGGATTGACTGCCTCCATCAATATATCTTCTCGTACTGGTAATAAAAATACTTCCATAACCTTGTGCCTCCGAGGATCTCAAAGCACTTTGCCATATTTGCAAAGTGCTATTTCCTATTTTATGGCTGTGGAAACCAGCTGTGAGAGAGGTTAAGCTTTTTGCCCAGAGACACAGAGGGGATGGTAGCAGAGCCGGGACAGGGACCTAAATCTCCAGAGCTCCATCGCTGAGTCCTGGTCACACGCGGCTGATGCAGGGGCTTGGTGGTCGCTGTGTCTCAGCTGTCACCCGTGGAGCCTCGGGAGGTGGGAGGTGGCAGTGGTGTTGGAGCTCCCTCGCTCCTGTGCTGTGGGTGGAGGTGCCGAGCAGGGCAGGACCCAGCTGGGAGGATGCTCGTGTCCTTCTGGGCTGGGGAGGTCAGCTCTGGACAGGGGGACATGGGTGGCTGTTGGGGGAGAGCTGCTTTTGGTCACTGCTGCCCTGGGAAAAGCCCCCGTAGCTGGAGCCTCCAGCCAGCTCTTCCCCAAGCACCTTTACGCAGCAAAAATAATTACAGACTTATTATCCTAAATCCTCTAAGATTAGAGTTGTTGCATTCCTTTTATTTTTTTTCCCTAATCCAGTATTTGAGAAGGATTTACCTGTTTAATACAACCATTTATTTGAATCACTTCATTTTATTTTTTGTTCCAAATTTATTTGAAAGGGAAGCGTACAGCGACAAAGGCCAGATTTTCTCATACGGGCCTGATCTCTTGTCAGATTTTGGTTGGGTAAATGACACATCTGAGAAACCAGGTCCCTACTGAGGTGTCTATGGCAGGGATTTAGAGATCTCACATCAGGCACCACTCTGGAAAAGAAAACATGCTTCACAGGCGAGCCATTTCTGGTTCCAGCCTGTCCCCTCCCCTCCCAGGGCTGCGGGGTTCTGCAGCCCGCGGCCCCCCAGGGACGCCTCCCGCGAGGGTCAGGGCAGCCCCGGGGTGCGAGGGCGAGCGTCTGGTTTCAAACACGGGTGCCAAGCCTTGAAAAGGGGGACTAAGGAGAAACAGGTGGGGGGCTCGTCACGTAGCCTCCGAGGTTTGTTTGCTTAACGAACAGAAGCCCAGGCTGTCAGACCGAGGTCAAATACTCCTCCAGTTTGAGTGTGGTTTTTTCATGCGTGGTCTGTAACCCAACCTGATTTCTGGATTAAACATCCTGGCCCCAAGAACCTGCCCCGTGTTTGCCACCGAGCCCTGCACATGCTGGGACAGGACCTCAGGGGCCACCTCAGCATTTGCTGGAGCATCGCCGAAGCCTGTAACTGCGGGCCTCGTCCTTTCCAACGCGAGCCGGGCTGTTTAAAGCCGCAAACTGGGACCGCGATGCATCGCCCAGCGGTGCCATTACCAGCAGCTGTGCCTGGAGGCTGCTGGGGCGAGATGTTTGGTGGCCACCATCCTGCTGCAGCCTGGGCAGCAGCAGTGATGCTGAGGAGTTGGACAGTCCTCCAGGATGCAGGGGGAGGGAGTTTTGAGTTGATACAATGGCAGGGGAGCTGCCCGCACACAGAAAGAGCTCTGGTTTCCCAGGCATCTTTTGGCTGATCCAGTTAACTCCTGTAAGGAAAATAGCCAGAATGCTCCCAAGTATCTCAGGAGCTGAAAAATTTGCATCTGAAAAATTGTAGATCCACATTAAAAATAGAAGGGAAAGGAGGAATTAGCTGTGGGTTTTCCCAGGACCAGCCTGAGGCTGGGAGTGCCGCGTAACTGCGGGTTCTGTGGAAACAGGAGTCACCTGGAGACATTTGAAATAAAACAAGTTAAAATAGGGGAAATGAAAGTGTTTGCTGTCAGAAATGAAGCGAGCTTGCTTATTTCATAGAAACCTCATTTTTATGTGAAATTTGCAGTGTGCATGTATTATATTTTCTTTAGGGAGACAAGATAAATTTGTGACAAAGAACAAAGGATGAAGCCAGCAACAGGTTGGGAGCTGTGTTTTTTCATAGCCATAAGCTTAAAAAAAATGTTTGTGCTTTGATATTTTCTGTTTTGTGGAGCTTTCACCAGCACTTGCTTTGCTATCTGTAACGGGGGTGAAGCTGCAGCTGATTTTCCCATACGACTGGTCAGGAGAGAAGAATTTCCTTGGGAGGAGGGGAATTGGTTGATGTTAGTCCTCACCGCTCCTCACCTCCTACAGACCCGCTGTGGCCTACCCGTACTCAGCGCTGAAAAGGGCTGGGCAGGGCACAGGGTCAGCACTAGCGTACAGAACAAGCACAAACTGGGAAAATAAACAAACAGAAACAACTAAAGTGTGCTTTTATCTGTTACCAGTACTGGAAAGTTTTTGGCTGACTTTTTTTTTTTATTATTATGGTGGACTAGGTCATGTACAGGATGAACAAATGAGTTTTATACGTACTGAATTTCTGCATCTCACACGTCCCTCAGTCCTGCAAAGCCCTTTGGACACATCTGCTTTGCTACACAGCCCAAGTCTAAGAGAGGCTAAAAAGTGTTTTGGTTCTGATCCTTTTAGGCCTTCAGCTTCTTGAAGCCACCTTTGCAGGGCTGTGTCCTTTCTGCCTGTAATTGCCATACTGGCTGTCTCTCTGCAGTCAGAAACCCAGCACATCTTTGCTGCTCACAGTTTACTTTTGAGCTCTGCTGAAGCATTGGCTGCTTCCTTGTGGAGCTGATTTTGCCTGTTATTGTGAGTGACCAGAATCTGGTTTTGTTTTGTGTCCTGTAGGGTTGCTGAGCTGGAAGATGCACGCCTAAGATGGAAACTTCTGCTTCAACTGCTGCTGGGAAAAAAGAAGGAAAAGGTGCAGTTCTGGAGGGGAATGGCTTTACGGAGACGGGGAAGAAACCCACTCCTTTAGCAGCTGCAGGAGCAGCAGTGGCACAAGGAGGTACTTTATGTTTTCCACACTTTGAAAGCAGCAGGGGTGTTTTTCATTAGACTGTAAGAATTTAATAAGCACGGTGGCATCTGTCCTCCTGTGAACACTGAGTTTATTGGGGTTCTCGGCCGTTGGAGGTCACAGGAGTGGGAAGCTGTGTCACTGTGTGGTGTCTGAATGTCACCGCACTGTGACAAGTCACCGGCAGTCCTCATGATCTGGCCTGGGGCTGGGGAGGTGACATGCGCCCATCGGAGAGGAGAGCTGAGGCGGCACATCACCACGGGCCTTCGGTGGACCAACGCTGCACGGTGGAGGCAGCACGGTGCCAGCCGCTCCTCCATGGAGGGGTTAAAACATGGCTGGCCCTGTTACCGTGGTCGGGGTCGGTGTCATGCGCCAGATGTGATCCTGCTAATGAGCTAAACAGGCTGCGTCATCTTCAGCTCTCGCTGCTGGGATTTTGTGGTTGGGGAGGAATTTGGGATAGTCCATCCAAAGTTGTTCACAGAGATAAAGACCGTTCCATCTGTGTTGTTACATCAGAAATAGTTGAGGTCTTGACTCCTGTTTCTGTCAGTATTTTTGGTGAGGTTGTGGTCCTGCTGGTCCATCAGGATGCTTTCATGGATGGGAGCAGGGTCGGTTTTGGTGGCTGTAACACCAATGTGTGGGGGACGTGCAAGCACATTGTCCCCTCCTCCTCCCACCTGCCCATGTGGAACAGGCAACATACCACCCCAAAAAGTGCATCCCTCAGTAACACACGTGCGTGGGGCTGGTGGTTCTCCAGGGTGGTGCCAGGGCCCTTTGTGGTGGCTCCAGCCGTGGGTGAGGCTGTGCCCACCAGGGAGGCACTGCACAGCTCTTGCTGGGGACCAGGACAGGGCGTCCCTTCTGGGCAGGGTGTGAGGAGACAAACTTAGAAGGGGCTGCACAGCTCGGATGTGACAAGGGACATCCCAGCTGTGTAAACTTTGCAGAAAGCCTTTTTGTTGATGTTTAAAATATAACATATTGCTAGCCAGATTCTACCCCAAAATGAACCCTTCTCCACCCCTTCCTTCGCCGCTCGGTGGTTTCTCACCACCCTGGAGAGCCGGACTATTCCTCTGCAGGCTCCTCTGCCTCTTACACAGCTTGTCTAGAGAGTTTGTGTTTTTTGTTGGCAGAGCTGGGAAGATAGATCCTGGCCCAAACTGCTTAAATCTGCTTTATCTATCCTTTCTTTCAACACCTTGGTTACCCAGTTCTCATTTCCACTTTGTCCTGGGAAGATTCCAATGTACGGAATAAGGAAGCAGCTGCTAGAACATATTCTAGCAGATTAGTTCATGACTTTGATAAACTTTCATAGCCAAAGGGAAAGATTTCCTTAAAAAGACCCAGAAAATGTCTTGCACAGATTTGGTTGGAAAGTCAAAATTTCATACTATTGAGTGGGTTTTGAGCTACCTTCCTCATGAGCACTATGCAGAGTGACAGAAAGTAGAGCTTGCTGGGCTGTAGAAATAGGGGAAAGGCAGAAATGTCGACACACTGAAGTTTGCCACCCCCTGCAGACTTTGATCCCTGTTAAAGAAGTGACACTGCAGAAAGCAGAGGCAGCCCACTCTCGGCATCATCTAAGTGACTGGCAGGTTCAAAGGTTTGATAGGTGCCAATGAAGTCCAAGCATGTGCTAAAATTCAAAGCCCACATACATGCTGTTGCTAATAAACACTGTCTCCCCACCTGGCACATACCCTGGGAGTGCCTCCACCGAGGAGGCAGCCTCCATGTTTCCAGAGATGTGATGGAAATCAGGGTCCCCCCAAGCTGGGGTGTCCATGGGCCCTTTTGGTACCCCCAGGGTCTGGGTTGGTTTTTATATGTCCAGCTTTATACGTCACGTTAGCAGAGTGCTCTCTCTCGCCTTTGGAAAGAATGATTTACGGGCTCAATATTTCCACTTTTATTAAGAGGAAGTGGAGAAGTGAGTGGAGGATTGTTTGAAGATGTCGGGAGAAGCATGATGAAAGCATTGTGTAATGAGATGTAAAGAGCGAAATCTATATCATGCTGGGAAGAGGAGTGCTAATAAATGACCTGAAATGGCCAGCAGTGAAGGAGCTGGTGATGGGCTGCAGGCGTCGGGGCCCTGCAGGTAATGCAAGCCGTGTTGTGGTTCAGGGCTCTTCTCTGAACTCTGGCCAGAAGTAATCCTTGCTCCTGCGAGGGCGCAGCTCTGCGCGTGTGCTTGTAAGTAGAGAAATTAATACAAAGTCTTCTTGTAACATCAGTTAACTGCAAGGTGTGATGTAGCAGATAATAAAAAGGCTGGGTAGCGTGGCGAGGCTGTACTTACATAGTATTCATACTAATATAACATATTTGCTTCACTAAACTAGTGTAATTACTCATAACAGGCCAGGAATATACATATTTATGCTCATATTCTTACAGAAGAAAGCAAACGAGGCATGGAGATTAATTACGTTGTTCAGCTCAAGGAGGGAACAGCAGCAGACAGGCTTTAAAGGGAGGGCCGCCAAGCTCCCCACCCTGCTTTGGGGCCATACACACATCTTTATTCTCATCCAACACGAACTCTTGGTTTTATTTATTGTAGAGGTTTTACTCTTTGTACTAGCATGTGAGAAAGTGGCAGCAAAGCTCAGCTCATGCTGCAGATCACCAAGCTGCTCTCCGGAGCCAAGCAGACATAATTTGCAACACATTTCTCCTTTCTTCTACTGAGTCACACAGATGGAGTGCCAACATAGCGTGTTTCTCTGATCACAGGGTTTTCTTCTTCCCTTGTAGAAATGAATAGATTCCTAAGGGTTTCTTTACAATTAAGGTAATTGAAGCAATAAACTTGAGTATTACTTAAATAATTGAAGAATAGCTTTTTTATTATATTATTATTTAAACTATATTATTGTAATGTAATAATATGTCCAGTCTCAATTGCTAGTTCTCCTGCTTTGGATATTTTGTCCTAAATGTTTGCAGCCTTGAACAAATTAAGTTATAGCTCTAGGAAAAGAGATCAGCATTGTTGATGCTGTCAGTGGGAAAGAGTCCTTTTGTATTAACAATCTGTGTCTTGTATTTTCAGTGTCCTAAAGCTGCTGTTTTAGAGATCTTCTCTGATTTTTTTTATAGTAACTCATTGATCAGATGTTCTGAAACTGGCCTCACAGAAAGGACATCAAGGAAATCTCTCCTAATTTTCTAGTTTTCCATAAATCACGCTGGTCAAGGAGTCAAAGCTCCTCTCTTCTGTTTCAGTAGGTGCACATGTATACGTGTGATGGAGATGGAAGCTGGTGCAATGATAATATTTAGGAGCTATAGACAGTCAGATCTATAAAAGACCCTCCCACTTCTGGTGCCTCGAGTTCTGGAAGGGCAAGTTCACGTTTAGAAAACCCATTTGCTGAGTGCAAAAGTGCATTTTGCTTCAAAGAGAGAAAAGATTTTGGAGCAGAGCAGCATGTGAGTGAGACCAGGTTGGGTCCTCCAGGTTAGCACTGCAGTAGCCTCCGCATCAGCACACCCGAGGAAGCCCAGGCGTGTGGCTGCAGGAGAAATTTAAATGAGCCACTCTTTCAAAGGCAGAGATATTTAGGAAGATGGGTTTCTCATATTGTAATAAAAATTAAATACAAATTCTCCTAAATGCTAACTGCCTGACTTTAACAAGACCCAGAATGCACCTTTTCCTCTCCACCCCACCCTCAGCATGACACAAACACCAAGTTCCCAAATTGATGGTGTTTATGTTTGAAACATTTTTCTGATGTCTGGCTCTGTCAAGACTAATTTTAGCATTTCTAAAGCTGGGTAAAAATACAGCCTCATTACTTTGATGTCAGAGCATAGTTTACTATTAGTATATTCTGGGGTTTATCATTTTAGTCATGTTTAACACGGCTGCAGCAGGCATGCACTATTAAATCTGGCTTATTTTACATTCCTGTCCGAGATTATTTATTTGGAACAATTTCCTCTCTATCAAAAGACACAGCTAATGCTGAGTTTTAATGTGTTATTTACACACAAAATAACCTATTTACAACTCAGTATCTGCCGCAGGGAGAATGAATGGGGCAGTGCTCCCTTCATCCTGTTGTATCTGAGTTTAACAATCTGGATTGCTAATAGAACCATTTATCACAGGGTGGTAATTTATTTTATGTTAGCTGCACAGGTCTCCCTGCCTCTGATCTATGGAAATACTTTGTATATAATGAAGTTCAACAAGTCATTTGGTGTAAACATGGGGAAACCAAGCTTCAGAACCAGTAAGGCTCTGGCTACGCTTTCTTCCAGGAGGTAACAACTCTCCCCTGATATTAAGGCTTTGCTTGATGAAATACAGCTCTTTGCCCCGCGTGCGCTGTAAGGGCAGAGCGTTGGGCTTTTCTGCAGTGGATCAGAGATTGGGATGGAGTTTGGTCACTTGATTTATGGGCTGGCGGGAATGCTCAGTGCTGCAGAAGTAGCACACTCAGCCCTTTCATAGGCAGAGGAGAAGGGCAGGGAGCACCTCCCATCTCTCTCCAGAGGTCTTCTGTAAGCAAGCCCCGAGTGGTGTTGGCAGGGCGTCCTTGTGCAGTTCAGCTTGTCTCAGCGCTGGATTATGGGAAGACCATGTAAATGAGGAGGAGGAAATGCCAGCATCCCAGCAGACCTCACTGAACTGAAAAACATATAGTTTGTGTGGCCTGAGACTCAGACAAATTAGAAGGAGAACAGCCCCTATGAAGTCATCTCCTCTGTCCACCCCGGAGGGGAAGGGATCTTCTCCAAAGCATGTTTTTCCTTCGGTCATTCACATTTTCCAGAAAAAGGGATATAACCAGTACAAGCACATTCTTAGCTCCCCTACCCTGTATTGCTTTGCTGTATACAACTTAAAAATGTCTGGATTGGCTGCAGGAGTGAAGGGAGCAAGTGGTCAAAACAGAATGATGGGAAAACCCTGTAATTTAGACTGAAAAATTCTCCTGCCAGCTACTGTCTCTATTAAGCATCTTCTGCATGTAGCTCAGTGGCCCCCACCTCAGGTAGGGCTTCAGCACAACACTGATGTGAGAGTGCTAGCAATCAAAAATTGTATTTCTTCCCTGAATGCTTCTGTCAGTCTTAAATGTGATTCCATCGGGTCTTACAGTGGATTTCTTTCTCACCATAGCCCTCCTGGCTGACCAGATTTTCTACGGGTCTCTCCTGTGTACCCACTGGCTTCCCTCTGGAAAGCCAGAGATGCGCGCACCCGTGCAAGGCTGATGCTGTCCCTCAGTCGCAGGATATCAAGGGCTGTGACCAGCTGAAAGCTTTGTATTACGTTGGTCACTTGAAGCCTGCTCTTTGGGGTAGTTTAGGGGAATCCACATAGAGATGGATGAAGTGCAACCCACGATACACCTTTTTTATGTTCAAATAACAATATCTTTTGTACAGGCGTAGTGGAGAGCACTGTGGGAGTAGATAGATCTATTATTTCAGCTATATGTGACAGAATTTAAATAATTAAAATTGCCATAAACTGTGCCACAAAAACACATAATCTGCCTGATCTCTCTCCTTCATCCAAGGCTTTCAACCCTGGGTTTCAGTCAGCAACAATCTTTGTTGGGCAACCCTTCAGTTCATCAGGTGATTGGAGTCCCACTACTTGGCACTTGCTGTTAAGATGGTTGCTTGGTTGGTTTTTTCCTCCTGGGGGAAACCCCCTTCCTGAGCCCCGACGCCGGGTTTCTCTGTGTGGTAGCCAGCCCTGTGGGCAAAGGTGCAGCCTCAGAGTGGGTTACCATTAATGTTTACAGGCCTTGTGGTTCACATCACATGAAGAATGCTTGTGTCGTATCACCCAAGCACTTGATGATATAGTAAATTCATAGTATCAAACAGCATTTATCGATTGTATGCAGCTCCCCCAGAATGTCATACCAAAGATTCCTGCCGCTTCAGCCCATTACAGATGCCATTACAGACGCCAAAGTACTTTGAAGACAGAGCAATTTAATCTTGCCCCTAACCACGTTGCAGGATTACACACCAGTTCCAAAAGCTTTTATGGGTTTAAAATAGAAAAAGGTATTCTTCACAGGCTGGTTCAGGCACTGGTGATCCCCACCACTAAGTACCACCTGAAAGACCTTTGTATTTTTTGAGTGTGTTATCACCATCATTAACAGTAGTCATCATAATAATAGCTTCTGCTTTTCCTGTTACTTTGTAAGCTTCAAAAGCTTATTCTGGCAAGTGCTGATATATCTCCTTTCCCATGGATACAGTTTAGACTTCACTAAAGTGCCACTCAGAGGGCACCTAAATATAACCTTTTTAACCAATGCTAAACTTACCTGTTTGTAGATTGCTCACATTTAGTCAAGTAAGAAAATCGGTGGTGATAATGGATTATATTTATGGTGATGCTTTCCTGGACTGCCTCTTCTGTGCTGCCAGTGTGTTGCCACAGTTCGTATTTTTAGCCTCTGTGTCAGCTTTTTACCTGAGAATCTGAGAGTTTGCACAGGTTTTATAAATTAATTCTCCCAACACCATCCATTAACCATGGTATTTGAACCTGCCACAGTCATGGGGGACTGGGAACGGGAATTGTTTTGTCTGAGGTTGACTGGCTAAATTTTAGGTGTTTAGTTTGCCCCCCTTTGCAATGGGGGGCATAAATTGCATTGTGGAGATGGGTGCTTTTTTCCCTGAAGGACTTCATGCCTGATTTAAGGTGGCTAATGTTAGGTATGGCGAATTCAAGTCTTTGTGCCTTGGCCAAAATTGTGCAGAGTAGTATTAAAGCCAGGAACCAAGGTGGAAGGAGATTGATGTTTTAAAGGTCATCATTCACGTTCATCAGCCCGCAGCCAGATGAGCAGGCTGAGAGCCCTGGCTGCCAGCTCTGAACTGAAATCTCACCCCAAGGCTTCTCAAGTCGGAGCCAAACTCAGCCCCCAGGTATCCCCCAAGCTGGGGGAGCAGCTTCCCCAGAGCTGCTGCGGCTTCACACCAGCACTGACAGGACTAGTGTTTCACCTGCCTGTTCGGACGGATGGGCAATTTAAAATCCCCACTAAGCAGCCCAGGAAAAACCAGTAAATTCTAAAGGCTACAAAAGGCTCCTAAAAATAACCCAAGTGGAGGAAGGCTATTAATGCAGAAGTAAATAATTATGCTAAGGGAAGCAACTAGAGAGTCCAGTTGTGTAAATCACTTTAAGGAGAACAAGCCTTAGATAAAATCCATTCTTTTATCACACAGATTAAGTCTTCCTTTTGACGCTAAATAATTGATAGGGTTTGGCAGAGCGTTCCACGGCTGCCTCTGTGGAGCAGTGGGACTGCTCCCGAGGTCAGACAAATGGCAGAGAAAAATGTTCTTAGAAATGCTGTGTATCCAATACCAGTACCAAGAAACGGGGCTTGTATTCCCGGCACTTCCTGAAGAATTTCTGCATAGCCTTGAGAAGACAGCCACACACCTCGGAGTGAAAGGAGGACTTGGTATTTCTTGTCTCCTCCTTAAACTGCAGCCAATGAAAACAGGCAGTCTGTTTTCATGGCTTCGTGTGCTGGTGAGCATGGTGCAGAGCACACCATTTCTCCACGTTCCTCTGCACAGTTTTTTTATTTTTTTAATAAGAGAACATGAACTACGCTGTCTGGGAACTCAGGTCCTGTGAATTCTCTTGTCTTTGTCAGCCTCGATACTGCCTTCAGCCTCTTGTGTATGAACATCCCACTGTGACAGGGAGAAATCATTGCTCCCATTCTGCAGACAGGCAACAGAGAGGCAGGGAAATTTTTTCCAAGGCCAGGGTGGCTCTAAGGAGTTTCACGGTTTCAGAGACAGAAGCAGTCATCTCTGCAACTTTGGAAGTCCATAGGTGGTGTACGTATGACATCCATGGTGGTGGAGAGGGCTAAGCCCAGGTCCCTTGGGTCACCATATCCACTAGCAAGTCCTTCCTGTCTCACTGATACGGCACATAATTGTGGTTAAATGACTCATATTCTCATGTCTGTCTGCCAAATGGAGTTGTTTCTTTCCCCAAAGGGGAGCTGAACATAAGCTGTCTATGTATCATATAGTGCCTTTGAGAACATCGTCTTGCAGAAGTCAATACCATTTCTTTACGTTGTATAAGGCTACAGAAGTGTTCAGTAGCAATAATAGCTTTTTACTGATTTAAAACTTATTTTTGAAAGAAGGCTTATAAGTAGGGGACTATAATGAATAATAGTTTTCCAGAACCAAGTGGCACAGAAACAGCAGAATCCTTAAATTCTGAAATAAATCAAGATCCCAGGAATTCTGTGCAGGCTGTTTTGGCAGGGTGAGTTCTCTGACCTTAACAGTAATGCCAGAGAGCAGACCTCAAGCCAAGATCATAAGCTTTGCTCTACCATAGAGGAATTAAGTAGATCTAGTCATTTCATACTAACTGGCCTAGGATTGTATTAAACTTGTGAGTTTACATGTGTTCCAAAGCAACCTGCGCTGGGTGTTCTGTGACTCCTGTAGTGATGTTGGGCTGAGATCAGGCATGCTCTGGTGGAAAGAAATGAGCTATGGCTTGGGCACTTTGACTGAGTCCAAAACGAAAATAATAAAAAAAAAATCACTGTGTGAGATCCCACTGGAACACAAATGAAAAATATTTCACACAAACTTGTCTGAAATCAATTCTATGTTTTCTACAATCTGTTAGAGAGTTCTATAGAGCTTTTCTACTTTTTTTTAATACTTCTTTCCATCTTCTGGAATTCCAGCTACTTTTAGGAATGTATTCCAGTGGAAATGCTTCCAATTGCAAGTAAAATGTAAATAAGAACAGGAGTACTGCAAGCAAAATATTTATGTTTACTGTCATTAATATCTGATCTTTAAAATACAGTAACATTTGTAGGGATTGAATGGTACTGCTTGGGCCAGAAAGCTGTCCTCTTTTTTCCTGTGTGGATCAGCTCCTGACTGTGACAGATTTTCAAAAAAAAATAATCACAGCTTGCAGCAGATGCATCCCTAAGTAAACAGTTAAAGTTGATGTTTTAATAACTTCAGTTGTATTGATGTAAAAGCTCAGTGTCTGAGCATTCCTGAAAAGCATCCAATAGAGGAGATGTCTGCCCATAAGCCTTGGCCCCACGTGCACTGCTTCCACTATGGTTTAGTTGTTTAAACCAGCACAGAGATAGGTCTGCACCTAATGAGAAGCTCTAACCCTGCAGAGAGTGGTAAGCTCTAGATCCAAAGTTTTGGGAAACATTTTAATTATCCCCAAGCAATTTTTTTTGTGATCTTTATCTGATCTGTTTTTCTATCCTGGACTCTCCTTGGTTTATGGCTGCTATTTGTGGGGAGGGCCAGCTGCGACAGGAGAACCAAGCATCTGCCACTTCTGCACGCTCGCTGGGGTGATACTGGTGTCCTGCGTGAATGAGTGGAAGTGCCTTCTTTGTTAGGCTGAGGCTAAGCTAAACCTTGTTCCTACCAGTCTGCAGGTAGAGTTGGTGATGTTCTTTGTGAGGCATTTATAGCCACACTTTAAAGGAAAAAAAGGGAAACACAAAGGTGAGGACTTCAGGCATTGGTTTGCACGTCCGATTTTAATGAGAGGAATTATTATGTGTTGTGGGAAGCTGACCCGACTCCCAGAGGCTGCTTGTGTGAAGGTACCCAATTTTTTTGGTGGCTCCCTACGGTGAAAGCACAGAACTGAGCCTGGGGAAAATTAGTTTCAGTTCCTGATCCAGCCCCAAACTTCCTTCATGATTTTGGGAAAGCTGTTTGACTTCCCTTCACTCCCCTGTTTATATAATGAACCTGCGTTGTTCTTTGGGCCTCGAGGCCCATCAATCAGCATCTGGTTAGCATGTTTATTGCATTGGTCATACTGAAGCACTTAACAGGTCAGAATGCATGGAGGTTGCCATTCCCCCCTCCCCACCGCATGAAGTGGGTGCTGCTGCCCCTGAGCGCTGCGTTTACAAGGGTGACCGTGTTCATATTTCTGAAGTGTCAACCTGTTGTTGTCAGAGGGGTCCAATAAAACAGATTTGCAGGGTTAGGGAAGATGAGGTTAAGTTGTTATGGAGAAGACATTTTCAATGTCTGTAGTGGAGAGACTGTGGATATGTAGAGGCTGAGCGCTTTCTAAGGGGTTACACTGTGCTCTGGAGTAAGAAAGATTTTCAGGCAATCTCATCTGGCAAACTTAGTTGGAGAACACGATGTTATAGTTACATAAATCTCTTACATGGCGATAAGGATTTTTTTTCCAGAGTTTTCTACGTGCATAATCTAGGAGTGAACTTTATCAAATAGTTTGCTGAGGCTCAAGAACTTGAACAGGGTTTTGGATGGACCTAGATGAATTTACAGAAACCATACAGAGCTTTAGGATTTCACCCTGACCCAAGCAATATATAGTTGTTTTATCTAAGTCCTTTGTCACTAGACTCTTAGGAAAGGTGTCATTCCGGGAACCAGGTGATGGAAGAAGAAAACTACTGACTTGGGATGACAGTTTCAGAGAAAAGCTGAGTTTCAGCCTTCTTTCCTGTTAGCCTGCTGTGCATGTGCACACTAGTACTGTAATCAGCTGCAGAGGAGCCAGCAATGCTATTGTTCGATCCGGTACAATTTTTCCCCTTTGGAAAACTCCCGAGGAACCTTTGCATGCTGTTACAAAGATAGCCTTAAAACATCCAAGGTCCTGTATTTTAAATGCTGGAGCAGTGACTCTTAAAATAGATACAAGCTGGCTGAAAATGTAAAAAACAAACAAACAAAAACACAAAACATTTCCATCTCTTTTCCTGAGTTTTGTGCATGCTGCACTTCTGTGAGCAAGCTTAAAGGGTTGGGAGGGAGAAAAGGAGCTATGCACACCTCTGTGCTTCTTTCAATTTTAATTCCACTCAAAGCAATGTATTAGCAGCTGAAATAAGATCCAAGGCTGTCTTTTGGCCATAGAGAGTCGCTGACACTTGAAACAGGACGGATTTATATGTTGTTACTAAAAAATATATAGCAAAATGAAAGTCTCAGACACTGAGTTCATGTGCATTGCCCATTGTAAAGATAAGTAACGGCTGTTATAAGATCACTTAAATGGTTACCTTTGGGACATAAAAGGGATCTTTGAAGACAGTAAGTCTTAATACAGAAATGTTTACTCATAAAAAATACATTTGGAAGGGGGGAGGGGAGCACATTTCCTATTAATGTGGTTTTTGCCTTTTATGGCAGGTTGTAGCAGGTCTTTAACCTCTGTAGCACTTGAGCAGGGATAGAAATGAGCTTTCTCTAAGTATCAGCCCAAAGGGCCTTTCCTTACTGCCAGTATCTGCAGTGTCTCTTGTAAAGATGGTTTTGGTTTATTCTCCCTTTCTGTGACCCAAGTGAAAAAAACTATTCTTTTCCAACTTCAAAACCCTCCAGTAGTTAAGTCCTAAGGGCAGAATAGAAATATCCTCCTGAATTTGGTTCACTTAACCCTGTGTTTTGTGCGGCATGGGGCTAGTGGCCCAAGCCATGCTTAGACACAGTGGGAGTTTGAAGGCTCCGGCAGACAGCTGGAAGAGGGAATTGTCCCATGAATGCTGTGGGTGTGGATACCAGGAAGAAGGGACAATGTCTCATCAGATACGAAGGGTGCAGACATGCACGTGAAGTGGTGGCTCACGGAAGAGCCAAGCAGTTTGTCATACACAGAGGTGGCCGTGCCACTTGTGAATCTCCTGGTAGAGGTTCTGCAGGTAGTTTTGAAATACTTTTTCCAGACGATTATCATACTCCTTAATGAGGCAAAAATAGGTGTCAGCAGCATTTGATCAGTGCTCTGTGGACTTATAACTATGGAGGACATGATTATTGCTTCAAAATTCTGGAGAACTGTTACCAGATGGGGTAAGCCACAAGATCCCAGCAGTCTCAGAGCAGTGGAGAGAGGTTTAAAGTCCTTTATGGAAACTGTGGTGGATTATGGTCAAAAGATTTTACTTAGATAAGATGATTAATGTAGCAGCAGACATGGCCTAGACCAGAGGTGCAGGAGGATAGCTGAGCTCTGTGAGGGATGGGAAGGCTTTTGACCAGCCTTTGGCCAGAGGCATAAGAAGCAAAACTGTAACAGCAGGGTTTCTGCCAAAAGACACCATTTTGTGGGATCTTCATGAGGAGAACTTGGCAGCAAAGGGAGAAGTCATGAAAATACTGGAGTGGAAGAATTACAAGCTCATAGAAGCTTGACAGGAACTGGCTGGGTGCAGAAGGCTACAAAAGGTAGAGAAGCAAGAAGAACATCCATGTTAGTTGTGATGATGAGGCCACTATGCTGAGACGACTGGACTTTTGATGAAGGTGTTCTTAGTCCATGGCCCAGTGCGAAAAGTAGCTCACTGCATGTCAGTGACAGGTCAGGACTATCAGCGGTAGTTGGCAGTATTATTCCAAAACCTGATGCTTTTTGAAGCAGTAATCTACTAGGTAAGTTGCGGAAATTACATTTCTGAGTCACATACTGGCCTGTCTGTAGTTGGTACAGCATGTTCTGGTCACATAGTGAGATAGAGGACAGATTAAATGAAAGACAGGCAGGATTTCCATTCAGGAAATTGGTATGGTAATAACAGATACAAGGCTTGGCATGTTTCAGATAGGCTTCATCTAGCCTCTTCAGGTAGCAGATACAAGCACGGCTCTTGCTTATATTCACCCAGTCAAGCATGAGGAGGTAACAAGTTCTCTATGGAGGCTGGTATTTAATATCTGCCAGATGCCTGGCAGAGAATACTACCACAGATCCCAGGCTTAATGTGCCCTGGGAACGCACATGGTTGGTAGCAACACGCCTGGCCCTACAGCCACATCTACCTTAGCTCTGTGGCAAAGCTGATTGGATTTTCATCCCCTCCTACCTGGGTCAGCAATGCAATGGCTTGGTCAGAGAAACCATCTGCCAACTTCCTTGGCAATGTGGAGAGTATCAAGAGGGTCAGTGGGCGAGAGAGGGAGAGGTGCTGGGGTTGTCCCTGGGGTGTCACCCTAGTAGGTAGGGAGTGATGTGCTTTGCCCTGGGCTTCACATGACGGTCCCCTCTCAGGCAGGACGACCCGAAGTGCCACAGTGTGGAGAGGGCCACTTGAGGAGTGCTTCAGCCTCCTCCTGCAAGGCGTGCATACCCCACTGACACTGTGGTGAGGGGATAGGGAGGCGGCATCCAGGCCTGCTGTGGCCTGTGTGGGAAGCCCTCAGGATCCCAGAGCTTGTCCTCAGGCCTGGAGCGGGGAGAGGGCTTCTAGGAATCTCACTTTCTTACAGAAGAAAGGACCCCTGCAAGGCTCCATATAAATCAGGGCAATAAAACTGCCTGTGGTCGCGATCAAATTATACGGTCTAAATCTATATAAAAGGAGTGGAGCGGCTTCATTCCAGCGCTAACGTCCTCCTTGCTGTACACAGCGAGCGCGGGCGAGGAGGAGGGAGCAGGGCAGGCGCGGGGCCCACGGCACCAACGTGCCGGGGAAACGATTTGCTGAGGTGGTTGAAGTACATGTTTTTAAAATCTGTTTGTGTCCGTAAGGATTTTAGAGGAGGATGTCGTCTGCTTACTCGGTAACTTCTGTGTGGCCTGCGAGTGGTTTCAGATGCTTGGCCAAAACCAAATAATCTCTCCTTTTAGGAAATTCGAAAAGTATGCGTGCGTCCCAAAAAAGAAGGGGGATGTGAAGTGATGTCCCGTGCTCCTGCCACGGCGCGTTGTGCAATCGCTGCTTGCTCGCGGGGGCGGCAAGCTGGGGGAGAGGAGCCCGTGCTGGTATAAATAGAGAGCAGATATTATGATTTGGGTTTGGACAAGACTTTTGGTTAATAGATTGTTTTTAACAGGAGAAAAGACTACCAGGGTGTGTCATATATCTCCAGAATTCAGCTGAATGCTGGAAAAATGTCCAAATTAGGACATGGTACTTACTAGAATTAAAATAACAGAACTAGCAAACTTTCATAATGAGAAGAGATTGCAGATAAAGTTGAAATTTATGGAAGTGTAGGAGATTTTAAACTTAAGGTTTTGGCTTCTTTTCTGGGGAGCTTGGCCACGCTGAGAAGTTTATAAATCTCTGCGGTATTTGGCTGATATCCTGGGGCTCTGCACTGCCCTACTCAAAAATGGTAGCTGCCTTTGGTATTATTTAAGGGCCGCATTAGGGAAGAGTGGTGCGAGCAAAGGGGGGGCTTTCAAGTCCTGTGGCTGCCGCTTGTGCAGGAAATGAGGGGAGCGGCTGCAAGCGTGCAGCCCGAAGCCAGCGGGACCCCTGTGCCCCGCGTCTGCACAGCAGCTGTGCCTGGCCAGCGAGAAGGTGCGAAAGGCTCGTCGGCTGGGGGCAAGGATCAAATCCCCCCGGGAAGCCAAAAGCCAGGAAGCTAATAGCAGTAGCAGGTTTAGGCACAAACCAGCGACGACCGCTGCAGATTCCGATGAAGGAAACGGCACCAAGAAATTTAATAACCTGTTATATTTATGTAGCACATTTCATCCTCAAAGCATTTTACGAACTTAATGATGTGCAAACTACGCGCGCACGTATCCTTTCATCTGCCACCGACTGTAGCTGCCTTCGGTGTGAAGGCTGCTGATGGCTGTTTTGCAGCATCACAGCAGCATCAGACAGCGAGTGGGAAATGCTGTAACTGATTGAACTGGGAGCAAGAAACTTTACGGAGGCAAAACTTCACCTTTGGGTGAGACAGAAGGGTTGGGAACGGTTTGGCTGGCAAAAGGCGTGTGTAGCAATACCTTCGGTGACTACAATCAGCTATTGATCTTTTAGAGATCCCACTGGATAGAGCTTTCTTTAGGGAAAGCTGCAAGTTTTACCTTAACTAGCTAGAAATATGGGATGAACTTTCTTCAGTGCCACTGGCAGCTTCCAGCTCAGACAGTACATGCAGACTCTAATGTGCGTGAGCTGTTTTTCCACCTGAGATCCAACAGGATCAGATAACAGGTTCCATGGGTGGTGATGTGAAGATGTCTTTTTCTTAAATTTTCCCACTTAACAGCATTCCTGTCTCAAAGGAAGGGTGTTTATTTTTAAGAAGGGTCAATAAGCAAGTATTAGAAATCCTAGGAGAGGTACAAGTCGATCGCATTTCAAAGTTGTCAGGAAAGAAATAGAAAAAAAAAGCCACACCAGCAGCTTTGCCCCTGTTATCTTCCTGAGGAAGTTCTTTATTTTCAGGCCTGGTAGTTTTCAATGTCATCCTCCCTGTAAGAGTTTTGGTGTGCCATCTAATCCCCCAACTTAATGAGTTCTGCAGGGATGCACCACGATAGCTAAAGATCATTTACCTGAATTGCTTTTTAATTTCTGGAATGGGAAGCTGCTTGTGCAGCAGGATAATTACATTATAATTTACAGCAATCCAAAATCAATAAATTTAGTCATATTGGGATAGAGAAGGAGGGTGAAAAGTCCCCCGCCATTAAATTACTTCACACTCTGTACTTGATGTTCCAAGATCTCGACAATAAACTGGGGGATGGGAGAGCAGGGTGGAGAACCACTGCCTTCCTGAGACTGGCCGGTAAATCAACGCTGCCCAGTGGTTTCTGTAGTGAAATAGCACATGGGCATGCTTGCAGAAGCAGGCAAATAAAGTGGATAATGTCCTCTCCTGATTTATTTTAATCCTGGGGAATTAAAGGAGAGAAAATGCTTTGCACTGTCCGGGCCCTTACACCACTGCAGGAAGTTGATGAGCCATTGCCAGCTGCAAGCTAAACCTGGGTGTCCACCTGAGCTTTGGTCCCTGCCTGAATTTAGCAGCAGAGTGGAACATATACTGGGATAAGCCACTATGCGAGCAGGTATAGATGTCTTCTGATGATATTGGATTTTTTTTCCAAGTTACAATTTCTGCCCTGCATAAGCTATTGAACTTATCACAAGAAGCAATTAATGAAAGTCGGTGAAATGTGTTGCAAGAACAGATTCCCTGTTCTCAGTGTTTCCTGACCTTAAAGTCTCCTTTCCTCCCTACCCCATACCCAAGAGGGACCACGTGAGGGCTGGTCTTTTTTATGGAGAGTCCTCAAAACCCAGCCATATTGTGCCTGCTGGAAGTGCCAAGGGAGGATGGCTTGCAACAAGAGGGTTGGGACCTCGGTATCACAGCTTTGCTTTGCAAGCCTGAGCCAAACCCCAGCAAGGCGGTGCGTCCACAGCACTCCAAGATGTCCAGGGTCCACTCAGGAGTCAAGGTCAGTTCCTGTGTCCAGGAGAAATAGACAAAGGTAGCCCAAACACACCTCAGTGTGATTTAAGGGAAATATTATTTGAGCAGTCAGTTCAAAAGGGCTTAGTTGGGCACATGTAGATTGGAGCTGTGATTTTGGTGGTTTTTTTTTTTTTTGTTTTGTTTTTGTTTTTTTTTTGTTGTTTTTTTTCTTTTTCCTGGTTGTATAAAATTTCAACTATGTCTTCGCTGAGGTATAGCCGGCTGAATTCCTCTCACAGGAAGATGTATTAGGCGTTTCTGGATTTCTCCTGCTCAGACTGACTCGATTTTATTTTTCCTTTGAAACCACAGAAAAGCTGTCGATGCTGCACCCAAAAAAGGATGTCATATGAAAGGAAATCACTTTGTCTCTTGTATTTGAGGAGGATTATGATCTGGCATGACCTCATTATGGGTTAGGCGAGGATATTTCTGGAAATACTAATTAAATACTTTTTCCATCCCTTGTGCCCTTGTAGCATGTGTAGACTTTATAACAAGAAAGAGAGAAAAAAAAATGTCTGCAAGGATTTTTTTTAAGCTCTTTCTGCAGTTAAATGAAGGAAGTACAGCTACAGACTGGTAGCAATATTAGAAGCTATTAAACAAATTTTTCTGAGTTGTGATGAACTAGAAGAAAATAATTATCTGAAAGAAAAGAGCAAAGCTGGGATTCTCCAGGCACTTTTGTCTATGTTTGTCTATAAGCATGAGAGTAATTCTTGTAATTTCACACCACTTTGGCTTGCTGAAAACATCCTCCCTTCTCTGCATTGTTTTTTGCTGTTAATTTTTTGTTCATACTCAGCTTCGGTGTGCGCAAGCATTAGTGCACAGCCCTACAAACCAACTCGTTGGCAAAAGCTGGAGGTGAGCTGTGGCACAGGGGTGGAGATCTCTCGTGTTGGCTCAGCCACAGGAGAAATTACATGGTACCATCTCCTAACATGTTTATTAATGGATAACACTGTTATTTCCTATGGTGGTGTTCTTCTTCTGGGCTTACTGAAACCCATTTCACTCCAAGAATTGTGTCCTCAACTTGTGGCAGCTCAGAATCCGGCCCTGACCGTCTGAGCTGTTTCCTATTGAGGTCAGTGGGAGTCTTCCAGTTAACTTCAATGGGAGTTGGACTTGGCCACTGACAAAATGTCTTTAAAAATTGCCTTCAGCAAATAAACTTGTAAATGTTAGCACTAAAATAGCAACGTGCAGGCCCAAATATGTCTGTATTGAAAACACATGCTGTCAGACAGATAAAAATGTGTTCTTATAAAACCTTCAAACATCATCATGTTGTAAGGATTTTTTCTTCAATTGTGAAGTGGTTGTGATTGTATATTTAGCACTTTGGATTGCTACCCTGTTGTGTGGTACCTCACATAGGGTTGGGTCTAATGAGGCGAACCCCTGCCTTGTTCGGGAGAGCAGTCAGTCAGTGGTTTTTGTCTTCTCTTATTGTTCTAAATCCAGGGATATGGTTCTTTTTTTCTATGAATGCAAGATTGTCTCCAAATTGCAATGTTCCACTGCTATGTAACAATACCCAGTCCTGCATCTTCTGTAAGGCCTCCTTGCCTACGCTGATGTAAAACGGGACTGCTGTTTTGCAGCCACGCAAGGGAAATGTCCACTTCATGCAGTAACTTCAGGAATTGCTTCTTGACCTGTAAGTGCCCAACCGTACACTGTAACAGCGCAGATGGAGAGATTTGGAGGAAATACACAGGTTTTTAAGTTTTTTTCTCTCTCTGCCCTTCCCAACAGCTAGGGTAAATGAAAGGTCTGGTTAGGGTGGCTCGGGGCAGCCCACGGCTGGTGCCTCGCTGCGCAGCAGCCCGAGTGGCTCATCTGTCATCGGTGTCCTGAAGTGCCGCACTCGAGAGAGTGATGTGTAAGGCAGACAGAGCCGGGTGACGGCTTAAATGCCTGTTGTAAATCCTCGAGCCCCAGGAGTGGATTGATAACAGATAACCTGATGCGAGGCAGCGCGGGGGCAGCTGTGGCAGTGGTGACTCCGTGAGCGGTCCAAACCACGCTGCCTCTGCCTGTCGGCAAGCCAGCAGCACCTGGCTTTGGGAAGAGGGAAATGAAAAGATCCTATCAGGGCTCCTCTGAGATGACTTGTGTAACCATCTCAGTCCTCCAGATTCGAGTTGATAATATTTGAATACTCCTCCCAGCAATGTGGGTGATGCAAACAGTGTTGCCCTTGTCTCTGTTTCTCTCATTAGAGGCACTTCTTTGCAGGGGTCAAAATCAAAGCTCTTCCTATGAAGTGTATTAAAATTAGCTGAACCTGACTGCCTGGAACAAGGAACAGGAAAATCTTTGGCATGATAAACCCTCTTGGGCAGCTGATGGAAGCTGGAGCTCAGTGGATAAACACTGAGTTGGGCTGGATTTTTTCTAAGGCAAACACTTGGACTTTTCCAATACGTGTCCTCAGCTCCCATGGGACACGCTCACTTTGGGGGTCCTGCTGGGCCCTGTAGGTGGTGGCAGAAGTACAGTTTTGGTGCTGTTGTTTTGGTGTGACCCCCTTTCTTCTTGCAGGACTGCTGAAAGAAAATCCCCTTCGTCAAAGCTTGCCATTTATATCATCTCAGAGAGGCCTCTCCAGCCTCATCTGCGTCAACAAACTCCTCCAGTGGAGAGTACAGTTTATACCAGCAGGAGGGTTCCTACTGGAGCTGAAACCCATTCCACAGATCAGCACAGACTACGCAGGAAACTGATGTTTTCTTGCTCTTTTTTTCTTTTGTTTTGTTTAAAGCCTTTTTCTTTGGCCAGTGCATCTGTCTCTGCTCAGGTCTTGAGAACCTAGGAGGGTTGGAGCAGGGTGCAAGGGGAAAGTGATCAGGACCCATCTCCCTGAGAGGGTGCTGAGGAGACCCGTAGTGCTTTGCAGATCAGACCGGTCCAGCCTGAACCCATCATCGAGGCACATGAGGGTTTATGCACAGAGATTTATTTATGCGTGCAGTGACTTTTTGGGCTTTGCAAGAGGAGGGGCACAGACCCTGAGTCCAGGCTGATTATGTGAAAAAGTAACATATGAGCTAATTCAGGGTGAGGCAGAAGAACAGTCTGGGATTTAAAAATCTCAGTCCTGTTACTGATTTCTCCAGAAAAGGTGAAATAATGATTCTGCCTTTAATTCACTAGTATTGGGCTAAAGATCTGTTGGCTCAAAAAGAAAATGGTAGAGTAAAGGAAAGATGTAATAAAATCTCCCTCTCCTTAAAAAAAAAAAAAAAAAAAAAAGAATATGTTTTGCACAAAGCAAAGACAATTCTCTGATTAGAAATGAAAGTTTTAGTCCCATGGGGCTGGGGTGGATTACTGCATACCACTTGCCTTTGAAATCAAGGCCTCCAACCTTCTTAATGTCCAGGTGGGGAATTCCGGTGGCTTTACTCTAATCCAGGCAAATCTGAAATCCAACCCTGTTGGGAGGAAACAATGTGGGAAACAGATTCATCTTGATCTCAGCTTTGTGCCTTGGAAAACGATTAAGACCAACTGTTAAGCAGCTCCCGATAGAGTTCACAAACCTGCCGGCCTCTGTGTGACACAGATTTCTCAGTTCAGGCTTCACCCCTTAAAATAACAGATGGAACTGATCCGGTTAAGCTACAAAGTGGGTTTCCCTTATTCCACAGTTGTTAAAATATTATTTCTCTAGTTGCAAATGATTTTTAATCTGATTGCTTTGCTGCGATTATTTTTTTTTTCACTTTCTATTGTTCCTTTAAAAATTTCAAACAGAACAATTTAGTGCTGCTGACAGGCAGCCGCGCTGACATCTTAGAGACTGATGCCCTGAGACACTAAATCCCGTGCAGTACTGTGGAGGTCACACACATGGTCCTATCAAACTCACCCAGTAGGGTTCCTTCTATACCCTTTTTCCTGTCCCGATCTCTGTCAAGATAACTGGTTTTATAGTTGCTTTTGAGGATTTCAAAGTGTTTTAGAAAATCAGGTCCTTTGAGGTAGAGAAGTGTTCATGTTCTGCACATAAATAAAAGGGGGATGCAGAGAAGCTGCTCTTCATTAAAGCTGATTTTGACAAATCCATGAAGAAAGCTAAGCACTCACAAGTCCATCTACTATGGATAGTTGTTAGAATCATTTCCTCAATTGTTTCCTGCTTCCATGAGATTTCCAACTTGGTGAATGCTGGAAGGACACCATGACTTTGCAGAAGCTTCCTGAAGGTTAGAAAGTTTGGGGGTCTGTAGGCTCCTACAATGGTGGTTAAGGGAAGGGAATAAGAAAAGAATAACTAAACATTCGTGCAATCTTTGTTATTTTTATTCTTCTTATGTTGATTGTACATGGTTATAATCAACAGCCACGGGTAGCAGAACTTGTTGCTGGTTTGATTCTTGGGTAGTTTGGCAAGGGCTTACTAGAAGACTTGTGAAGTTTGGCACCTGACTGTAGTACACAAGGGTTGGATTTCAAAAGTTTGCAGTGGTATTCAGAGCACAGATAACTCAATTTCTCCTGTGCAAACAGACCTTTTATTCTTTATAGAGGATTTATCCTTATTGCAGGTTTGGCAAGGATGTATCAGCAAATTTTATTAAACACCATTCCTCAGCATCCCATTACTTAAAAAGCATGGGTGGCTTTGTTCTTCTCCCTTTCTTTTTAGACATCACGTCCAATAGGTGTTTTTTAAAAGTGCAATTAAATATGCAGTATTGTGCACGTCTTTTGTACTATGTCGTGGACAGAGGGATGGATTCTGCCTTTTTTTCAACTGGAAATATTTTGCTAACATGCCGCATCTGTGTGCACTGGCCGCCAGTCCTGCTCCATGCTGTAGGCGTGTTGTCTCCTGCTAGGACCAGGACATGCTACCAAGCCAGAGTAAGAACCAGCCTGACAGTTTGTTTCAGCCTAAGAAAGGGTGGCAGGAAGTTTACTCTGTTTGGGATGTGGGACTGTTTCTGCCATCAGTGGGGTTCCCCACGGTCAAGTTTGCTTTCCTCCTTACCAAACCCATTTTCTTCAAAAGTTGCCCTTTTTTGTCACTCGGAGGTTGCCCCAGCAGTATGACACAACACGTCTGGTACACAGGCTGGCTCAGAGAGGCAATCGCAGCCCCCTTCTACGCGCACAGAAGGGATGAGGGACAAGCTGGCATCTCCCACCAGCACTGCCTGAGCAGAGCGGGGGGGTGAGGGGGGGCTGAACCTCCCCAGGGTGGAGGCAGGGCTGATCCTGGCTGCCTGCAGATGGCCCTGCTTCCCCTTGCTCTCCTCTGCAGGGCTCCCAGCACCTTCACCATATCCCTACCCCATAAGCATCAGTGCTCCGCTCCTCTATGCGCTTTGCTGGTGTCCCTGCTGAGCTCAGTGATGTTTAAGCATGTGCTCAAAGCTGAAGCTGGATACATGAGTTGGGCTGAATGAGTATGTAAATGTAAAAAAGAAATGTTACGAGGTTATAACTGATTTTGCACTTCATCTTTGCAATTTCCTAGAGTTGCTGGCAGTTAAGCGTGGGTGTTTCCTTTTTCTTACACGCAGTAAATAAATGGAGACTGTAAAAGCAGGCTTTGTTAGCACCATGCCAAAAGTCCAGTCAGATAGTTGAGAAGTTGGAAAGACCTTGGGATAATTCATGTCAGTAAATGACTGTTTTTTTAACGTAGCGATATGCATATTTAATTTATGCTTGCAGCGACAGCAGTTGCATATGCAAAAGCAGGCGTGCAATTACATGTGCACTTCTGCTCGGGATTCCAGGCCTTAAGAAAGAAGCGATTATCATCATAGATGAGTTATACTGTAACGGCTCTTCATGTTGTATAAGGAGCATCTGTACGCCATATTATGCACATGTGAAACTATTTTTATTATATTCATCTGATTTCCATGGGAGATTGCATAGTAACCATTTGCATTTAATGGCTGCATAGAAACTTGTCTTGCAAAGAGTTCATGGTTTATCTGCGTGGCTCTTGTTATGCAAAATGTGCCTAGATGGTTGGCATTGAGATACGTACATACAGTATTTTTACAATGAAACATGCAGTTCATTTTCTGCAGTGGAGGTGCCTTGTGAGATTTGCATTGTAACTACAAACGCGTGCGACTTGCCAATTATTCTACTTGTGTATTTATTTCTCTTAATAACAAATCTGTTTTAATAAAAGTTAGTCCTCTGTTCATTGATTGTGAGGGAATGATTGGAAGCAAATGGCTGTGAAGGAGCTTTTGCAGTTGCCAGTGTGAGATCTCTGCTTTCGTTTATTTATTTATTTGAACTGTGATTTCCTCTTAGGCTTCTTTTTCCCCATGATGAGACTCCTCACTTTTGACAGGACGTGATTTACTCATTTTCCCAGTCCTTCTGAGGCTTAGGAATTAATGGTTCAGCAACTCAACCTGCTACCACGAGCTACCTCCTTAAGAAAAGAGATGCACAAGACCTTGACTCAGAGCCAACAAAGTAAACTTCTCCCTTTCCAGAGCTCATCTTTTAACTTGGTTATTTGTTGTTGGGTAATGTTGCTGTCTGTACAGGTGCTGAGATCTTTTCTGACTTGTGCTAAAATCTTGGCCACGCCAATTTCTTATGCCAAAGGGCTCCACTGAGGAACCATGTGTCAAAATCCCCTAGATTTGGAGGAGGTAGCGTGTGGTGCGTTACAGCAGACCGTTTTGATTCCCAGTTGAGATTTCCATGTTGCATTTTAACAGCCACTGTTGCTTCTGATTGTGCTTTTTTCAAAGCTCGCGGTTTCCCATTTGCAGATGGCCCCCGTTACAACAAGGAATTTTTTTTAACTTCAGAAAAACACGACTCAAGAGGGAGGGTGCATGGATGATCAGTTCTTCATGGTTTTCTTTCTTTGCAACACAATAGCAGGATAAAGAAATTACACGGGGAGAGATGGATTCTAAATAATTATGTTGATTCAGTATACACAGATATGCCAAGCCTTGCCACAAAGATACTGCTGCTCTGTTTTATGTGGCTTTTACATAGCGTAGAGCCCTGTGAGCACCACAGCAGGCTTTCAAAGTATTTCAAGGGATGTTCTAGTTTACTATCAGTTCCTTTGCACACAAAGTGCTCAATGGGTGGGGAAGAGACGGGAGGATGCCAAGGACTGCACAGAAAATCCATACACATTAACAGAATGAGATTTTTTTGGTACTGAATTTAGAGTTATTTTTGGCACTAGTAAAGTAAATGTTCGTCTGTGAGTTTTGTTAACTGAGTATTTAAACTGTAGGGGTAGTCTAGCGTTGATGTATATCTCCTTAGTGGGGCTTTTCCTATTCTTTTTCAGGCTCTGGGTTTAATAACAGTAACATTCTCGTTACGTGTTTCAGATAATGGTCATCACATTGCCTGTCTCTG
The DNA here is from genome assembly GCF_011077185.1 of Oxyura jamaicensis. Classification (NCBI taxonomy): domain Eukaryota; kingdom Metazoa; phylum Chordata; class Aves; order Anseriformes; family Anatidae; genus Oxyura; species Oxyura jamaicensis. The sequence continues at coordinate 25,977,991 of NC_048899.1, read as the reverse complement.
TAGGGACACTGTGAAAATTAATTAGCTGGTGTTTATAAAGGAGGACAGTCATATCCCCTCACTCTGGCTAATTACACTTTGAATACCTGTATTGATTTAGCAGGAGTGTTTCCAGGATGCGATGATGGTTTGCAGGGAGAAGAGCGTCCAAGCCCGTCCCGAAGTGCCCAGGGGGAGACATACATGGCTGGTTTCCCAGCCAGCTCCGAGGAGCATATTGACATATAACTGATGCTTAAACGTGTCACCTTCCCCTCTCCAGACTCTGCATTTATTGCAACTGATTATGGCTGTCTGCAGTTTGTTAGACCAAATAAAACATCACTCAAGGAGGAAATCGTCAGGTTTCAGGGTCTGAGCGTGGGGGAAGGCAGTATCTATTGTAAGCTAATATATGTATGTGTGCGTGTGTTTGGGTGCATAGGCAATGTTCGTACATGTCAGATCAGGAGAAATGTATTCCAATATGTATATTTTTTTCCTGATCTAACAAGTACAAACTTCTTCTGGTGGTAAAAGCACCAGTTTGTAATTGTATTTAATAAGGTGATGGCCTGGAGCCAAACACCCAGAGATCCCAACACCACTGGGTTTGGGGATGAATCAGATCTCGGTCAGGGCTCTGCGGCGCAGACACATCCCTTCCAAGTGCTCTGTCCTGGGAAGGGCCTGACGAGCTCTGTGAGATGACGGATACGACAGCTCCGACTAGATGCGCCAACCAGAGAAACCGGGGCTTCAGGCAAAAACCAGGCCAGAAGAACACGAGCTGTAAGGAAAAATGTAATGACTAAGCAACCACCAGGTAACACAGAGATTCCTGAGTTTAGTTTCTAAACCTGTTGTTCAGATAAGAGCAGCAGCTGAACTGCAGCAGCCCGGGGCCAGGCACAGGTTGCAAAACCCACTCCAGCCAGGTGGCGAATTAGCTGCCCCACGGCCCAGCCACTACACTCAGCCTTGCTGCCCACACCAAATGCAGCTCTCCCCGGCTGACCCATGGGTATTGGGTTAGGATGTGCTGAGCAAACGAAGGGAGTGATGCATTTGTGGTAGTGGGTTGGAGAGCAAATAGCAATTAATGGTGTAAAGAACGGGCACTTAGCCTGGGAAGTCAGCAGTCTCATGGCAAGAAGCAAACAGAACAGCTCCTCCACCCGGCTTCAAAAGCCTCATATCTCATCCTTTCCCTATCGGGAGCCTCTGAACTGAAGGAAAGTTTATCCCAGGCCAGGTATGGAGCAGGGGATGTGTGTTTCTGCCTGCTATGACTCATAGGCAAAGTAGCAGCTTTGGTCTGGTGGAGGTGGAGCTGGGTACATGTTGCAGCCCAAGCATAATAAAGGTCTGGAGGCTATAAGTGGGGAAAACCATTCACAGTCCTGACTTGGCAAAGCTCTTTGAAAAGAGCTCTTTGCCCCAAGCCACAGAGCCTCCCAAATCTCAGTTGGTTCCCAGAATTCAGACACCAGTGTTCCTACAAGAAATGAACACACACAGTTCGTTTTAATAAGGATCAAATTGGCAGCTGTGTCGAGTATTAGTTACAAGAATATAATAGACATAGTAGAGGAAATCTTTAAGCTGTTAAAAGGGACTACAGGAATCTCCTGTCACCCTGGACTCCTTTTTCGTTGCTTCTTCCAAACGCTTGTGCAGCAGAAATGTATCATTCGGGGCAAGTGGCCATGGGTATGTCGTTTTGGTGGGACAGTTCTGTTCTTGAGGCTTTTGCTGCTTCCTAGATTGCATTAAGGGTTGTGCTCTGCTGCACCTTTCCAGGATACTTCTGCTTTTGCAGGCTTTTCCCATTACAGCTGCTCACGTCTTAATGTATCCCGATTGTTGCAACCCGACAACACAGCACGTATTTTGTGTGACTCTTGTGATGTTGCCTCATTTAACAGTAATGTGGCATCATCTCAGCTTCACGGGCTCAGGGGTCAGATGCTGTCATGACTCACCACTGCTCACCACCGTCGAGGCTTCTCCCATCAGAAAGTGTAAGTGTGTGTAAAGCTGCGTTTTCAAGGTTTGTTCTCTGTAAGCAGCCTGAAATCTATGTGGATCCCTGACTAGTACAAGGGAGGTGTACACGTGACTAATTTTCTTTGGGACTTAATGGCTTTGCTTGTTGGAGCAAGATGCATGTTGTAGTGGAAAGGCCTTAGATGAGGTAGTATTTCCTCAGCTGGGCACAAAAGCTTTACTGAAACCATATAAAGCCTGTTTGGGTCACACTGGTGGTGGTGGACAAACAGGGAAACTGAAGCTCAGAGAGGTTAAAGTCTTTGGCGTCAGAGGAAGAACCTGGAAACTCTGAGTATCAGCCCCTTCACTGGCCTTGGAAGAGAAAAAAAAAACACAGAACTGCTGCTTCTCCCTATTTGGCCACTAAGCACAACTGCTCGTACTGTGCTGCTGCAGTAAAGTGTCTTCATCGGAGGTGGTCCCCTACGTAGCCTGCATAAACCACTGAGGATTAAACCACAACAAAATATCCTCGTCACTAAGTCTGCAGATCTGGAGGGGAAAGAAATAAGGGATAGAAACAATGGATGCTTTTTGCTGGTTGCCAAGATTTATAATGATGATTACGATGATGATGAGTAGCTGAAGGAATGTTGCTCACATTGTAAACCGCTGATCTCCTGACGCTCATCAGCAGAATTTCAGCTCTCAGATGTTTTTAGTGCTGGGGTGTTTTCTGTCCTTATCCAAGTGGTTTATTCGATGCAGCTGCAGCCCAAGCCCTGCATGGTGGCTTCCAGCTGCAGAGCCTGCGAGCCCCCTCCCCAGACCCCCCCAGCGGCTGCCGTGCCGAGAGCCGAGCACGGGGAGCAGGAGAGGCGGCAGATGTCGCCGTGCATCGCATGCCGTTTGTCCTGTGCTTACTGCAGGTACTGGTGCAGGGCAGGGCTCTCTGCTCGCCGCGCGCAACTTTGCGCCAGCAGCGGCTGCCGCTTGCCAGGCAGAAGCGGGAAGGGAAGGGGCATGAATAATGCAGCACGACATATTTATCAACATTGTCAAGTGGAGCCTCAGATCAAGTTTAGTGGGTAAAGAAGGGGCTTTGAATTCCCTCTGTACAACACATTAAGATTCACATACTTGATTTTGTAGAAAAAAAAAAAAAAAAATTGAGTCCGAGAGGCTGAAACCTAGGAAGTCTATATATAACATGCAGCTCTTTTTTCTTTTCTTTTTTTTTTTCCCTACTGTTTGTTTTTTGCCTTCTTGTGCCACAAGTGTGGGATTTGAAGTAGGGGGTGAATTGCCTGAAACAGAAGAGCTGGTCAGGAGCATGTTTCTCTTCTTCCTCCTCCGTATATCCCTCCCACACTCCAGGGCTGCTGCCCTGCGCAAGGAGGGGTTATTCCCATGCCTCTCCAAAATGTATGCAACTTTTGGCATACCTTTGGTGAGCACTGTCCTTTATGATGGTCGTGGCAGAAGTAACGCACACCTGCAAGTCCCAAAGCTGGGGCAGCTGGACACGGCGGTGTTTGAATCTCTTGCTGGCTCTGCTGGCTTCCCCGAGCACCAGCCCAATGTGGCAGGCAGCAAGCCAAGGGCCATTTTGATGCCCCGTCAAGGAGCCTTGAGGCTGCATTTGATGGTGGAGTTGGACAATGCTGAGCAACGTGGTGGCCCTGGTGGTGCCTAGACATCGCTCCTGTCCCCGTGGGACAAAGCTTGGTTGAGATGAGCAACCTCAAAGTAAGTTCTCCATAGCTGAGCCGCAGTTTCCCCTGTCTCTTCTGGTTTTTGTATGGTTCTTTCCCCATCAGTCCTGGTATCACCCATATATCAGCAGCTCGCCCATCTCATCATTGCCACGGGCAGGGTATGGGGTGGCTCCTGGGGATGGCCACTGTGTCCAGTGGTGGTAGAGCAGCCCTGCTCAAACTGCCCTGGTCACCTGCCGGAACCACACAAGCTGTGCTCAGGCTTAGGGAAAAATGTGTTTTTGTTTTTTATTATTTGCTTTTTTGTTTTTGTTTTGAAACACCAGGCTAGGACTCGAGAGCTATGGTCTGTCACAAACTAATCACGTTGTTTGGAGCAAGTTTTTATGGCTGGTATTTTCTAAAGCACGTGGCAATGGCTCAACTCTTGCTGTTGAAAAAAAAAAAGAAAAAAAAAAAAAAAGATAGTAAAAGTCCCAGATAAAAGCATGGGGAGAGAAGGAAAGAAGTGAAAAGCAAGTTGAATTAGCACTGAGTGCTTCAGAAACATCCACTCTTCGTGTTCCTTTGCTGCTTTGTGCAATGGGAGTTATGTTTACTCATGGTGCAGAGACCCCAAACTTAGGCCACCTATAGCTGCAGTGAATACCTTGTTTCTGCAAAAATCCCATATACTTTTTATAGAAAAAAAGTGTATGTGAGTTGCTGGTGGCCTAGAGAGCCTGTGTTTTGGCCCTGGACACCAATATCCCCATATACCACTTCTGAACATTAAACCTTGGTTTGTCCCCTTGGTTCAGTGCAAGGCAGGGGCTGCTGCTGGACTCTCGCCTGTGGCTGCATGTTTCAGGGGATGTTTATCTGCTCATATCACTTCTGGCTGCAAATACTAACTGCAGACAATAAAAAAAGAAAGATAAAGCTAGGTAGAAGCCAGGCTGGGGCTACCATCAGGCACAGCTCTCTACATTGGTCTATACAGTCTACATTGGTACATTGGTCTATAGACACTGGTTTGTAAATGTGCAAGGACACCTGAGCGTGTGTGTGAAATTAAAATAGAATTGTTATTCGGTCTGCATTTGAAGTGCCTAACCTCTCCAGTTTGAAGACATCCTTGTGCTTTGTGGGAAAGCTCATACTCCTTAAATCGTGTGTGAGGAGGGGGTCTGTAGGGAGTTTTGTGGACAGTTCACACTGCCAATTCAGCATTTTTGCACACTCAAAAAGCATAAGTATTCACAGTCCAAAAAAAAAAAGGTCCGTAAAGAGATTATCTTAATTCTTAGAGTTTTTTTATTTAAATGTGAAGGGTCTAGGCTGCTGGTCTTTTTTTTTCTTTTTTTTTTTTTTTTTTTTTTTTTTGCCTCAAATGAATAAATATTTTCCAGAAAGCAAACATAATTTCCCTCTGTGTACAGCACACAAGGGAGAGAGAGAGAAAAGAATACTTGACCCCGGGACAACGCGCTGCTCTTTTTCCCGTTGTCTGGTCGTGGTGCAGGAATGTGCAATCTGCAATTGCAACTGGCAGATGCACAACTTTTGTTTGCAAAACCGACTTCATTATTCCTGCTGTAGGGGTGGGCTGGCTGAAGATGTTTGGGATACGGGCAGTTTGCGGCCTTCCTGTTGAATCATCCATATATTTGGCCTGGACCAAACTAGCAGTAGCATCGCAAAGCTCAGATCCAGACTCTTGGGAACGGCAGAGCAGCTGGCACATGTTAACTGTAGCTTTTTAGCACCAGTTCTCATTATCTCAGTGTTATCATGATTTTACTCCACCCCGTCCCCCGGTCATATTTTGTCATCTGCTGTGACCACAGACTCTTTGGACCGGGTTGTCTTCTCTCAAACAGTGGGGGCAGAGATGGTTTTTACTGGAGCTTTGGATAGCACTATCGCATTACAAATAACTATGAGCTAATGTTATATATCACCCTAGAGCTAAAAATCCCAGCCGCCCACCAGTCCTTAGCCATATATTACTTCTGATGGCTGGTGCGGTGCTGCACCTCCTGCTTGTATCACTCTAACGACCCTCTTCCCTTATTTACCTCCTTGAGCATCTGCCCTGGCAAAGTGATTCCCTTGAGGTTAAGGCAAAGGCTCTGGGGACAAAAATGATGTGTCATTATGTAATTAAAGCCTGTATTAATATATGCAAGATAGTCTGGACAGCCCAAGCTTTATTTCCTTTGGAGCTCTTGAATTGATCTTCTCATTTGTCTCGTACAAGAAAACATTTTTTTTTCTGATTTGCCAAAGTGAAATTTCTTTGTTTTCTTAATAGAAAACCCCAGTTCCGCTATGCCCAAATATGATATTTCTGTTTCCTTTGCTACCACCCGTGGGGATTGAACCACAGACCTACAGCACAGTAACAGAGATCTCCATCATGTGCAAATTAAAGGGATTAAAACCAAAGTTAGGCAGAAGGGGAAGGCAGCAGCTCAGGGCTGGCAGTTAGAAGTGAGGCTGAGACAGGGACACATCGCACCCCCAGCTGACCACGCTGTCTCTGTGGGAGGGTTGCCTCCTGCACCCTTCATTACCAACTGCCGACCTTCCCCATCCACTTCATGTCCCCTTCCACCTCTCAGATGGAAACTTTCCCTTCCCGATGACATTGGGCTGGCTCTCTTCTCCTCTCTCCCTCTCTGCTGCTGTTTATCCCTCTAATTGCATAAAGTATTTTGGGCTGTAGTTCCCATGAAGGATGCTAGGCAGAATGAAGTTTGTGCTGTATATAAGAAATTGTGATCTGTAATTTGCATTTCCTCCACTGTCTAACCCAAGTTTATTAAATAAGGATGTTGCTGGATGCAGTTCTGAATTTTTGGTAGACAATGCAATTTGTTTTACCATTTCCTTTTGTTGATCCCTCATCTCACTTGGAAATGCAGAACATTAGATTTGTGGCTTTGTGAGTATTGTCGCGGTGGATCAGAGATGTAGTAGATGAAGAGGAGTTTAGGAGCAATGATTAAAGTGTCTGTGACTCAAAGTGCCCAGCAAACTCCCTGGAGAGAGTCGGTGTCTGCAAATCTCATTAGGCTGCTTACTTTCCTAATATTTGATTTTTGTTAATGCTTAGAAATCTTGCCCTTCTGAATCACGTTGACTCGCAGGACATCTTGGGATCTGAAGCAGGGAGCAGCTCATTGCTATGGCAGAGCTCAACTCCTGTCTTGTGACACTCCTACATCTCAGTGACCTGGGTGGCAGCTCTACCAAGGCCTCTGATCCTGCCATTTTGTTAGTATAGATTAAAAAAAAAAAAAGGGCATTAAAATTAAAGTCATATGACTGTAATGAAAAGGTTATTTCCCCTTCTCTCGCGAGTTGCGTTCTGTGCAATTGCAGCTCACTTTGTCCTGTCCATCTCATAGTCTCATTAGCTGCCGGGCCACAGAGGAATTGAGGAGAGAGAGCTGGGGGTTTTATCTGCATGCCGTTCCAGCGTGGAGGATTCGATGAGACGATGGCTTGTCATTTTTTATTAATGAGTTGGAGCCTGATTCATTATAGATGTGTGGAATGAGCTGGGGGTGGCTGCAGGGGGAGGGGAGGGATGTGCCGGTGAAGGATCTGCACCTTCCCACCGTGGCTTTTCCTCTGCTTGGCCCTACGCGGCCTGGCTGGGCAGCGCTGCTTACCACCCTGCCACGGGGCAAGGAGGCAGCGCCTGGCTCCGGTGTCCCGCTGCCCAAGCCCCTGTGTCTCAGAGCATGTCAAGTAGCCCCAGAGAAATGAGTATGCAGTGGTGCTCAGCAATTAGCCCTTGTGAGGAGGGTTCTGAGGGACTGTCCCATAGGGCCTGGCTGGCTGAAACATTGGTGGCTGAGATAAAGGTTTTCAAAGCGTTTGAGGAGGCAGATTGGTGTGGTGGAGACAAAATCATGTTCTCACCACGGGCAGCGAAGAGCTGCGTGTCTCTCAGCCCTTCCTGGCACACTGAGGTCTATATGTAAAACGGAGCGTACGTAAGTCGTGTGGTCAGCAAATCCCATTTGTGTTCAGAGGGAGGTGTGCAGGGCCTGGGGATCGCTGAGGGCAGGTGGCCTGGGGGAACCCAAGCTCGCTGGGGCAGACACTGATGCTTGGCAGAGCCCTTGGTTGAGGTGCCCGCTGAGGTAAGGCAGGCAGCGCTGTCTGCTGCATCCACGGCCCTGGGCAAGCAGCTCCCGGCCCTGGGGCCCGGCCGTCGCTCCGTGCCCACTGCTGCCTCTCCCTCACGTCCTTCCTGCAAGATCCTTCCTCGGGGGAGGAGGAGGAATGTGGATAACAAGAGCTATGCAGCGTTAGAAAGAAGGGTGAAATACTTAGAGGAAAAATCCTGGCCCAGGTTCTTCTTCTCGAGTAAACTTAATTCCATTTGTGCTGCTTCTGCGTTTTTGCTTTTTGCTAGAAGAAGCCTTGAAAAGCTGCAAGAGAGGCTCTTCTCTCACTTCTTGAGACTCTGTGGGCCAAAGAAGTGTGAGTAAATATCCAAGCTTTTGGAGGGGTCAGTGACGACAATCTTTCGTTTTGGAGGGTCACCAAATTGCAGCTAGAGGCAAAACAGGCATCTTTTAGCTGGGCTGTTGCATTGTATATATTATGTGTTTAAATTTGTAAGCTCTTTGCTCGTCACAGAGATAGGTAACCATTTAGCATTAATCTCAGTGCAGACTGTCAGCAAGAGACATGCAGTTGGAGCAGTCCTTCATGTTCTTCTTAATCTCAACGGAAGGTCATTCAGAGTGAAGTTATCTGGCTGCTCTTTGTGTACAGAAAAGCGTAAATTCTGTGTGTTTGGCAGTGGTCTCCCACTGGGAATGCGTGGTATGTACCTCAGTGCCATGCTGGTGCACTGACCGGTGCACAAGGTTCTTCTTGACATCAAACCACCAACTAGGAGTGATTAAGGAAGTATTCTGGAGCATCTTAGAGAATCATTAACTTAATATCTCTTGTTGAATAAGGGAAAATTTTCCTGGTTTGCATTTATACTTGCCCTTAGATAAGTTCTGGCCGAGGTTATGTTCTGATGATGCACAGAGGACAGGATGTGCTGTTTTCCACTATTGTTATTTATAATCTTGCAGTGTGGCTCAAATGTTTTCAAGGTAGCTGCACAATTGGATACAGACAGAAATAAAGACATGCTGCTCCTGCCTCTGCTGAGAGCTTTCTTTTCCAACATTTTCCAGGCCCCCAGGTCTTTTCAAATGGTTGGGTGTACTGTACAGAAACTTAAATAAAATCTCAGGGTGCTGTTTGGTATTCTCTGCTTGCAAGGAAAATAAAAGATCAAACTGCCCTTGCAGTAAAACTGCAAGCTTGAAAGGGTTAATGCAACAAACAGACCTAAAGGAATCTTTTCCCCTTGTAAAATATGCAGCCAGCATGACAGCAGTATTCCCAGAGTCAAGTTATCTTTTACATTAGTGAATGTTGTTCCTAAAGCTTTAGCTGGGGTAATAAATGATTCATGGTAACCACACCTTTGTGCACAGCCGTCCACTTGATGTTCAGTCCATACGCTACATCAAGAAGCCTTGTGCAGGAGCTCTACGGCTCCAGTTCAGCAGCTTTCCCCCAGTAACTGTGACAGGGTGAAAGGCATTTGAGTAACAAATGGTAAGTCGAAGAGAAAGGTTTCTCTTCTGCCTCTTAAAGTGTAAATTAGCAGTGTGTGTTTGTGCTTTCTGTGCAACCCAAGTTTGATGCACGCTCCTGAGAGTCTGGATATGGAGGGGAGGCTAAGGAAGAGATGGCTCAGTCTATTCTCTTCGGAAAAGAAGAAAGTAGGGAGAGAAGTTTAAAAGTTGTGTGTGTCAGCCCTCCGAATGCTTCCCCAACATGCAACTAATGAGACCTCCCAGTAGATGTACACTGAGAGGAGGTGAGAGAGACCCCCTCACAGAGGGTCTCTGAGTCAGATGGCATCCAAGGTTGGGCTGGAGAGCAGGTCTCACCCTCCCCGGCCTTCTGCTGATGCTGCTCAATGCCCACCCAGGGACTGAGATCTGCCCAGACCTTTCCCCACCCAAATACAACTGTGGACCCAGGCTCCTTCTTCTGGCAAAAGGCGGCTGGCCCAGTTGGGAGTTCAGCTCCAGGTTTTGGAAGGCTAAGGCTCAGTCCCAGCTGCTCAACTGTCTGTCCTGGTGAGCTTCCTGGTGGAACTCGTGGCCCTGCTGGTGCTTGTACACTGGAGATGGCTGAGTGGATAACTGCTAATCAAGACCCTGTGATTACTGCAGTAGATTTGTCCAAGCGCTCAAACTTGTGGAAGATTAAAAAAAATCTAGAGAAAAGTCTTCAGACTGGGACAACCAAGGTAGACACAAGGTCTGACCCAGTTACAGAATGGGCATTGTTAGCAGATTATTAGGCCAGGACAATGGATGGTGATTTATAGTCCTCAATGTATTTTGAGATCCAGTGAGAAGTGAGTGGAAAGAGGAGGCTTGGATGAGCCCAAGAAGTTTCTCAGCAGTCTGGAGAAGAACCGAGAAGTAAGCAGGACATCAGACATCCAGGTATGACAAACATTAATGAAGTGAATTTGGCCAAATTCATTCAGTTTTCATCCAGGGGAGGGTTTTAGTTTTGGTTTTGAATCAACTTACAAATAGAAAATAGATCCCATATCGTTCCCGTCATTAATATCCCCCATATGAGTGTGAAACATCACAGAATTACAGAATGGTTGAGGGTGGAACAGACATCTGAAGATCATCTAGTCCAACCTCCCTACTCAGGCACGGTCCCGTACGGCATATTACCCACTATTGTGTTCAGACAGCTTTTGAGTATCTCCAGAAAAGGAGACTCCACAACCTTCCTGGGCAACCTGTTCCAGTGCTCAGTCACACTCCTAGTAAAGCATTTTTTCCTCATCTTCAGACAAAGCTTTCTGTGCTTCAGTTGTGCGTGTTGCCCCTCATCCTATTTCTGGGCACCACTGAGAAGAGTCTGGCCCCGTCTTCTTGACACCCCGTCTTCAGAAACTTACAGACATTGATCAGATCCCCATGAGTCTTCTCTCCTTCAGGCTGAACAGTCCCAACTCTCACAGCCTTTCCTCATATGACAGATGCTCCAGTCCCTTATGCCAAGTCCTCAGCTGACTTTCCCAAAGTCTGGTTTCAGAGTGCCACCACTCTGCAGAGCAGTAAGTGTAATGTGTTGGTGACCTGCCTTCTATGTATCTCTCTACCAGCAGTTCATGAATAGTAAGCACAGTGGGTTTTACAAGGACAGCTATGGAATAATCCCCATTGTATTTGAGTAAAAAGTGCAGCATACAATTGACATAGCTCAGTCTTGGGTGTTTGCTGGTTTAAAAGAAAAAATGATTTCCAACAATTGAGGCTTTTTTCTTACCAGACCAATCACAAACTTTTGAAGCATGAAATGAATTTCAGTGGTCCTTGCCAATAAGCTTCTTTCTCTGATATTGGTTTTTATGAAATGGCTATAATCTTTGCAGGTAATGAATGAAAGCTACACTATGAAGTCCCACCTAACATTCTTCTTCTTGATTTATGGTGTATTGGTTAAAATAGTAAACTGATAATGATCGCAAAGTAGCGATAAATCACCATGGGCTGATGTATCTGAAACAATAGAAAATGTTCTGGAGGAAGAAACTTGGAGCCAGTCAGGGAACAGCTGGGTGTTCTGCAGATATGAAAGATACCAGGGAGTCCACAAAAATACAAATTAAAAGACTCTCTCCCTTTGTTTCTGTCAAGATTGGGTTGTTCCTTGCTTCTGAATGAAATAAACTTGAGACATTTATGATGAATTAAAGTTCCCACACCCCCAGTGTATCAAATCTAATTAGAAAGTGCTGGTGGAAATCCGTTCAGGCCAAAATTCTGGCTGGGTCTGAAGTTCAGATCTGGATGTGATCGTTTCTTTCTGTACAGTTCTGCAGAAGACTGGTATTTAGATCTCACTCCTGCCAAAAAAAAAATCACCCTTGTGGATAAATTTATGCATATGAGCAGTTTTCTAAAGGTGAAGCAAAGTCATGTTGTTATCTTGTGTTGCCTCAGCTCCTAGGTAATGCACTTTTTCTCTTCTATTTTCCGTCCATTGGATGTGTTTTCAGGCCATCTGTATATTTTGTTGTGGTCATATAATCCTAATACATTCTGGCTCAGATAAGCTTTGGACTGTGAGATGCCAATAGATAAAAGAAAAAACACGGAGCAAGAAGCACCCCAAACTAAAAATAGTTAGAAGAGGCCATGATGTCTCCGAAAGTCTCCTGAAAACCAAAAAGTTATCTGATCTTTTGGGGGATTCGACCTATCCCAAACTGATCTTCCTAGAAAGGTTTTGGGTTAAATTCTCTCTCTTGTCTTGTCTCATAATGGAAACTTTCTTTGGACTTGGTGCTAATCATACCAATGAGCCAGCTCTCATTGGTACTAGCTTGCAAAAGGCCTCTTTTGTTCTTGTTAGAGTATCTAACCTCTAAATCTATTTAATACCCTTTCCCTGGTTGTCCATCATTATGACACATGATTTTCCAAAGGATTTACTATTAGTTAGCAGCACAGGGCTTTCTCCCTGGGGTAGCAGCTACTTGCAGTGAAGAAAATGCATGTTCAATGTAGCAATTTGTCTTTTTTTATATATTTATTATAAGAGTAAATGAGTTATTGTGGGGGACTTCAATATTATTGCAAATTAGGTGCTACAAGCCAAGCCGTGCACATTTGTTATGTTTCCAGGCATACACAGCATGCATAGCAGTTCAAAAATCAGCAGTCATATTATATCTGGGCCTTTTCCTGGGCAGCTGCTACTTTGCAGGTATTTTTGTAGTGTGACTGTTCCATAACTCTGCTTACTTCAAATGAAGGGAGGGGGGAATCTGTCAGAAAAGTGATTGCTATAAAAAAGGTTTTGATGAGCATGAAGGCATGAATTATAAAATCTCTCAAGATTTAGTTTCCAAAGTAGGCATGGGCTAATGAATATACAGAGAGCATTGCTTGTCGTATATTCCTTCTATAATAGTAATTTATGAACTGTTGTGTGTTTTTTTCACTTGCACCTTTCTGGATGTACTTGCAAGCTGAAAACTTATCAAAATTATAAATTGCTCCTTTATTCAGAAAAGTGTGCAGTATGAAGCAAAGCACACAGAACTGAAACCTACTCGACCTCCACTTCAACAAGGGACTTAAATTAACTGCTGAAATTTAAGTCAGCAGAATTAGTCAAATGTTTTGGTTTAAGGGAGTGCTTAAGCAGTTCATCAGAGCCAGTCTCTCTCAATACCCGGGAGAGAGAGCGGGGGTTTCTGCCCCAGGTCAATCTTCTGAGTTTCTGGTTCTGATCAAACCAGGCTCTTGCCAGAAAAAGCTCTTATCATGTAATTTCATCTCACAAGGATGCAGAAATGGACAGCTGGGCAAGAGTTCCTTGCTCAGGTTCTCTGCTTCCCAAATTGAGCCCTTTTCTCTAGTTTAGCCATTGGCCTAATCCTGGATTTAGAGACTGATCTGGATTAAAGCTCTGTTTCTTTTGATGTTCCTGCAGGACAGGTGGTGTCTGGTAGGAGGAGAAAGCATCCTGTGTACAAAACTGTAAGGAAAAAAAATTCTGAAAAGTCTCCCTGGCTGTGTCAGCTTTTAGAAGAGAATAGATAAGGAGGTAGATCCTTCCTGTGTCTCTGTTCTCGTACTTTTTTTTTTTTTTTTTTTTTTTTTTTCCCAAGAAGAGAGAGCCCGTGTGTCATGTTTCATGTAATGCTGGTTATATTCATCATAGGTGACCTGGATCATTTGTACTTGTGGTTTATAGTCTCTCGACATACATTGTTCTCTCTAGCTTGAAATATAGCACATTAATGAGGTATGTATCTGTTCAGATGCATGCAGTCAGCTCATGAAAGATGCTTTGGTAGCACTTTGACTAGTTTGTCAACAGCTAACATTTTGGCAGATGCAGAGAAAAAAACATCCCAAATTCATACAAGAAACTTTTGGAGCTGTGTTTACATATTTTCGAGCTCACTGTGTAATTAGACCTGTTGTAATTTCCCTAATCCAAACTCAAGTGAAAGAGCTATCGCATCACAATTAATGCACATTCATTTCTGATGGAGCTAAGTCGATGTTTCTCTTCCCTGTCTGCTGGGAGTGGGCTGGAGCTCTTCGGGCTGGCAGCCTGACAAGGTACAGCAGCGGTGTGGTGTAGCACCCAGGCCATGCACTCACTGTGTCACCTGCTGAAGGGGTTGACATTGGAGAGTCAGGATGGGTGTGACCGTGTTTGATGAGATGACCTGGAGATGCTGAAGGTGCAGGGCGACAGCCCAGGCAGCTGGTGCCTGGCGTACTGCTGCAGCTGGACCGGGTTGTAACCAACTCACTGATCTCCATCAATGAGGGTCCTTGCTGGCCTTCACCCAGGAGGCATGGGATGACCTGTGTAAGTGGTGTGCTTTGCTCACTTTCTGGAACCCCTCCTTATTTCACCTGTACTTTCCTGTTGAGCATGAGTAGCTGGTGCTTAGCAGTGCCCAGATGGGTGCTTTGCTGCAGCGGTCCCCAGGTACTGGTCACTGGTCCTGATATTCCTGATCTGCTGCAGTGCTATCTTACTACAAAAATAATAATAATAATAATAATAATAAAGGTCATTTACAACTATTTCCCTATATTAGATCTGGAGTTGCCTGGTGGTTAGAACAGCATGACTGACAAGTGCTGGGAGTCCTAAGTTCAGCTCCTCGTTTTACCACAGGTTACGGCTTTGTGCTTGCATGCTTTAGGAGTGCCCTGGAAAGCTCTTAGAATATAAGGTTATTGCTGGGGACTTACAGCTGCTTCAATAAGCATTGGACTAGGACCTGTTTGCAACACGGTATTAGATCTAGAGGAGCATTGGGAACAATTTGGATTGTGTTCCCAATTACCAGGGCAAGCTGGAAAAACCTTTTCGACAAATTTGGAGAGGAAAAAACATTTCTATTTCTCCATCAGACAAAGAGAGGAAAAAGAATTCTCTTACTAAGAATTTGTGAGGCGTAAGCAATTGTGGAGTACAGTCATATAGCCGCACAGGAATGCAACTTTTTATTGTTAATATACAATCATCTACAAAACTGTCTTAGTTTGGCAGAAATAATTTTATTTGCATGTTAGCACGTCCTGTATCAATGGATTATGGGTACCAATCTGGAGTGGCATACTAAGGACAAAGAACATGAAAAACTACATCTTGAAATCCATCTAAACTTGAATAGTTCAAGTCTCAAGGGGCAAAACTGTGTTATAAGTATTCCTGTTGAGTAGTAACAAGTAGTCCCATTAAACAGCAGCTAGAAATCAGCATGCCTCTGAGACAACCCAGCAACATTTATTCAGAGACCGATTCGTGGGTGAGATGAGCAGTGGTGTCTTTGTACTTTGCTCTGAAATACTTATCCCTCAACATCGCTCTGAGCTGCCGAGTTTCCAGAGGCCAGTGCTGCCTTATAATCCTTGTTTGTATTCACCTCTCTGAGATCAGAATTTTCTCCTTATAAATTGTGGTGCTTTTTAATGACCATAAAGGTATCCTCTAGCCCAAAGACTGAGCCAGTTGTTTTGTTTAACTGAACTGGTGGTATGTATTCAGGGAGTTTCTGCTTCACAGGATTCTGTGTGTATACATTCCTAGGAGAATCTTTGCTGTCGTGGATGCTTTTCCCTCATATAGAGACTCTTTATCAGAGCTCATGTGATATGCTTTGTAAAAGCTGAGACCATAAGAAGTTCTCCCAGCTGTACAGAAATCTTTATTGCCTTTAATCGTTTAGTATTCCACAGAAATAGTATTGTCGTCATCTTTTTTTTTTTTTTTATTTTCCACGTGCCTCTCTGATACAAATGCATCTTTTATGTTCGCAGATTTGGCCAAACCAGTATGTTATTTCAGCTACTTTTCATTAACAACTTGGGGTATTTTAGCTGTGCAGTAGTTTTTTCATTGTGTTTCTACGCTACTTTACTATTGAATGAAATTTAATACATTGCTTATAATTAGCAGTGAGGAATGTTACCCTATCATCAGTTCAATGCTATGAGGCTCGCTCAAAGATTTCAACAAAGAAAATATTCTTTGCTCTTGAAATGCTTTGCAGTTCCACCCAGGCTGCTCAAAATAAACATTGTTTTTGAACCAAAGCCCCCCCTAGCCCCTCTCCCAGCAACCTTCCAAAACAAACAAAATATTTTCAGTGGCCATCAGATAGAAATTTGACCCTAATTATATGCTTTGTCTATTCATTTCATGTAGTAGGGGTCCGGAGAGTTATAGTTTGCAACTGAATGCATTTTAACGTAGCATCAGGTGCTGGCAGAAATACACAGCATGTGTGTTGAATGGTATAATGGGAATTATATGCTCTTGTAAGCTACAATTTGCATACGCGAAGTGAGGTGGGATTTTTTTTCTGTAGTGATTAGCAGTTCTGGGACAAACCCAGAGATCCTTACTCAGCTATAACTCCTGATGCTCAGTCATTGTTCATATATTCATAATATGAATCGGACTTTATATGCTGATGGTTTGCATCAGTTGAGTTTGCAAAGACCATCCCATTTCTTGCACTGCTCTGGGTTTCAGTCAATTCTGGGTCAAATCTCTAGCACAGAGTTTTGGGAGAGCTTTGCCTTGGAACGACTGCCTCTGTCTCTTAGCTTGCTAGGTTGCTCTGCCATTGCTCACACTCTTAGACATTCTGGGGGGAGCCCAGGATGCCAGAGGGCTTCTGCAGCTCACAGCAAAGTTCCTGTCAGCGGCAAGGTGCCTTCAGTCCCCAAAGCCCCAGCAAAGCACGTGGGGAGGGGGCTGCCTAGGCTCTGTTCAGTGGACCCACTGCAGAAATGGCAAAGCATCTAGTGCAATGGTGGGTCCATTCTGGTTGACTGCCGGACTATCTTAGCATATATTGATCATAATTAATAGCAGCAAGGATGTTAATTTGGCTATGGTTTTGCTTATGTCAGCATGCATCCAGCTGGTGTCAGTTGGTGGCTCTGAATGTTGGAGTTTGTTGGTAGCACCTGGTGTGGAGGTGTTCATGTGGAGAGGTGAATCGCATTAGCAGAATCGCACTCTTCCCAGGGTTCTTATGGCCAGGTTGAACTCTCTTGGTTCTCATGCCACAGCTTCTGTTACTAAGCTCAGTATGACACACTGTGGTGGCATCCCTCCTTCCCCTGTTCAATGCTTCTGAAACACAAATTAGAAGTAATAATAGTAACGTTGTTTCATTCCCCTTAAGTGGTTATTTTCTATTTGTTTATGTCCTTGTTTTGAATTCAGTTTATGACTTTGATTTCTCTGATGTATAGGAGAATTTTGTGGTAGTTCTGCACAGACATTAGTTCTAGGCAGCAACTTACAACAAAACAAGGGGGAGAGAGAGAAAGAAGGAGATGGTTTCTTAGTTACAGAGCAGCTAGTTTGTTTGTATTGAAAAAGAGACTAACTCCAAAAGAACGCACTGTAATTTGTATCATAGACCTAATTTGCGAGAGTCTTAAGTGCAGCCATGCGTTAGAGTGTTTGCAAAAAATTAAAACTTCGAGATGTGGGAAGAGATTGAGTTTAACTTGTAATTTGTGCAAACATCTTAATCTCCCTCACTGAAGACTTGTGAAGTCTCTTCAAGCCCAGAATGTTTAATAGTTCAGACTGAGACTTTCTTAGGGCTCCAAGGTAAGCAAGGACAAACTCTCAAATGCAAATCATGCCCGTGGCCTCAGTCTCTGTTCTGATCAAACGTGTGCTTTCTACCTCCGCCACAAGAGCTACCAAAGAAACATACTGCGGTGGGCCTTGTGGCCTCACTTCGAGTACTGTGTGCAGTTTTGTGTGCCACAATATCAGGACATTAAACTATTAGAGATAGTCCAAAGGAGGGCAACAAAGGTGGTGAAGTGTCTAGAGGGAAGATGTATGAGGAACAGCTGTAGTCCCTTGGTTTGTCCAGCCCAGAGCAGAGCAGGCTGAGGGGAGGCCTCATGGCGGCCTGCAGCTCCCTCACGAGGGGAGCGGAGGGGCAGGCGCTGAGCTCTGCTCTCTGGGGACAGCGACAGGACCCGAGGGAACGGCATGGAGCTGGGACAGGGGAGGGTCAGGCTGGGGGTTAGGGAAAGGTTCTGCACCCAGAGGGTGGTCAGGCACTGGGACAGGCCCCCCCAGGGAAGTGGTCACAGCACCGAGCCTGCCAGAGTTCAAGAAGCTTTTGGACAACGCTCAGATATATTTGGTTTTTAGGTAATCTTGTGTGGAGCCAGGAGTTGGGCTTAATGATTCTTGTGGGTCCCTTCCAACTCAGGATATTTTGTGATCCCATAATTCTATGGATCTGGTTCTGCGGCTGCTTTGGTCAAAAAAATGAAATGAAAACGAAGCACTGGTTTGTTGGATACCTCCCAGTCTGAAATGGCTGTGCCAGAATGAGGACACTGGTAGAAGACAGCAGCAGCTCAGCAATAGAGGTTAAGTCAGTGACATCAACAAAATGAACAGAACTAAACAGAAAAGCTGCTATTTTAATGTATTCATATTATTGAAGGTTGTCTGGCTTGAAGCGGGTATGCTGAATGTTACACTAGCATGAGGACTTAGCGCAAGCAGTCTGAAAACAGAAGAGTCTCAAATTGGACCTTCAGAATATCTTTAAATGTTCTTGATACACTTCCCTGAGTGTGGTGAGGCCGTTACACCCTCTTCAACCTGCTCTACAGAAGGTACAGATTAGGAGTGTGGCTGCCCTCTAAGGCGCTCTCCGAGACAGTTTGGTTGCTGTGCTCCTCGTACTAGTGAATGGTGTGCCATAAACAGGCTATTTTATATTTTGCTCACGCCCAGTCATCAATGGCTTCCTGCTTGGGAACTGTGGTATTCAGACACATTAGTGGCAGCAAAGACATGTAAACACATTTACACCCATTAAGTCAAGGCCAGGAAAATGTTGGCACGTTCCCTCTAGGAATATAATAACTTGCTCACTAGCACAGGTCCAGCTCGTGCTGGGCTGGTTTCTGGAGCAGCCCAAACTGTCGGCCACATCCCAAGGAAGCTGGGTGACGTTTGGGTTGACTGAAGTTTGGGCCAACAGCAAGGCTGTGGCTGCCCTTGTCTTGCTTCTGCTCTGTTGTGTGTTTGAGGGATGATGGTCTTTTGGGTCATATTTTATTCCTGGCGTAGTGTTTCCCAAAGTCACCAGCAGGTTGCCAGTTTTGCTGTTCATGATGTAAAGAGGAACAGAAATGATGTTGAAGCCCACCCTCAGGATCTGCATTGGCAAAGCCCTGCTATTTCATAATTAGCTCTGATGCTTTTGGCCCAGCTGTTTAGGAATCAGCTCGAATCATCCTAGGATGCCAAATTTCTTTATTTCTTTCTGTGTTTTAGTTGCCTTTTTCTTTTTTTCTTTCCTTTTTTTTTTTTTTTTTTTTTTTTTTTCTTGGCTCAGGCAGTGCTCCTGCAGAACCATTACGATGTCTGGCTCCAGCAATCCTTACGGTGAGTTTGTGTGACCGAGTGGTCAGGAAGGAGCGATCACAGACTATCTTTAAACCTAGGCTTCAGTGGATACTTCACTGTGTTTTTGTCTGGCAACACAGGGTGATGGCTCTGTGGCTGCATTGTGTCGGTCTTGGTCTGTATTGGAGTATTTTTATACCATCGTGTCAGCAAGTGCCAGTGGGCACCATTTCACAGGCAACTGGACGTACTATCTTATCAGTGCTCATAACTGGAGATTTCCATAGTGCTGAAGAATAAGCACTAAATGGCTGAGAATATAGGGAATGAAACCAGATTCTGATGTACCTGCTGGTTTGCTTATTTATTTTTCTACTGATGGATTTTTAATGCTCTTGGGTGATTTTGCCTTTTTTTTTTTTTCTTTAACAAGGAGCAGCTTGCTGTTGCAGCTCCACCTTGGTAGCCTTAGAGGACTTCTACACATGTTTTGGAATGGGTCTCTGAAGGCAATGATTCAAACGTGGTTTGGCCCACCTCCATGGAAAAGCGATTTTGATGCCCTCAGATGAGAAGCACTACTGCCAGTGCGTATCGGCCAGCACTTGCTCTGTTCTCCTTCATGTATTCGGATTCCTTGTGAGCCCATACAAATCTCAGCATGTGTGTGGCAGTGTTTTTCCTTTCTAAGCTAAAAAATCCAGTAGCAACAGTCCAAATTGAGCCAAACCTAAGCACTTAGATACTTTGGTAATGTTCCCATTATAGCAGGTAGGAAAACTTCCATTGTAGAGAAGAGATTTTGCAAATCCAAGCGAAAAGCCATGAATGGAAAGCTCATTAGAATATAGTCATTAATTCTTGAGTTAAATTAGCAAGGTTAAATATAATTTAGTGAGTTTCTCAACGTAGGTCTGGTCGATCCATTAAAACGAGTTTAAAACAAACATTCTGTAATAACCACATTTCTTAAGAGCTACATCAAAAGTGCTTTTGCAGGAGGTCAGTCCTGGCTCTGAGATATTTTGGGCTACCCCATGCTCTTGAGACCACTTTCAGTGTTTAACATGCAATGTATAAATAAGCACTGCAGAACCCTTTTTCTTTCTTTCCTTCTTCCCCCCCCCCCCCCCACGTAAAAGGCTCTGAGAAAGAGACCAACAGTTAGGGCAGCAGGAACACCTTGTGTAGATGAGAAGAAAAACTTCTCCTCTGACTCGAGCTGACTCCCACTAATTATGTGGCTGGAGATGGACCTTTAAGGAAGCTGCCCTGTGGCTTTGTCCTGGACAATCCCCACCAAATTAGGCCTGGTCAGGCCGAATGTGGAGAGAGTGGTGATTACCGAGATTATTTTCTTTTCAAACATGCTCCTTAGCTCTACTTTGCTGGGTGTTGGTTTTCAAAAGGGACTTATAATAAACGTGGGCCATCTATATATAGCCCAACTTTTGTTCGTTTGCACAGTTGAGAAAGCCTACTGTTTGAGGTTAGCCTTGAGTAAACTTGTACCATTTACTTTGGAGCATTTCAAAGGGAACAAAAACACAAATCATGATGAGGCTAATAAGAAGTTTGGGTGTTTAGTTTAAATGTGTACACAGCAATCATTGTAGAGGAAGTCCTTCTCTTTGGGAGTACATTATTATTAAGCAGCATTGCTGTTTGCCTGGTTTTGTCTGGTCCGCAATTTGCATTCACTTGATGGATTGCCAGGGTCGGAGGTGCACTACTTGGGAAACACTGAAGTGCCGTCTCAGCAAACTCTTAAGAGGAGGGGAACACTAATACAAGCATTTGCCCAAACTCCTTGAGTCTTCTTAGGCTTCCTTAGGCTGTGCTAGATCAATATGACAGTTTGCTAAGAAGCTTTGGACGTGCATTCACAAACTCTCTCTATTGGCTTTCTTGGCATGTTATTCAGGAGGTAGTTGCTAGTGAAACATGTCTTCTACCAGGACAGAAGATTTATACATGCATTTTCTTCTCCTGCTAAGTGATTTATTTACTAGCAATAATGCCTTGCAGAGCTGCTTGGTCCAGTTTGCAGAACTCATTATGTCGACCCTCAACAATCTATAGATGAATGGGATCGCTCGCTCTAGCTCTTTTTTTTCCCTCCCTCTCTATCCCCCCTTTTTTTTAATGTGGTCACATGGCTCCAGTCCTCCTGTTCGGTGGAGTGAGATGATCCCAAGCTGATGAACAATCCTTTCCATATCATACACAGAGGTAAGTTCTCTCGTGCCACTTGTTTCAGCGCGACAAAGGGGCTTGCTTGCTTGCTTGAATTGTAATCATTTGCTTCCTGGCTGCTGTCAGTTGCTTGCAAATGGGTGGGCTTATATGGGAGATAATCTATACAGTATATTTCTCAAAAGCAACAAGTCCTGCAAAATAGAGCAAAAAAACTCAATACTAGGAAGGTTGTTAATGGCAGAAACTTTATGCTGGCCTTTGCTCACGGGGCGCTCAAATCTCCTCTGATCCCAGGCTGCCAGGCTCAGGCTGGTGCCTCTCAGCCCTGCTGCCCGCCTGATGCTTGCACTGCCGCCTCTCCCAAGCACTCGGGAGATTCAGCCCTTTCTCGCCTGCTGGTGGAGGATTGGAAATTGGCTGCTCTGACTGCTCTCACTGCCTCTCCATCAGCTGGGGAGGCTGCTCTAAGGTGAGAGGTGACCTGCTTATTCACATTTTTTGCTCTTAAGCACGAGTGTGTCACTTCTGGGAGGACTGGGGGCAGCTTTTGTGCTGGGTCTCGCCAATTACTGGGGGGCCAGGGAGCCCTGTCCGGGTCTTCCCAATTCTCCCGAGCTTTTGTTTAGGGAGCATGTGTGGCTTTGTACCCTTTTGTACCCTTTGTACCCTTCTCCAAATGCCTGTGCAGGTATGACTCCTTGGACATGCGATGTAAAAATGTTCCAGGGCACCTTAAACCGCTTTGCGTTTTATTGGCCAAGTTCTAAGCACACCTTGAATAAATTCATAGTTGGTGGTTGTGGCGTATGTACCTTGGCTACCGTGGGTGGATAAAAAATGTTTCATACCCCCGAGGAGCAGCAAAAGAGCGAGCGAGTTCTGTGCAGTAAGAGGAGTAAAAAACTTGGATTAAATCATGTCTGTCTGCCTGTGGTTGAGCTAGCAATGAGGCATTTTCAATCAGAGGTCAGGGCTGTGGTCACATTTCTGCTTCACTTTTTGCTCGCCGTAATTTTCCCTCATACCAGATTCCCTGTGAAACTCCAGAAGGGCCGAGACACTCTCTGTGTCTGACCTTTCGGGGCAGGATTTTTCAGACAGTCCTGTTTCAATTGAACTTGCTGGCAGAGCATGCAGGAAGGAAGCGACATGTGTTAGTCATACGCCCCGGTGTGTGTTTAGCATCCAGTTTTTGTATAGTCCAGGAATAACCCGGCATAATTCTGCAAAGCTGGACTCACACTCAGATGTTTTGATGTTTGGGCTAGGAGGAGATTTCTTCATACATGAAACAGGCTTTCAGCTCTCGGCAAGGATCAATGCATCTCTCTGGGGAGCTGAGGCAATGAAAATATTTTTGCAATGGATGCTCAACCTGTGCAATGGTGTCTGGGGCTGAGTGAGTCCATTTCCAAGCTGGGGTTTTCCCCACCCTAGGCAGACCCATGGGTGTGTGTGGGCAGCGATGCCCGGCCCCAGGGACAGCCCCGTACGGCAGCACGGAGGGCTGGAGCGAGCTGGCACTGCTCGCCCACCTTCGGAGACAGCGCTGGGGGCAGCAGCACCCGGCTTGACATCTTGAAACAACATTAATTAAAAGTAACTTTTTAATCCTTGAGGGAAGAGAAACCAGAAGTGACAGTCTCCTGGCTACAGCTGCTTGGTTTTTATCCCAGTTTTGACTTTTTGCCTGGGATCGACAAGCCACAGAGAACAAAAACACATTTTTAAAAGTTTCTTTCAAAGCAGATGAATGTTAATCATGAGGGTGTTTTTTTTTTTATTGTTGTTCGTGGTTCATTGGTGGTTTTTTGTTGTTGTTGTTGTGTTTTTTTTTTGACTGCTGCTGGTCTGGAGGAACTGGAGCAGCACACAGCTTCACTGTCAGTGGGCATCATTCTGCTTTAAACAGGCCTCACTCTGTGCAGTTGGCCTGAAACACAGGATGATATTTCTGCTCTTACCAGCCCCAGTTTTACATTGTGCCCGGTGTTTTAGGGAAGTCAGGCTGCTGGGCACACCAGCCAGTCCTGTGCATTGCAGGAGTGTGGTGCTGGGATGCTCTGTGAAGGGTCCTCGAAGCGCTGCTCATGGCAGGAGGGACTGGGATGAGCCAGCCACTATTTGGATCCGTGCATTGAATATCCTTGGAAACTGGCTTTTTTTGAGACCAGACTGGAAAGAAAATGATGCAAGGGAGATGGGGGATGCCGTTCTTGTTGCAAAATCCCAGTTTTCTCTCTGACCCCATGCATGCGTCAGCACATCCGATCCCTCGCAAGGACCCTGGTCTGCTCGCAGTCGGGAATGCTTCAGCAGCCCTTCTCTCCTCCGCTACCTGTCAGAGCAGCAAGCCCAGGCTTTCCTAACCCGCTGATCCAAAAATGTGTGTGTGCCACACCGCAATTAACATTCCTTCTGAGCGCCTTGTGTTAAGCATCTCTCTATGTGTCTTGAAGGAAGCCTCTGAGAGATTGTCTTTTATGGAGGAGTTATAAGAGATTTCTTATGGCTGAGTTCACCTATAGAAAATACAGAATTGTAAGTCTATGTAGTTCAAGAAAGAAACTGAATTAGCCAGACCCAGACAAGAATAAGTTAACAGTACTCACTAAGGAGCCTTGAGTGGAAGTATAAAAGAAAAAAAACAGCCTGCTGATAAAAACAAAGGCATAAAAACTCGATGAAACCCTTCCTTCCCCCGTCCCCATCTAATCAGCCCAGGACAGAGCGGGGGTGGCAGGGATGCAGGATCTGCATGGTGCTGGTGGTGTATCTCCTCCTTCCCTTCTTTATTTGACCTCCTTTTAGAGGAATGTTTAGCAAAGCTGTTTATTTTGCATAAACCCAAGTAATAAAGCGGCCCCGGGTGACGGGCCCTGAATGAAGATGACAGCAGTTTGATTTAACGATTAGCCACCTGACCCGATAGCACCTCTGGAATCTTAACTGCAGAATAAATTCCCATTCTTCCCGCATGGGCTGCATGTTAATCGCGGGAAGAAAAGCAAAGGGTGGCTGCAATAGGGCCATTGTTCCTGTGGGCGAAGGCTTGAAAAGAAACTGCCCGTCCCTGCCTGCTTTGTGCTGGCTTCACGCTGAGTCCTGGACACTCAAGTTTCTTTTACTGCTTCTGTATCCCCCTGATGAAATACGTCTTTCCAATGGGGCGCATTCGGCTGGGTTCATTCATCGAGAGGCTTGCCTTTGCCCTGAATTATCACCACGTAGCTTCTAATATTTGTTTCAACTGGAAGTCGGTGCTTGCAGCGCGGGACTCTATTTGCAGAGTGAGCAGAGCAAGTCGCCGAGGGAGACCAGCTTCTTCCAAATGCTCCCTAAAGCGGCTTAGCAGAGTGGTAGGGCTTTGTTTTGAGGGAAACCAATTTGGGGGAAAATCTTGCTGTGCTTTTTGTTTCCGCCCTCCCCTCCCCCTTGCCCTCCCAACTCTTTCAAAGTGCCTGCATTAGCGGCGCAACCCTCGCCTTTGCGGGCTAATACTCACTTACAGTTCAGCTTCCAGCGTGGTAGCGCAGGGAGCGATGTGGCAAAGGGGAATTAAAAAATGATTGCAAAGTCAATGGTTTAAAGAGTAATTACAGAGTCATTAAAGGTTATTACGGGGAAATGTTCAGCCGAGCAGCGATTAGCATTCCTGATGCCTCAAGTTCACGGTGGTTGGAGGGCAGGAATGGGACGGGCGCAGAGGTCTCTGCCCCCTGGGATGGCAGCGGCCCCCCGGGGCTGGCAGCCAGCCGGGCAGTGGACAGGACACCACAGGGCACATGCAGATAATTTTGTGTGTTAAAACTCTCCGCAGGCAAATTCTGCTGACTGTGAAACCCGCATGTGAGCATTGCCCTTGCACGGTCTTTTGCACAACTGTGCCAGGGCTGTTGTTACCTGGGGTGCTGTCCTGTGGCACAGCTCGCACTTACTCGGCCCCTATGGAGAGGTGTGAAAGCCCAGGATCCCTCCGTGCTGTGGTTACCGGAGTCTGGGGAACAGCAGGAGCCAGCAGCGCTGTCTCTGGTGTTTGCGTTTGTCCGTGTGCCGTGAGAGAAACAAACCTGCTCTGCTGTGTCGGTGCAAGAAGAGTAAGACACTGGCTCAATGTTCTAGTAATGAAGGCCTGGTAAATATTTAAACAGATAAAACATGAAGGTGAAATAAAACCCAGTATTAATGTCAGTATTAGCAAGTTACGAATATTTAGGTACAAAGCAGGTACCGCTCTCATTGCTAAGGCAGTTGGTTGCTGGTTGCATGCTGCTGTTTGGATTTTTTTTTCAGCATTGAAAAGGGCATTAATACGCTGCCAGGAAATATTATTTCCAAGGTAAATTGAAAAAAAAAAAAAATCAGCCGGCGGGGGCCAAGCGTGGCGTCGGGGTGGGAGCGCTCTGCTTGAGACACAGCCACGGGTGGGCACAGCCCGGGGCCAGGGACGGTCGCGCAGAGCCAGCCGTCCTTCCTGGGTCACACAGAGCGGGCCTGGGAGACAGAGGCTTGTTTAAATAAATATCAGCGATGATAAAAAGCTACTTTTTTTTTTTTTTTTTCCTCTGAGGGTGAAAAGCACTTAGTTTGCTTACAAGCTGACACCTCAACGGGAAAACACTGCTGCCTTTTCATGGGGCAGCTCCCGAGCGTCTCTACCAGACAGACAGACAGACACTCGCGGCCCGCCAGGCAGGCGGCCTTTCAGGAGATCACAGCCCGTCCGAGGAGGGAGGCTGTGCTAGTAGTGTGTCCGGGCAGCTGGTACTCATTTACGTTTTACAGGAAAGCCTCTCGCTGCAAATAGCTTTTGCAGAGCTCTAAAATGTCGGAGCGGCGCAGGAAGGGAGGGAGGCCGCAATTTTGGCTGCATGGGTTCGCTCCCACTTCGACACCGGCCTCCGCTTCACCGCCAGGCCTGAGGTGGGGGCTGCACCCGCATGGCCGAGGCTCATCGAGACACAGCCAGCTCAGTTGATTTAATTATTCTTTCTTGTAGGCTGCTTCCAGCCTCTCTTCCTAAATCCTGTGACACCCGAGATGGGGAGCAGTGGAGGCGAGACCTCGTATCTTGGGCATTGGAGGCCGGGCAAAGGCAGAGAGATAAATGGGTGCAGAGCTGGGGTGGGGTGCACTGTAATGGCTGTCAGTTGGAGTGAGGGGTGCTTCTCAGGCCGTCGGCTTTGCCCAGGTATCTGGGAATGAAGCGGAGCCTCTTGCTTCACCTGCACATTGTTTTGGTGCGAGCCCCGTCCTGCAGCGAGGAGTACCACAACTTAGCTTTCACTGCCCAAGGAACGTCTTTGATTGCCTTAACCTGCCACCCGTCAGAGTTATTTGGTGGCTTCAGGTCTGTTCTGGGAGGAGACTGAGCTATCAACCTGTATTGTCTTCATCCCAGACACAACGGGCGAATCTCCTTCGGTTGTCTTTTTGCAGACTGGTGAGCTCAGGTCTGCTCACTCTGCATTGAGCCTCATCACTGGAGCTGAGCTCTGTCTGCGGGACACGAGGCTCCTCGCTTTTAAGTGCCTGAACTAGGAAATGGCTCTCTCCAGGCCTCCTCAATAGTCGAGGAGAGAAATGGCCTCTCTGCGGCAGGCGAGCCGGGCCACCCAGTCTGATCCCCTCCCCTTCCCTTGTTCCCCTGCATCGTCTTTATGGGGAGGGAGAGACTGTGCAGAGACCTGCAAGGTGGAGGAGGTGTGATTTGCTCCTGTGAGATAAATGGCTTCTCTCTGTGGCTTTCAAAAGGGCTCAGTGGCTGGGGGTTGCTTGGTTTCTGGTGAGTTCCTACCACCTTGGATAGGGTGTTGTTGGTTTTTGGAGGGGTTGGTTTGTTGGGGTTTCTTCTGGTGTTTGCTTTAGTGTTTTTCCCCAAAGAATGGGTGCAGGGCACATCATAGAAATCGGACCCCTCGGGTTCTGTACCGCCGTTTGCTGTCGCCCCTGAGAATTTAAACTATGCAGTCTTTTCTGTCAGCTGCAAATGGTGTGGAGTCCCATATTCACAGCAAGCCAAAGATATCATTCCTTGGTGGGCGTCCTTTTTGCATCGCTTGCCCTTTCTGTTTGTGTTTTGCTTGCAGGGGACTCGTAGTCCCTCCCCCGGCCGTATCCCCCAAGGAGCAGTATGTTTTAACCTTAGAAATGAGATGTAAACACGGAGGCGTGCTCCCTGGGTAGTCAGCAGCCCCGATGACGCTTGGCGCGCTGCCCCGGGCCGTGCAGAACGCCTCGGGCCGTACAGAGGGGCTTTGTGTGGCCCCACGCCCCACCGGCTACCCGCGTTTCCCCTGAAAACGCCTTGCGTGCGTGATGGCTCTTCAGAAGATGGAGGGCTCGGAGGGGAGGGCAGGGGCCAGGGAAATTTGGGCAGGCACTCAGCACATTTCTACTGCCTCAGCCCCCACGTCTGCCCTCTTCTTCCCATCTACTTGGCGGCGCCGGGGCTCGGAGCGCAGGCGGGCGCCGGTGGGAATCGGCAGCCCCTCTTTGAGCGGGACCCAAGCAGGCGCTGAGCGCGGGTCTCCATGGGTGAGTGATCAGCGCGCCCGACAATCGCCCCGTGCTCTCCCGGCATCTAATTACCAGGACAAAGCCTTCCGTAATAATGGATATTGCAGAATAGCTTATTCTCCTCGAGGATTTGATCCTAAACCCAATGAAGTCGGTGGAAAGACTCCCATTGATTTCAATAGACTTTACGTCAGGCCGCTGGTGTGCTGTTGGTGGCTTTGCCTTTAACCGCAATATGCTTTTTCAAAACTTTTCCATTGAAATAAGATCTCAAAATCATACATGACTTACTCGGAACAAGGAAGTGGCATCCTTTTCAAAATACCCCTTCCTGTATCATTTGTTGTCAGTAACATCATTGTTGAATATCGCCTAACTCAGCTTTAATAATGACAATTGGTAATTACTTACATTTTTTATTTTCCAGTATGCAAAGCTGTGCAGGGGTTTATCCTACCATCGTACCGTTTCAGCAGCCTGGCAAAATATTTTATTTGCTTCCTCTGTTGAAAGCACACACCAGGGCTGACATATACACTAAAACACTGTTCTCCTCTGCCTCCACTGCTTGTGGCTACAGTCTCATTAGCATCGCTGCATGTAAAAGACTCCTAAGACTTCTTTTTTTTTTTTTAATCTTTACGTTTTCTCATCTGATATTTGCATGAGGCCCAGGGAGGCATTTTGATATAAACTTGGAGGATCTGTGAAAACTTTCAGAATTTGTGTTACATACAGAAGTTTAAAAAAAAAAAAAAAAAAAAAAAGTAACTTTTTAAAACTTTTACAGTCTCACAGGATTCCCTGTCACTTCACGCTACTCTGGGACAAAATGCTTTTGTTCAGCCAACACAACCATGTCCCTTTAAATGTATCACTTTCTTTAGAAAACTAAAATTTAAAAAGTTGATTACACTCCTGTGCTGCTTCTCATTTTGACCCTGCTAAGGAGGACATGAGATGACCTTACCTTGGCAAGGATGTTGGCTGAAGGTCCAAAACCCAAGGACTGAGCCCCACATGTGCTGGGGAGGTGCAGCCTGGACATGCAGGGAAGGGTGCTGTGAGGGATGTATGGCCAGGGGGAGGACGCCTTGGGGTGCCCAAGGGTGGTGGGGATGTGCGCGAGAGCAGTGCTGATGTCTGAGAGGTGGAGAAGGGGCTTGATGGGGGCACTGGTGAATGCTGGCACCCCCCGAGCTGGGAATCCCCCAAGGAAGGGGCTGGGGAAGGACCTGGGGGTGAAAAAGGAGGCCACCCACAGTCGTTGTGATGAAAAGGATGCACACGAGTGTAGGAGGACAGGCAGGGCAGGCAGTGCTTTCTGCCTGCTTGAGGGATGAGCAGCACCGAGCACTGTGCTCAGCCTGGCATGCTGAGTCCAAGAAAAGCAGTGTGTTTTGCCACCAAGGAAGCAAAAGTGAGATTTGTCTCCTGCAGCAATTTGGAGCAGGATCCCTGCAAGGGGAAGCTGGTTCGTCACGGTTCAGGAGATTATTCAAAATGCATGAAATTTGCGTGGAATTTCCTTAATCTGCCTTTACAGGAAAATTCCTTTCCCACTTCCTGAGGGCAGGCCCATATTGTTGAAGGGAGCATTCTTTAACTGAGGGATATCATTTATTATAAAGGATCACAGGTCAAAGTATCTTAACCCAGATCAAGGGCAAGGTCCGTGGGGAACGCCTGGAGCCTTTCGTGGTAGCTCACAATGAAGGAGCAATTACAGAGTGAGAGCCTATGCTGCGGCCGCAGGCGGCAAGCGCATCTACACAGACCGTGCCTCTTGGGAAGGGAGAAATTGCTGCGGGTTCAAGTTCTTCAGACGGGTGACCAGCGCTGCCGGGCTAATTACGCCTTTCCAAAGTGAATTCCAAGTTGCTTAACGCTCCCTGTGTTTTTCTTAGTAGTTTAACCTCGATATCTTTCCTGGGATTAGAGAGTGATGAAAGGTTGAATTATTTGTCTCCGAACTCCCACCACGGGCGGTCTGACTGCATCTGTTCGGGTTCCCGGTTTCTCAATGTTGGTGTTGCATGCGATGCTCCGAGGGTGTTAGGCTCTAAGATTGTATCGCTGTCAACTACTGTTACTCACGTGGGATGCAGTTTACTGGGTTGTAAGAGCCAGCAGTTCCAGGCAAGAAGAACAGGCAAGAAGGGAATCCCATGTCATTACGAAACAAAAATTAAAATTTAAGAGTTTTACATATGCGTGCCTGCATTTCTGTCAAAGCTTTGTTTTAAGCACTTTGCCGGCGTTATTACAGTTGCTGAATGATTTTTGTAAAACTAAAGGCAACTTTTTTTTCTCCGTCTTGATGCTGGGGAAACTGAGGCACAGCTTGGAAAGGAAACGCGTCCAAGTTTATTAAACAGAAAGGCACGTCTCTGGCTCCGGACCCGAGGTGTAGCGCGGGCAGCTCTGCAAGGGAGGGGAGCGATGGGGGGGGTGCCTGCAGCTCCTCCAAGTGCCAGGCTGTGCTAGGAGGTACCAGGGCCTCGTTACGGCTTATCGTTGCCACAGACAGCGACTGGAAAAGGCTTTTTGCAAGGCTGAGCTGTAAGCAGTAAAACTTGCATTCTGATACTGGCGCAGTGCACTTAGCTAATAAAAATAGCCTTGGTGTCAAAAGGTTTCAGTAAATGCGGTTAAAGATATTAGCAGGCGCTGTGCTCGCCTTTCACTTCCCTGTAGACCCAGCATGAGGTGAGGTGATAAAAACGGGCGTTTTGTCTCCGCTGGGAGCTGAAGTCACAGAACTTAGGATGCCAGGGGAGCCGTCCTGACCTTTCCCAAAGCAGATTGCATCCCGTTATTTCTGACCAGGGCTGGAGTGGGGCTAGCACGCCTGGTGTGATGGATGGAGACCTGGCCCTGCAGAACAGGGCTGGGACGTGTGCATCGTGTCCCTGAGAAGTTCAGGCTGTGAAAGGAGAGGGGTAACTGCATGGGCTGTAGGCAAGGGTGTACAGCATTGCTTTCCTGAACTGAAAGCTGTTGTTTAAAAGCCTAAATCTGCCATCCTGCCCCATCTGGAGCTCCATTAATCTGGTGGAACTGTTTGCAAAGTACAGTATTACCAGGCATAAGTAAGTGTAGCAAAACTGGGCTTACAGCTAATAAATTAAGGGTTTCCTGAGACCAGGCACTGATTAAAAAAAAATTTCCTGTAGTTGAGGATGAATGCTGATTTGACAACAAAACAATATTTGGCAATGGAGCGGTTAGTGTCCCTTATTTGCACAAGTATTAACAGATCTCTTCTGTATGAGCACATAGCCCTTTGAGTCAGAGGGAACTGTGTTGACCAATCTGCCTGTATTTCCCAGCCGTATGTCAACCCCACGGCGCCTGCCAGGAGAGGTGGTGGCAGAGAGCCTGTTCAGGGTGCCCGTGAATTAGGTTATGCTGCAGAGTTCCCTCCTCGGCACACGGCGGCTGGAAGCTGTGGTCCCAACAGATTAGTAATGACGATAATTAGCACTTACATGTACTGGCAAGGCTATGTTTGGCAACTCTTTTTGGCTATGGATGTGGCTTGTGTTGATCATAGATGAGAGAAAGTCAAAAGAAGATAAGACAAGAATGCACTCTGAGAAAT
This sequence comes from Oxyura jamaicensis, assembly GCF_011077185.1. Taxonomy (NCBI): domain Eukaryota; kingdom Metazoa; phylum Chordata; class Aves; order Anseriformes; family Anatidae; genus Oxyura; species Oxyura jamaicensis. The sequence goes on along the minus strand of NC_048899.1, from coordinate 25,946,476 downwards.
GGAGAAAACCCAGTAATCCAGAAAATTGTGCCCACAAATTTGCTTGCTGGCCAACTGAAAATCTCACAGGAAAGTGTGCAAATAATTAAACATCGCAATAACCATTTGCAGTCATTGTAGTTCAGTGAATAATTTAGAAGGGTCTCCGTAGCAGCTTGTCTTCCCCTTCCTTCACATCTTGGCTTCCCCAGCCCGATTTCTTCCTCCTCCTCTTCTCCATCTTTTTCTAAGTGAATACAGCAGGATGTGTGCTGCTGGACGATTTCTGGAGAAATGTGATAGGGTGCTGGGAAACCACCAGCAGGGTTGAATGTGCCATCACTTTCATCAGGCATGGCTTGGACAGCCAGCACGATGGCGGCGTGAGTTTGTCCAGGCCTTCTCTTCCCTTCCTCTTCCTCAAAAGCCCCGGTGGGGTTTCATGTTGGTGTGTACCTGGCACACTCAGGCCCCGAGAAACAAAGTCACTCTTCATGAAATGGGGTTTCTTTGTCTTCCTCGTCCATGATGCAGATCCCGTCTCCTTTTACACACACGCAGGTGTATTTGCCTCCAGATGAAGAGCTGTGCAATTGGGGTTGGCCGTGGGAAAAGACTTGCTCACATGTTCAGAGGCACGCACCGTGGCAGCTCAACTGCTCACTTGTGCACACCGGTGGGTGCTCCCCGGTTGTGGGTCCCCATATCCCAAGGACACAGCCAGTCTGTGCCAAACCCTGTCCCTGTCGGGATGGGTGAAGCAGCCTGAAGGTTGCTCCCAGTGCAATGCTGCAGGTGCTGTGACTTGTGATGGCGTGAATGCAGAGATGAAGGACTGCTGCTTCCTTACCTGCTAATGCGGCCACACTCACAAGCAGTAAAATATCACCTCTGATTTTCAGGAGGATACGTTTTACATCCTATAAAACGGCTTCAAACAGGAATACTACGGGCTCAGAGGATGAGCACTCACATAGGCTGTATTTGAGCCCCCCAACAGCTGGAGGCAAACACAAGTCCATCACGACTGCTCCGTAAACAGGATTCATCCGCTGATCTTTTGTCTCCCCAATCACATCCAGGTGACGTCCCGGGAAGCCTGTTAGCAGATGCCAACACGCCTGCCGCACCGGGCGGGTTGCACAGGAGAGGGGAGTGCGGGAACCTCAGCAGGGCAGCAGCAATGACTCACTTGAAGGCAGAGGACCTGTAAGGGATTTTCTCATGGGAAAATCCGAGATCTGACATCACCAGGGTTGAAAACCTGCATTCCTTTTTGAAAATACCATGCCTGATAAAAGCGGGGCACATGGAGAGGGTGCACATACCTGCAGCACTCTGCATGGGTGTATTACAGCCGGAGTTTTGCCCTGGGACGTGGGGGAAGGAAAATTACAGAAATAACTGGAGCCAAACAAGTACCAGAGTCAGGAGGGAAAATGCAAGAATTACAGTAGATACTTCAAAGTAAAGTGCTCGTGCTAACAGCCTGATAGCAGTCCCTGTTTCAACGTTAGAAGTGCGCTGTCAGTGAAACTGTGCTTGCAGGTGTTTTGATCTGCCAGTGCTGCATTTCTGAGGAACTCGATATGCCCACTTGTGCCGTTGTCCTAGTTCAGGGGCCCAACAAAGTGGAGATGCCTCCCCACCCACCCCAACTCCGGATTCTTCCAACAAGAAGGCAACATGAGCAGTTGTGCAGTTGTCATCCTGAAATGGTGCAATGAGCCCCACAGGAGCAGGTGAAGGCAAATCCAAGGGTCTTCTGCAAGCCTCTCCTGCCAGGCTGGCTGGCTGTTTTGCTTGTCCTCTGCAGGTGTTGCGACATTGCATGATTTTATGGTGATTTTATGCCAGAACAAGACCGAAAATGAGAGAAAAGTCCAACGTGGTGCCATATTCATTGTGCAGTGGCTTTCCAACTCAAAACCAGTGCTAACGTTGCTTTTTGCAGTGACAGTGCATGAACTAAATAAAACCTGAAAAGACATCTGCAGCTGTTTGCCAGAGGAGGCTTCCCATCTTGCACATCTCCCAAGCTAACATGAAGCTATCAGCATACGTCAGTCAGGCTCTGATCAGAGCTGGGGAAGCTGCTCCTTTTTCTACTCACTGAGGACAAACAAAAAAGGCAAGTGCTGCCGAATCTGCAAAGCTGGGAGTTAAGCACGGTCTTTTACAAGTGGGGAATTTGCTGTCAGTGCTAGATAGCTTAAAAAATGTATTAGCCACAAATTAATAAAACCAGCCCAATTTATGCAAAAATGAGGTTGCAGGGACCTGTTTCAGAATCCCTTGTGTCATTAAAAATAATCCTGCTGTTGCAAAAGTCTTTTGACTGGGGCCACGTTTTGAAGTAATTTGTGTTTGTGCATCCTTTAAGATTAGAAGGTTTTGAATAAGAGCGCCTCTTCAAAATTGCTCCCTGTCTACCCAGGAAAATGGCAATAATTCACTGTTTGATTTGAGGGGGGCTGTGGTAATCATTAGGCTGTCTCAGTGCAGATGTCATTGGGTTTTCTCTAGCTTAGTTTAGGTCTGTGGTTAACTTTAGTTCCCAAAAGTGTCACTTTTAGCCTGAGAGAAAGAGGTTTGCGCCGGCTGTATTAAATAACGAAATGCACAGAAATGGAACAGTCCAGCTTTCGTGTTTTGATCTGGCCAAAGTAATCTGCTTCGCTTCCCAAAGTTATGGGATAGATTGACTGACTGAATTAATATGGGGAGTGATACAGGATATTTGAACTCGTCAGTTATTTCGTTCTGCTTTTTCCCAGCAGTAAAATGGATTTGTTCTGAAACCTGGAAAAGAAAGAAAGAAACTTGGCAGATGTAGCCACTTTATGATTTATTCTGAATTTGTAGCCTGATCCAAACGCCACTGAAGTCTGCGGAAATCTTTTGGGGGATTTCAAAAGGAATCTCGTCAGGCTCTTGATTAATATGCTGGGGAGCAGGGGTGTGCATGTTGGGGCCAAGGGAGCCTTGCAGAGCTCATCCTCTTTTTCTGTGGGGTTTGCATTCTCTCAGTGTGCCTCCTTTCATGCAAGCCTCTCAGCGCTCCCTGAACCATATGTATTTGGATTAAAAGGTAATACGAGAAGAGCTGGGGAAAGCTGGAGCCAAGTTCTGTTTTTATTGCCTCGAAGTGATGCAAGGAGGGACGGCGGGGCTGGCACCGGGGGCTGTGGGAACACCACGAGGGGCTGCTCTCGGGAGGGGACTTCTGCCAGTCCTGCTCCCCTCCTGGCCCAACCCTGCAGCCGCGTGCCATTGCTCACGGGCCAACCCTGAGCAAATCTGGGGGTGCAAAGGCAGTGGGCAGCCAAAGTGCACTGTGGGGCTCAGCTTTGTGGGGAAGGCGGTTAACCTTGCTGAGCATCTGGAAACAGAGAGGAGTAGTAACTGCAGCAGAACTTAGTGTACGGCGTCCTTTAACTTCACACTTACTTGCAGTGCTTTCTAGACTGGAAAATTTCCAGATTTTCTGGGATGGGAAAGGCCACTGTGTTATATATAAAAATGAAACAGGCTTTGCATCTTGATTCATTCCTAACCTTATTACTGTGTGACAGGATCGGTTATCTCACAAGGGGTGGTATTAATTAAGGTTTACAAAATATTTTGCAATTCTTGGGAAAAATGCATCACAGAGCTATGTTATTACTTGAGCTCTTTATTAGATGGCAGCTGATATGTGAACCCTTCTGCTTGTAAATGTCTCTGATCGTGTTTCGGTGTAAATTGCGAACTTCCAAACTCCTTTGGAAAATCTGGTTTTCAAAAATCTTACTCTTCCCCACTCCCCCCCCCCCCCCCCAAAGTGGGAGGGAATCACAGATGATCTTTCACATGATTCTCCCAACACCCAGTCATTCATCAGCAGAGACTTAAAGATAATAAACTTTTTGTTTCAGGCAATTACTTAATCTCGACAAACTCCTGTGTTAAGCAGGGCTATTAACTGAGCAGGCCATAAATCAGCGTGTTGCCAGGTGGGTGAGTCTCCTGAACTGCAATCACTCTTCAGGACCTTCCAGAGACCCCTTCCCGTCTTAAGCACCCTCATTACACAAGCAGCATGCTAACAACCCGCGCTTTGCATGAGCTGCCCAGAGAATCCACTGCAGACTGCACTGGGACCATTTTTAACACCAGTCGGAAAATTTGCAGACCGAGGCAGGATGATACATGGCCGTTATTAGCCTGCACCAAAAGCACAGCTGGGTAAAACAGATAACTTCCTCACCCCCCTGCTCCTCAGCCCTCGTGCCTGGCTGAGAGCAGCGGGCTGCCCGGCGCGTGGTTAAAAGCCAGCTCATGCGCTATCCGCTCGGTCTTTATGGACTAGGAGTGCTTTGGGGACTGATGTCGGTGAGTGTGAAACCTCCCAAAATCCTTCTCTGAAGGCCACCGAGATGCTTATCACCAGGCTATAAGTGCAAGCAAAATACCCAGCCCTGCAGTTTTGTCATGACTCTAGCAGAAAGCAGACTTCTTTGCTTCCATTTCCAGAAAGAACTTCGGTCAAAACACACAGCAGACTCCGTATGGGGTTTTTCCAGACTTGATGTGTTCGATTTTACAAACGATATAAACAGACCTTTCATGCGGAGGGGAAATTTTTCAAGCCATTGCCTATAGGAGCAGTTTGATTTCAGTTTGTTTCAGTGCCTGGAGGAGCATATGCATAAAGAAAGCAAACTTGCTTCTGTGGTTTGGATCGGAGAGGCTAGAAATGCCAGCGCTGCGTTTGAAGCACAGCCTTCTCCCGAAAGATCGAGGCAGGCTTTGTGGCGCGACAGGGACGGGTGTCCCCGCGATGGCAGCAGGCAGCCCCGTGGTGCCAGGGGCCGCTCAGGTAGGTCTGTGCTCGGGGCGGGCTGGCGTGCCCGCTCTTGCTGGCACCGGCACCTGCGCTTGCACGGCTTTTAAGCATGTGCTTGGGAGTTTTTCTTTAAGGCTGCTTTCCAGCTCCTGCAAGTTGTGCCGGCTCCTTGTGCCAACAGCTCCCGGTGCGTTGTCGCACCTGGACAAATCCATCCGTCCTGATGGATGTGGGGAGATGTACGATGTGCACAAACTGGCAGTGGGCACAAACCGGCATGTAGGAGGCTCCATCAGGCAGCACTTCTGTGCTGGGCGGGTGGCTGGGCACTGGCACAGGCTGCCCAGAGAGGTGGTGGAGTCTCCTCCTTGGAGATCTCCAGAAGGCACCTGGACTTGGTGCTGTGTACCCTGCTCAGGGTGGCCCTGCTGGAGCAGAGAGTGGCCTCCAGAGGTCCCTTCTGACCTCAGGCACTCTGTGACTTGTGGTTTAGTTTCAGCCCACCTTCTCATAAGCACAGTCTGGCCAGCGCTGGAGGCAGCTGTGTCCCCAGGACAGGCGTCTTGGGGCCAGACGTGAAGCTCACCCAGCTGACTTCAGGAGGGGATGTGCTGGGTTAGTGGGGCCCAGTCAGCCCTGCGGCCACACAGAACCAGCCTGGCCCTGTAACAGAGTGCCTTGATGTTGGGACGAGTGGCCAAGGGAGGTCCAAACAGCTGCTCTCAGCGGCAGCTGGGGCTGGAAGTGGTGGCTGGACCTCAGCCTGAGAGCCTTCTTCGCTCATTCTTGTACCAGCCATCTCCTGGTAAACTGGTTCAGGGAGTAGATCCAGCCAAAAACCCGTGCAATAAAATTTCAGGTGATTATTTTTCAACTGGATGAACTCCCTGAGCTGGCTAGGCGTGTGATTGTGTGAGCACCCGTGCCACCTCCGGGGAAGGGTGTGAACGTGTGGCCGGGGGCGTGAGGCAGGCTCCGTTTGGATGCTAAAAGACATCCCCATCGGTAGTCCCGCTCCGAGGGATGCAGCTTGGGATGATGCTTGTGAATAAGCTTTTATTTGCACTACTGAAAGGCGCACGGTCAGGGCTCCGCTAGACCCACTGTCGGAGGAGAAGTGTCATGCAGAGAGCGCTGCACTCTCCCTCTCTTCTCATTGACCACTTTAGCCCCCTGGTACTCAGACAGGGTGGCTGTCAACAGCCTGAGGCTGCTGGGCCCCATCCCTCCACATCTCGCCCTGCAGAGATCCTGGGCTTGGTAGAGTCGGATGCAGCCGAGGGCATCAGTGTCCTCTGGGGTTCCTGCTGCCTCCTGGTTGCAAATGCCAGTTAGTGCCTTCTTCACAGTGCCTCCACCTAATAGTGAATTACAGCTTAGCCTTTTATATTACCGATGATCAGAAGCTGTTGCACTTTGGGGCTGAGAAGAGGTTTGCTCAGACGCAAGCCGCAGCAGCAGCGGAGCCGTACAGAGCAGCACGGCTGCACTCATGAACTGCTCTAAGGGATGCGGCTCCCACTGCGAGATGAGCCTTAACATGAAATGCACAGGGGAAGATGCTGCTGAAAGAGTTTGCCATTCATTGGCCTAGTCCCAGAGCACAGAGCACGCAATGGCAAATCCCCTTGGCCCATTTTTTTTTATTTTTTATTTCTGGAAATTGCTGCATCAGCTGGAGGTGCAGGCGCTTACTGCGTTAGGATGCTACTGGCTTCCGAGGGGGCAGGATAATAACAACGTGTGGAGAAAACTTCTCCCCTAAACTCACAGGCACGCTTCCTTCTGTAAACGTATCTCTCGAGAGACCCATATGTTTGCAGAGATGCTCTCGACATCCCGATTCTTCTCCGGCAGCCGCTGTCGGGAGCGCACGCAGCCCCCGTCCAGGCAGGCACAAGCGAGCCACCAGCTGCTCTGCCCCTCCGCCTGCCCGCCCCTCGCGCCCCGCGGTGCCTTCCGAGCTGCTCGGGACGGGTTTTGTTCTTCCTTCCATTCTCCCGTGGCAGCTGTTGGGAGAACAAGCCCCAGGATCCATCTGGCCCTCCGAGCTTCCCGGGCCGCGTGTTTTCTCGCCAAAGCGGCGTTGGCCGCGCTGTAATACAAGAGTTACATTATAAAACTGCGACTTGCTAGCAAAGCAAACTGCCTTTTATTCGCTGCTGCTGCAATTCTAAAGGGAGAAAGGCAGCAGCCGCGGCCGCACCACAATGTAGCTTCAGATCCGAGTCAGTCTAGAGGGCTGCTTTTTTCTTTCTTTCTTTTTCTTTTTTTTTTTTCTTTCCCCTCCTCTCCTTTCTGGAGGAGTTGGCACAGCCCTGTGTTATTAGGACATAAGCCAGCTTGTTCTAGTGGAATTTCCTGTCTGATTTTAATTTCCCCCTCATTTTTTTTCCCCCCTCAAAGTGAGACAGAAAAGCTTTTTAATTGCACTGCCGTAGGTTGGCCTTTCGGGATATTATTATTCTTATTAAGTACTTCCTGTTGGGATGCGGCACATGAGAAGTGCCCGGGATCTCGGTGCAGTCAGGGCTTGTGGCCACGTTGTTTGTTAATAACCGTCAGATTGGCAGCGGCCTCAAAATACATCTTGGCATGACAAGCCGGGCAATTAAGTGATTTTCAAGACTCTCAACATTCGCAGCTCAAGACCTGTGGAATTAATAAGCTGCACTAGGCCTTCCCGGTTTTGTTTTCTGCTGTTCAGTAGCTGCAGCTCCTCATTCATCTCACAGAAAGCCAGCGCCAGTGGGAAACTCTTGCTCTGGAAATCAGCACGGAGGTAGGAACGTGCCGTCACTCTGCCGATGGTTTGTTTTGTCCCAAAGAAGGATCCAAGGCTGGCTTAGCAGAAAAAGGATAAAAAGGTTTTTTTTTTTTTTTTTTCTATTTATTTATTTATTTGTTTGTTTTAATTTCCCAGGCAGTGAAAGTCCTCAGCGATCTATTTCAGAAACTTCCCATGTTGGCAGATGTCATTGTAAAAAAGTCAAAGCCCTCCAAGTTCATCACTTCCACGTTCTTGTTTTCTAGAGTATAACAGCACGTAAAGCACTCTGTTCTCTTCTGGGCTGTTTCTGACAGCAGCTGCAGGTTCCTGGAAGAAGTTTTCTGACGGCAAATGGCTCTGCTTTTCAGCCTCCCTCCGGCTCAGGCTATTTAGGGCTGCAGATGACGGCTGGTGGCAGCAACGCTGCTCTGGAGACATCGCTAATTATTGCGCTTCGGAAAACCATCGGAGCCTCTGTGTCAGGCAGACCTGGGCACCCTGCTGCGGGATTCCCCGGCCAAACCTGGCTGCCGAGAGCCCTTCTTGCACTTTATTTATCCTTCCCAGGTGGATTAAAAAAAAAAAAAAGAGGCAATAAGGATTCACCCCCACGTAGCTGTAACCTGAAGACCCTAGGAATCCTTGTAGAATAATAAATAATTCATCGCTTTTATTCACAGATGCCTACCTGAATGTCTGAAACTACTTTCACAGAGTTGTCTGCCGGCTGCAGAAAATCTGTTTTCTTGCCAAGAAGCAAAGTGCTCCAAAACCGTACAGCTTTGTTCGCACGTGAAGTGTGCTGCAAAGCCACCAGCTCCGGTGCAGGGACCTTGCAGAGGTCCTGGTGTCCTCGTGTCCCTGCCGGCAGCGGCCGGGCTGTCCCTGGCAGGGAGGTGGCAGTGGGATGTCCGCCCCCAGGCCAGCAGGGGCCAAGGCAGCAAGCCCCCAGGCAGCTCTTCAGAGCCAGCAGACAGCAGCTGAGGGATTTCAGGGTTTGATTTCTTAATGGTAAGAGTCGTCTTCTCTGTAGAAAATGTCAATGAACTCTTACATTTTTAATCTAAATTTTCCATGGAGAGGGAAAGGCCATTTTTAGCCTCCCTGTAATTGTTCCAGCTCTCGTGCCCAGGAAAGGACTGACAGGTTTAATGTCCCTAATGACAGTCACGTGGCACTGAGGAGCCCTGTGAGGAGCTCCAGGATGGGGCCGACGTTAAGATGAACAAGACTACCTTGCTTCCGTTCAGTCCCCAGCTCATTTAAGCACTCTGCCTCCTCTTGGGCTGGGGAAGAAATTTTTGGGGACTGAACCACTGGGCTGGCCAGCTCTGGGGGTCACCTGGGGGGCTCATCGGAGAGATTTGCTGCGTCTCATGGCTTTTATAACAGCCTTTATTATGCAGGCAAACCTAGGAAGGTGCTTCATTCTGCATAAAGTATGCACTGCATCCCCATGGGCATCCAAAGCCCATGTCCTCACGTAGTCTGCTCCTTGCTGTGCCTCAGTTTCTCTAAGTGTGAAGTCACACTGACTGCGTCCTGCAGGTGCTTTCGGCTGTCTCTACTGTAATGCTTATTTTGAGTTTATTTTGTTGTTGTTGTTTGGTTTTGGTGTGTGTGTGGTTTGGCAGCTGAAAAAGGGTAAGAGATTTTTGATTATTGCTTTTATACTTTGCGCATACCTGCATTCCAGCCAGGCCCCTTCCCCATCTCCCCTCCCCCCCCCCACTACCTCACAAGGTAGTTACCATCACCAGAGGCATTTGTCCTGTAGAAGTCGGTTTTGTTCTCTTTGTTGCTCGCCTTAATGGGTAGTTTGGCTTTTGCTGTGTCTGACCCGTGTTTACACTAAGCACGTTGCCTCCTCCAGCATCCTGAGGTGTTGTATGAAAAAAAAAGTTTGATAAATCAGGCTGCCACCGTCTTTCCTCATTACACGTGTTAGAAGAAGAGAAAACTGGTTCTGGCTCCCGCTGGATGGGAACAGCTGGTTGGATGTGCTTCAGAACGGTCTGTAATAGTCGGGATGGGAGAGGGGTCTCCCCTGGGTGCGCTGGTGGGAGTCCGCCTCCCATTTATCCTTCCCTTAATGTTTGTAGCAGGCCAGAATGAATCTTTGCCATGGTTTTACCCGTGAAGTTCCTCTTCTATTTTTGTCAAAGCCACTGAACAGGTAATAAAACAATGTAATAATTAACCGATAATAATTGAAGTATGCTGTATGAAAACCAAACCAAATGCTAACAAGCCAAACAAAAGAAAAGCATGCACGGTGCAGCCCTGTTTATAGTGCTGTCTGCCGGAGTCATTATACACGTTGATATAATAATACTGAGCACTTAATTACCACATCATTTTTAAAGCGCTGTATAAACATTAACCAAACCTCTGAGGTGGGGAGGTATTATTATCTCCATTTTAAGGAGGGGAAATTCTGACACGGCGAGGTTAGTCAGTAACTGAGCATCGTGGAGGCTGGAGCGGAGGCTGCAGCCTCGCGGCCGCTCCGATTCACACTGGGGTTTTGGAGGCTGCTGAAGCACCTGAGATTTACCTCTTTTGGAGGTAAGCGCACACCCGGCGTATTTTGCAAAGCACCGAAACAACATTTGAGGCTCAGCTGTCCGACGGGGGCTTGGTGGGGCTGAGAGGAGGCTGCTGCCTGCGTGCGCCTCGGCCCCCTCCCCGCGCTGCCTGGAGCGGTGGCTGTGGGAATGGCTGTCCCCGCGGAGCAGTTAATATTCGGCGTGGCGGTACATGACTTCATCCGAGGAGAATCCCACAGGCGCACCAGTGTGATCTGCTCTGTCATGTTTCTGTGACCCAATTTTCCCCGTTCTTTGTCTCAGACCTTCCCTGACCCCAGCCCTATTATCTCTTCCAATAATTCACCCGGGCCATTATTAATGGTGCATTAACTTTGGCTGTGCTTTCAGCAAAGATGTTTTTCTTGTGCTTATTCATTCGCTCAACTCACTTAAACAGCGAGATCATTATTCTGGGGACGTCACATGAACACAAAACACCTCCCTCGCCGACACCTATGGCCCCGCAGCACTTCGCTGGAGGGGCAGCGATCCAAGCACAACACCGGGACGCCCGCAGAGGCGGTCGCGGGGGCTCCAGGAGCCACCCACACACTCGTGCACCCAGGGACGGGTTCAGCTCCCCTGCCTGCATGCCAGGACTGGGCTCTCTGGAGCCCTGCAGCTCCAAAGTGAGGAAGATCTTTGCACTCAGGCTCTGGAGCAAAGCACAATTTGCTGAGTGATGTTTCAGGACAAACCTGACGTTTGCCAGCATAGAGTTGTTGGATGCCAAAATGCGTCCCTTTAAGTTGGGGACTTTAAAAAATGAATGCTACCTCTAATTTAACTAATGCTTGATGCTTTGGGCTGCTTTGGGGGATGACTGAGTGAAGGGCACATCATGTTCTTTGTAACTTTAACCTCACCTTTGAGAGGAGAACGAGACTTGGACATCCAAGAGAAAATATGGGCAGTGAGAAGGGACTTTGCTCCGGAGATGGGGAAAACTAAAAACTGCCTCTTCATGTGTCTTAGAAGCTCGTAGTGGTTGTTTCCCTGTTATCCTTTTCAGAGGAGCTGGAACCTGGAAAATAAGAAGTACAAGCTTCAGTGTCGCATTAAGCAGCATCCCACCACCGCCAGTGGCAGGGAGGTGGGCTGAGCCAGCACAGTGCTGCTGCTGTGTAAACCCTCGCCGATGCTCACCAGCATCTCCTGGCACATCCCCGTCTCATTTTTTCTGGGTCAGCTGTCGGTGCAAAGCTGCTAATGACACCGCAGTGACAGGATCACGTGAGCTGTTGTTTGGAGAAGTTTTTCTCCCATTAATCCAAACCAATCCAATCCCCCCGGGGCTCCGAAGCCTTCTTGAGATAAAGTTGCAGTTTCTGCCTGCTGAGGTTGAGGTTGGCTCTGGAACCTGCTACATGTTCGACTGTATAGGCTTGGGCAAGTTATGTTGCTTTACTCTGTTTCAGCCCCACTTAAGTGAAAAAAACGCATGTGAGCATTTGCTTGTCTTCCTAAGGAGTTTTGTTAGTCTTTGCAAGGCAGCTGGTGATCCCCTTACGAAATCCGTGTTGTGCATCATAATAACGATAGGAAATGAAGCCAAAAGGCATCTCAAGAGGCCACTGTTTGTTTTTTCCCCTTTTGTAAGATGGGTGGCTTTGCAAATTTGTTAGAAAAAAAAGCCATGATGGGTATTGGATTATTCTGACAGCAGTCTTTTACTTTTTTCTTCAACAAGTGACTTTTCCTGTTGATTGCAAAACGACTGTGCTGATGGCAAAGGAGCTTGTTCCGGGAGGAGGCTGTCGGACACCCCTAGGAAAACCACGTCTCAGCCCACCTGGTGGCTCGGCAGCACGCACTTGCTTTAGATAAACCCCCAGGAGCCCTGAGCACATCAGGTGGCACAGAGGGTGCGTGTAGGGCTTCTGGGCTGTCTCCAAGCCCTGGTCTTGCTGCAGCACCCCAGCTGCAGGTGGGGCTTGCAGACAGCTTTGAGAGAGTGCATGTTTGGGCTTCCCCCATCCGAGTCTGTCCCTGCCACCGGGGACCACTCCGTGTTTCCAGCTCTGCCCCTCTCACTGGAGAAAAGGCTTTCCAAATTATTTTTATCAAAGTGAACCACAAGTGAAACCTGATTCAATGGTAAGGGGTCTGATTTCCTTTCTTCTGCTGCCTTTTTTTAAGTGATCACGTGGAGGTTGAAGTATTTGGAATAGAAGAAGTTTGTTTGACCCTTCCTAATTCTACTTTTTGGGCTCAAAAAGAGCAGCTGCGGTGGGTGATGTAAGAATGGCTCCTTTGCTCGCTGTACAAACCCCTACGTGCAGTGTGTGTTTCTCTTGAAGTGCAGGTTTATCTACAGAGATAATCAAAAGCCTGCATCATCCTCAAAAAATGCCTGTTTTTGATGCCTCCCTCCCCGATTCCTGGGATTTTCGGCAAAGGGACATCCCCTTTAAACCTACATTTCTGCTTCATATCTCTCCCCTTTGAAGCCAGAGGGTTGGCTGGCCTTTGAATAGGCAAGGATGAGAATAGAGCGGTGGGAGGTCCGTGTCTTGCTCATAAACCTTGGCCAGAAAATCAGTTCTGACAAGTGGGGACAGGTAGCGACGTCTTTCCCCTTATCGGGCGGTGCGGCGGAGCAGACGCATTCCTGCAGGAGGAGCAGTTGGGGGCAAGGTGGGGCCTCCCAGCCTCGCCGGTGTGTGCTTCACCCCAGGAGCTGCGTGCCACAGCCTTAATGAGGAGCGATGTTATTTCTGTGAGAAACACCCTGTTTTTCCATCGGCCCTGCCCCTTGGGTGCTGCTTTGATTTCTCCTTCGGTTTTTCTCTTCCGTCCGTGGGAGTTTTTCTGTTGTCCCAGTGCTGCGGGACCTTGAGAGATGTCCCTCTGTGCCTCCTCGCAGCAGCGTGGCCCGGGTTTTTCCTGGGGGAACGCGTTCGCCAGGCCTCCCGCTAAAAGCTTCCTCGCTCTGTGTAAAACAATCATCATTAGCGCTAATTGGGCAGCTTTGGGGTTAAATCTGCAAAGATTGCTCGGGTTTGGTAAATCCTCTGCCACCGCAAAGCAGATAATGCTAAACAAAAGATCGCCTTGATTAGATTAAAGTTGGCAAATTCATTGCCCTAATCATCATATTGCCCTTCCCGTGGCTATTCAGGAATACATCACCGTGACTTACTTGAAGTAATTGAATATAATTGTCTTTTTAACTCCTATGTGTAAAGCATCCATCTTTGTTAGCGGCGTGCGCTGCTGTCCTGCTGCCAGCTCCCCGTCCTCTTCAGGAGGGGTGGGAAGGAGAAGCAGAGCCGGGCTGAGGGTTGTGAATCGGTAGCTGATTGCCTACGAAACCATTCATTATTTCTGACCAAGCACCTGGAAGAGGAGAAAAAGGAGCAGCACCAGCTGCCAGTTGGTTTGGCTGCTGCTCCCAGGCAGGGGAGCAGAGGGAAGCCCCAAAAGAGGGACGATGCAAAGGGAGGTCACCAAAGAGGAGGAGCTGTCGACTCTGCCACCATCCAAAAGAGTCTGAAATGCTAAAAACAAACCAACCGTGCCTGTGGGAGGCAGGAAATTAATGGAAATTTTTCTCCTGTTAATAATGAGAGGTGTGAGGGATTCCTTTCAGGTGTCGTTTTTGTAGCAGCAGATTACTTGGAAAGGAGGCCCAGCAACAGGCACCCCGTGTGTTCGTATTCCCAGCTCTCCTGAGTGACAAGGAAAGACTCGTTTTGCACTAAAAGGTTTGATATTAGCTCAGCCATCACTCACTGGCAGTAGGCAGTTACAAAACAAGATGTAACCTGCCTTGTTTTTAAGAGATGCAGAATCCATCCTGTTGTTAATGGTTTCATCGTTACTGGTGAGTTAAACTGGTCCACAGAAGGGCTGGGGATGATGACGTGACTCCCTGTACTGCTAAAACCTTACCACGAGTGGCCACCCTGTTTTGGGAGGATGCAAAACTTTACCCATGGGGATGCCAGCTGGGCTGTGCAGGTTGGCTGCAGGATTGCAGAAGCGTCCTTGCTCCTTTGGATTTATGTTCATGGAATAGATACAGGGTGAGTGCTGCAGGAAGCCCGGCTCAGGCTGGTAGAGGTGGCTGGTCCCCAGGGAGGAGGGCAGCAGCTCCAGGTGCCTGCCAGCCCGGGCAGTGCTTCGGGCTGAGCGTGGGTTTGGTGAGTCCAGGGACTGCTGCGCTCCTGCCTCGGAAAAACACTGGCTGCCTCTTAAAACGAAGTGTCCTTGTGTGCGGGATCGTCCCTGCCCAGGACGAGCAAAGGGTGAATCTCTCTCCTGCCAAAGCAAATCCTGAAGGATGCAAGTTTATTCTCTGCCTGAGCTGCTTTGGGGGAAGGAGGGGAGGGGAGCAGCGGGGGGGAGCAGCTAACAGTTACCCTTCTGTGTCCTGACATCAGGCGAGCTGCAAAAATGCTCCCAGTGTATCAGGTCGTGCGCGGTGCCAGCCCTGCGCCGGAGCACGGAGAGCGAGTCTGCTGCGGAGCCTGAAATACTTTCCACCCCGACTACCTTCGCCTAACGTCTTTCAGCAGAGTTGGCAGGAGGCTTGTTTTTGTGTAGTCTCTCACCTCTCCCGGCAGCCCGGCTGACGTGCCTGTGCCGCGCTCGGGGCTTTGTGCGCTGCGATGGGGGCAGGAGCCGCAGATCCTCGGGCTGATACGCGGGGAAGGACGCGCGCGGGGATTTCGCCCAGGCTTCGCGCGACGCAGCCGGGAGGAGCGCAGCCTCGCCGGATGGAGTCGGCGTAGCTCCGTGGCGGCTGAAGTCACGGAGGCGAAAGGCTGAATTTTAAGTCTTCGATAGAAAAAGAGCTTGGCGCTGCGGGAGTTTGCTCAGCATCAGCGAGAGACGTGGCCCAAGCCTTGGCACTTGGGGTTTGGATGGTGCCGTCCCACTCGACAGGGAGATGCTACCTTTCGCGGAGGCAAGTGGCAGTGAAATGCCGAGTGCGAACTGGGTGTCGAGGTGCTCACTTAGGAGGTTGAGTTTGGTTTGCTTTCAGTCTGTAGTCAGACAGAAGGGCCTCTGCCAGAAGCCAGCAAGGGGATAGGAAGCATTGGGACAATGTCAAGTAATCTTTTGTGAAGAGCATCGGACTGCCCGTGAAGGCAGAGCAAGACCAGCCTTGCGCGTTACAGCCCATCGCTGGTGCAAATCTCGACGGCAGCTTTGTGACTGTGGGCATGAGCCGCTCAGAGGGCGACCGTATCGTACCGGTACGGAGCCTCTGATATTTCTTTAGTTTCCGTATTTGTTCTTTAGTATTTCTTCAGTTTACGTAATTTTAGCAGGCAAGGCCCAGGCAGCTGGGCAGCATTGTCGGGGTTGGTGGGAGAAATAACCTGATAAATTTTGCATCAGCTCGACTCGCTCAGATATTTTTGCCGCTAACTTTTGGGGTCAATAATAAATATTAAAACCTGTAGATTTAATAAGTCAATGTAGGTGTTCTCTGCCTTTTGAGACCACTTTATCTTTCCATCAAAGATGAAACAAGCTTCTCAAATGAATAAAAAATAGGGCCTCAAGTGATTACAAGTGAGAGCAATTTGGGCTCCTCTCTCAGAAGCTGGCAGTAGGCACTTTTGAGCCACTTCTGAATGCCTTCATGGTTTGCATTAGTGCTGCTCTCTGTTAGGTTTTTAGGTAAATATTTCCAGCCTGTGTGTACAGACCTTTGGGAGAGGGGCTTGCTGCCACTCCAGGCGTGGGGGACAACGCAGGTCTGGATCCCGCCAGGCTCTGTTGAGTCTGATTTGCGTTGCAAGTCTAGTTTTCCTTGGTGCTTCCTATAATCTCCTCAAGTTCAAAGAGCGCTTAGCTGCTTGTCTTTGTCAAAAACCCTGTTGGAGATCTTTTATGTCGAAGATGTAGGATTTCTCCGCATGACTTTGATTATTTATTCATTCCACTTCTCTGGTGTATGATAGCGCTGATATCATGAAGACCCCTTGTCTTGCACTGCTCTTGCTCTGAAATTCATGGAGATTTAGTGCCTTTGAAATTGTTTTAAAAGGAAAGGAAAAGTTTTTGAAGTCCCTTTTTTTTTCTTCTTCTTCTATTCCCCTCCACAGTGCCGCAGCACATTTTTCCAGCCTTCCACGCTCCTTTGCCAATTGACATGCGCCACCAGGAAGGACGATACCATTACGAACCTCACTCTATCCACGCTATCCACGGGTAAGTCTTGCACCTCCGCTCCTGAGCCTCACTAAAACCTCGGCTGCCCGCGCTGCGCCGAATCTCTGCTGAAGCGTGGGGCACTCGGTGCCTTCCCGGCTGTACAGCTCCATTAAACCTACAGAAGTGCCAAGCAGCGCCGGGATGGGAGTCCTGGGGCTGGGGTTGGCGTGTGGTTTTGCGCCCATGGAGTTTCTCACGTCACAACGTACCTGGGTCCTTTCTGGCACTGTCTTGGTGAAGCCCCAGTGCTGCGCCCTCCGTTTGCAGACCCCCCCATGCCGTTCCTCCCTGCCCTGCGGTTTTGGGGAAGATGGTGAAAAGCTGCCAGGCATGCCGTAACTGGGTTTGATTTCATCGGACAACAGCCCAGACGGGCTGGGTGGTGTTTACAAAATGCAGTAGAGAGGTAGGTCCTCATGCGGGTGTCCATGTGCGCTCTGGAGGGGCAGGACCATGGGTTTTGATGGTGACATCCTCTTGAGAGCACCCTGGTCTCTTGGTGGCTGATGGCCAGCGAGGACAAGTGCTGACTGGGGGCTGTGCAATCATGTTCATCTCCTAATCTGGGACATGACAGTCCATCTGTCCTTGGAGAGCAGTGAGGACATGTTTGCAGAGAGATTTGGGTTCATCTGCTATGATCTTTGAGCAGGGCAAGGAAAAAGGAGTCAGTGGAGTTGCAAGTAGTGACCATGCAGCTGGGAGGGTTACTTCTCATCCCTGAAATGTACCGTCCCCACAGGAGATGAGGAGCAGCCTGATGAGGTTGGTGGTCCCACAGCTGCCCCGAAATCCCTTAGCCAGTGGCTGTAACCTAAGAGGCAGTCCCAGGGCGCTCAGCGTAGGGGAATCCACAAGAGCTGGAAACATTTTACAGGAAGAGCAAGGGGAAGTGAAATAGGGCTCATCAAGTAAAAAATCTCATTTGTTCCCTCCGTTGTCTCCAAAAGGGTCAGCTCTCTGTGGCTTTGCAGGGCTGTTTTAGAGCCATGCGTTTTTGGACAGGTGTGAGCAGGGAAACAGCCCTTGGGAGGCAAGCAAAGCAGAAACCAGCAACCATGAGATCTGTGGAGTCTCACAGCTATGAGGGCTTTATTCTGATTCCAAAATGCTGCGGGAAAAAATGATAGGGCATTCCCCTGGATCCTAGCAGAAGACAAGTCGTTGTCTTTTTGGCTGGCAGTCAATTTGACTGGGTGTTTAAAGGGGCAGAGCAGCTCCTTCCACGCTGCATGCAAAGGGGAAAAGACAGAAAGGTTGCTGAAGTGGGAAGCCAAAACTGGGGATTTAGGGGGGCTGAATGAAATGGTTCTGATCTTGCCTGCATGCACATATAAAAATTGTAGATGAAAATAACACAGATTAATTCAAACCTGTAGCTGGAGACAGGTAATAAGCCAGAGCTATGGCTCACACAGCACACACAGACTTCTGAAAGAGACATCTTCAAAATTGTGGTTTGGAGAGAGGGTGGCAGATGCTCAGATGTTTGGCACAAGTTATTTTTGTGCCCCAGGAAGCTGGATAAAGTCAACCCCAGCATGCTGCTACAGGGCATGGCTAGGTCTGTCCTCTCTCTGGGCTGGCACTTTGGAAAGCAAGCAGCGACCACGCTCCCCTTCACTCCTCCAGGTGCTGCATCTGCCCAGGGGCGCCATGGCAGTGATTTTGGTAGGGCCATCGAGCAGGCTGTTTTCCAAAATGCAACCCAGAGCTTGCCAGTTGGTGCCATCTACCCGGGAATCGTATTCCCCCGTGATGGGAGCCAGCGTTTTGTCACATTGGGGTTCTCCAAATGATCAACCCTGACCAAGCATACAGTGCTGGCAGATCAGGTGTTCAGTTCCTCTGTGCCAATATTAATACTCTGCTCTCTTAGCAGTGGCCACATTTGTCCATCAGGGCACCAAGAGTGCCCTGCTTAGGGTTTGGGTAGAGTTGTTTGTAAATACCTATTGACCCCCTTATTTGGAACCCTTCACCTTCCCGGCAGCAGCTTTCGCAAAAAAAATGTCTTCTGAAGTACCAAAAATGTCTTTCTGAAGGGAAAGTTTGTTTGTCGGTCTTAGAAGAGGAAACAGTTTTGTTGGAAACTGTGCATAAGATCAGACTTGTTCCTTGGACATTGTGCTGAAGGGTGAATGGGGAAGCACTCGAGTGGCATAGCCAACCGCTTCTTGCCGTGTTTTGTTGTGCAAAGATTCCAGTGGCCTTTCTGAAGCTGCAGAAGGTACCACGTTTGTTGACTGCGATATTAAATGCAGCTTTTGTGAGCGTGCAAATGTGTGCATGTGTCAGTGCCGTGTCATGGGCCTTATTCTGCTATCAATTAAAGAGGGTTTTCTTCTGCAGCTACAGCAAAGCCTGCGTTTTAAGATCAAGGGAATACAACTTCTGTCTTGCTCTCTTTTCCAAGCGCACAGAGTATGGCATAACCACACTAGGAAAATCCTCACCAGCTGTGCAGTTAGTCTTGACCATTTTTTCTCTTAAGTTTATCTGCAAATGTTTCAACCTCGTCTCCAGCCCTTTCCTCCTCTAGTTTTTGTTCTTCTCTTTTGCCTTCCCCTTCTGTCCTCCAGTCTCTGCTCCAGATATCACAGCGTAGTGCTCACCACCCCTCACTGCAGGATGTCCGGCATGAAATCATGCGGAACATGGCTGTGGAGCTGGGCTAGGACATGCTTAGTAGTTGTGGCTCTTATTGGCTTGGCTGGGTGGACTCTGTGGGCATGGTTGAGCCTCTGGAAATTTGTACTTCATCCTGGTGGTGCAGAAACCCATTCTTCTGTTTAAAGTAAATAACTGGTGGGGAAAAAAAAAAAAAGGCATATTTTCACTCTAGAAAATTATGGTAAATGTTTGGAAGAAAATTAGCGTCACTGAGTTTTGGCTTTATGATTAATGGGATCAGTGCCTGACAGAGAGCCCCCAATTCATCAAGCCCATATTCTAGCTGTCTGCTGTCTTGCTGGTACCAAATTTAACTAATTACATGAACATTGCACAGCAAATTAAATGTAGTCTCTTTTGTTGCTAACTATTGGGTCTTATTATCCGCCTGCTGCGTTATGTCAAAGGTTTGTTTCCCGAGTGCTTGATGTGACACGGCCATGTGTGCCCCTGCACCGCTGCTTGCTCTGGGGCTAGTGTTAGCATAAGTTGTTTTATCCTGTCTCATAGGGAACTCATCTGCAGGTCTCCTGCGCAGGACTTCTGGCACCCTTTTCTTGAGAATATGGTGGGAATATGGAAAACTCGAACAGTAAAAGGCAAACACCGGGATGGGCCTGAATGATTTTCTGCATTTCTTCTCACTGTTGTCTTTTTTCTGTTCCAGTCACTTCCATGTTAAGCATGTTAAGGGCTTGAGTCTTCCTCACTGAGCATTTAGTGTATATGTGCAGTCACCGGTCATGATGGTAGTGCCTTGAAATACGTTTCTAGAGATCTTTATCTGGATAAAATAGTGTTTCTCCAGTCAATAGGACGTCTCACTTTTATGTACAACCTCTGATATTGTTACTGACTAGGTGATACCCACTTTTCATTTTTGGAAGTGGTGTCTTTTTTGGCATTAAGAACAATTTAGCAGAATCATGGTGCTTACCCGGCTAGTTTAGCGAAATGAAATATTTCATTCAGATGATCCTTGAGCTCTGCTGTGCAAATCAACAGAAATATTGTGGATTTGAGACATCAGCTTGGATTTTGATGTTTGTGATCTCATGGTCATATGGAGGATGAAAGGAGAGGCAGGACTGTAGCTCAGTGGACACCATGAAAGTGCAGAGTGGAGCAAAACTGAATGTGAGAGAAAATCTCTTCCAGGCCCGTTGAGTTACAGCAGAACAAACGAAGGAAATTGCATCGGTACATGTAAATTGCATGAGGCACCGGTTCTCCAAAACAGTGTTCGTTTGATGTTAAGGTTGCAAAATACAGCACTCAAAAGCTAGGAAATAACAGAAATAAGTCTGCAGATTCCCAACCATTTTGTGCATCATTGCGATAGTGCGTTAACTTGTACAGCCGTGTTCTCTTTCCCCCCCAGGATCCTCACCTGTTCTGTAGCACACGGTGGCCCATGCTCCATGGATGGGTAACGATGGGTGTTACCTGTGGCTCTTGCATGCAGCTTTTCTTGGTTAGTCAGAACTTCACTGTGAAACATTGTTTTTAAGGCAGAGTGTAGGTCAGTGTTACCTGAGTGAAAGTCCTCAGAGGGTTCAAAGCTGAACCAAGCAAACTCACTTCATACGTTAAAATAAGTCCTTTTCTAGCAGAGGGGATAGTTGGTATTTTAGTGAGCTTCTTCATGAAAGCTTGCTCCACTGGAGCCCTGACTGCACTAACTCCCTCCTCTGTACACCAAGGGCACTCTTCGAGGCAGCTTTGCAAGATCAAGCCCTTAACTACAGAGGGAAGCTGCTGGCAGAGACGGCAGGTGAGCGTTGATAGCTCCCTTCCACTCCCCCCTTTTAGGTGTGCTTAGCTACTCTCGACTATTTTATTTCTAAAGCACAACAAAAATAACAAAAAACTCCTTAGCTCAGCTTAAAAGTCCCTGCCAATGCAAGAGCCTTCGGGCTAACCCTTGTAAACAGCATGCCTAGGCTTGACTCAGCAAGAAGCTTTTTAACAGTAGCTCCTAAACTGTGGTTAAAACCCATCAGGCATTACACAGTGTAACAAACAAAAGCAGCCTTGTTTTTCTACTGACATCCCGGTGGTGTTCCAGGATGCAGTTCTGACATTATTTATTAACAAAATATTGTTGCTCTTCTGTCCACATATCAAAGTAATTTTAGGGGGAAAAAAAGAACAGTCTAAGCTCACAATCACAAAATTTCATGGCTTTTGTGAAGGCTCAATTGTCCCAAAGACCTAAAGATAGAGAATATTCCACCTCCATGATAATGTGTAGTTGCCCTTAATTTCCCTCAGTAGGGTTTTTATCTGGATGAATCACAGATCTTCCTACATTTCCCTGAGATCTTAATATATTACAGATTTTCCCTGATATTCAGCCTACACCGTTTTCCTTTATCTGATCCTACTACCCCGCCTTGTTGAAGTTTGTTTTCTTGTCACTATGTTAAAAATTGCAGAACACCTTTTCAGGATTGGCTCCAATGCTCCCGATCACATTAGGCAGGGTAGTTCACAGGCGGGCAAGGTGGCTGTTAAACTTTTCATCATAAAAAGGCTGTAGCTTAAGTGTTTACAAAATGGCCAAATTTAACCTCGAAACCATGATTTTCCATATCGGGTATCTGTTTCAAGCTGGTTTTCTCTTTCCTTTGTTTTGTTTTTGTGAGATTCAGCCAAGGGAGGCCAAGTGGGGTTAAGGGAAAATATGTTGTTTAGCCATACAAAAAATAATCATCATCATCTTATAATGGTGCTCTGAGAAACACCAGTGTCTCCTACTTTAGAGTTGAGATTTGCTATTGTCATAGATGTACCTTTTGCTGTACCTGTTGGAAAAAAAAAAATCATCAGAGAGGTGCTGGAGTTTGGAAGGGAAATTTTCCGAGTGCCCCATGGCTCTGACCACGCTCCAGCCTAGCTGACTGGGGCTGTCCCATCAGCGCTCCCCATTTTCTGTCAGGGCTCTCGCTCATCCCCTGCACCATCAGGAGTGCGTAGAGCAGCTTCGGTTGTCCTTGTAGGACAGTGCTCTTGTGAGGCTCGAGCTCTGGTCCCACCAGGCAGCTTGGGATGGGACCCAGGTAAAAATTGTTCCCTTAGCATGGACACTGCTGGGCTGAGCTGCAGAACATAAGCATCAATAAAACGTGTGCATTTTCGTATTTACTCTGCTACCAGAGGAGAAAATCTTTGGCAGGTTGTGATTGATGGTACTGTGCTGCTTTGGAGATAGAGCGAGCTCCCTCCGGAGTCAAAGCAAACAGCTGCTCAGAGAGGCCTTCTTATGTGTTTTGCAAACTTTTACGACTTTCACCAAATAGACACGTCGCTCATTTGGGAAACAGGTTTGGGGGCTCCCACATCCAATTTATTCTGTTCCCTTCTTTCCCACATGCTTCTTTTATTTATTTAAGAAAATAAGAATGTGCGAGTGCGCGATGGTTTGCAGAGGCTGGTCCCCTCCAGAAGGCTGGTTCAGACCTCTCCCTGCTCTGTAATTAGCAGGCGTGTGTTGCTTTTAGGTGGCTCTTTGGTAACCTACAGGAGGTGATTTGGGGAACGATCAGTACCGCTCTCACTGTAAAACTACCAGGATTAACACTTGATGGTTACTTGATCATTCTCCAGGAGACTACAGATGAAACTGCTCTTCTGTTTTAGGAGCTGGAAAAACTACTTTAATTCCATCTGTGCTTTAGTTTTCCCTTCTCTAAAATGCCCATACAATAATTCTCACCCCTTAATGTTTTGAGAGCTAAGAAAAGTCAGGGCTAATTAGCTGTCTGAGACTCATTCAGCCCCCCAGAAGGGGCTTGTGGCATGTTTTCAGGTCTCAGGACTTTCCTGTGCACAGTGTACCCATCTGCAGAAACTGAGAAGGTACACACCTAATGTCTTCTGACCTCAATAGGATGACAGGCTAATCCGAAATCGTGATCAAGGCATGAATGTTTCTGTAGGTTTTTCCAATCTGGATAAACCATTCTAGGGGAATAAACCTCTCTTTTGAACCTGGTTAACAAGTTTCACGCATTCTTCATTATAAGAGTTATTTGCACATCTACGCCGTTATGAAATTGAGAAGATAGTTTCATCGTATGTATTTAATTAAAGTTGTCAGAATACTTTGAAAAACTCAGAGCTGAAATCCAGGGGGACCTGAAGGTGCATAGTTTTTGAGTCACTAAACCGTGCAGTCAGATGCAAGATCCTGCAAATCAGACTTGGAAATGTTTGGGTTGGATCTTTGGTTTCTGTGTGCTGCCATCGTCACACTGGAGTGAGGGGCCTCGGTGAGCTCAGGTGGAGTCGTGCCCATTAGCACTCGGTGAAGATCTGGGCCACCAAGCTGCTGGGGCTGTGACACCACAATTTACTGAATGAAAAACTGCAGCTCTAATTTAGCCTAATCACCGCCAGAAGTGTAAAAATGGCTAGGAGGTTTTACTATTGGGAATAAGAGCCTGATCTCTCAGGTCTTTTATGTAAACCTTTGGCATGTGTTCGTTTAATATGATGTCACTCTGTAATCCACCCCTGCTTTTAAATGTCATTCTCAGAGCTTCATGTCAGCAAGTCTTAAGTGATAATCCCTCTGCTTACATCACTTTACAGTAGATTAAAAGTGACTTCATGCTTCTACCTTATCCGCTGTTAAGCTTGTGCTTTAGGAGAAATTTATTTGAACTCTCTTCTCCCACTGCTTTCTAAAGGGTTTCTAAACAGAGTGAGGGTCTTTCAGAACCTGTCTTAATGGTGTATCCCACTTTCCTTTGCTTTCAGCATCCTCTGAAAACGGATAAATGTTCAGTGCCAGTCTCCTGCCCTTTCAAGCTCCAATGTCACGAATTTGTTTCCTATGAGTTTTCTTTCACCTAAATGCAGAGCACTGCCCCTCCTGGCCTTTCCTTTTTCCTAATCCTAAATAAATCCCCTTTCTAGATGGTGTTTTGCCTCTCATCAGCTTCTTACACTTGTGAGGACAGGACACAGTGAAGACTTATTTGCCTCAGTACTGCTCCTGTGTAGCACTTTCTGTCCAGCACAGGGGTGCGCAGGCTCCCCATTTCTGCTCCTGTAGCTCCAGGTTAAACTTTTACTCCATCCTGTAGCAAATTCTGTTTCAGCCTACAGAGCTCTCTTTGCAGTTCACCTCCCTGGTTCACGCTCCTTCTTTTCTGCCTGAATTTCACCCCTCTGCTCCTAGCACACCTCCTCCTGTAACACTCCCCTGCAGATACTTGCAGCATGTTGTCATATCCTTCCTCCCGCAGTAATGAATTGGCCAGGCTGCAGTCTGCAATGTATGCTCAAATATCAATCTGCTCAGCCTCCTCATTTTCGTTGTGTTTCTCTGAAATCCTTCCAGTGTGTGTGGAGATAAATGGACAAAACCCATCCATCCCATTGGCTTGGTAAATGAAGGTTGCAGCACATCACTTTTCAGGTGCTGGTTAATCTGGATTCCCAGCTACCAGTGGCCATGGGAAGCAAATAACATAAGATGCTGAGAGATAAAAACAAATAGCAGGATTGCTGCCCTGTGATACTCGAAGAAAAATGCAGGGTTTGTAATGTCCCATACAGAGCGGAAATTTTAAAATCTCATCCAAAAGTTCCCCCCACGCAATAAAGTGCAGCGAAGTCAATTTACCCTGGAAGGATGAAGGACTGAGTCAACTCTGCTGGGATTAGAACATGTGGTTCGAGGGATCCTAGGTATTTCGGGTCTGATTCTCAGACCACCCAGATGGCTGGGGGGAAAGGAAAAAATAATAATAATAATAAAAAAAAAGGACCCTATTTGGCAGAACTCTGGATACCCTGCCTGCAGCTAACGCCATGCACTCACATCTGCACAAATCAAAGGGCAGAGCTGGGTGCTGTTACTCTGACAAATCTCAGATCTGCAGAGCACTCCTGCGGGAACACATGCGTTTAAGTGGGCTTCCTAGATCCCCGAACCTGACACTGAACCACGTATGTATGTTTTTCTTCCGTGTGCCAAACCATTTTAGAATTTGTGATTTTACACAATTTTCTGCCTCGGAGGCTTTTCATGTCTGTTCTTTCATGTTTCACCGTACAACTAACAGAGCTAAAGTTTAGAACATTACTCAGGGGTCAGTTTTTAAAAAGTGCCTGTATGATTTAAGATCTTAAGTCCCACTGTACTGGGTCTGGCTAACAACATTATTTTGAAAGTGGGTGTTGTGGGTTTCAAAATAATGTTGACCTTTAGGGCCAGCTTGTCAACTGCTAGAAACACAAAGGCACAGTCGGCTTTCCAAACACAGCACATTCCAGTTAATGTCAAACTCTCCCAAGCTCCATTGAAACTCAGGACCCCCAGGCCAGCCCTGGTAAAGGAGTTAAGTACCTAGAAATTAAGAAAATAACTGTAATGAACATGTTAATGTGCATGTTTGGAGTCTAGTTTTCAATACTGAGTTGTACAGCTCCTGAGTTCCTGTAGCACTGGTGGGGATTTCTTCTGCCCAGTCTTCCCTCTGTGGTAAGGCCATGCATGTGGCAAAGTTTATGGAATAACGTGGTATGGAAAAACTGTACTGGAGGCTTACTGGTATCAGTAGGACGGACTCCACTTTAAGAGCAAATCTGCTGTGTGCCCCACGCTCACTTCATTGGCATGTTGTGATACAGTTGGTGGTGATAGTGACACAGCTGATAGTGACACAGGAGACTGTGACCCTCTTAGGATTGCTTTACACTGATACCGGGGGAACAGCTTGCAGTGTGGTGGGAGCCAGGCAGATAGGGCGTATCCTCTTCCACCCCCCAGGCAGAAGAAGGCACTGTGGTCTCCCCACTGCCAAGAGCCTGCTGTTGGATTAAATGAGAGTTGGGTTCCAGCACCAGCTCCTACCCTTTCTATATTTCTTTTGCACAGGTCTCCTCACAGCAGAGGTATTTCTTTCTGCCTCAGCTCATTTTCTCTCTCTTACACTCCTCCCTACCCATGTCTCTTATAAGAGCAGCTGGGTACACTTAGGTGTGCGTGGAAAACATGCCAGGGCTGCATGTGGAACCAAAATGCTCACATTGAGCTTTCTCTCGGTTTCAGTCTCTCTGAAAGATAAACATGTTCCTAAATCCTATGAGTGACTTTGAAATCTTTTGCTTTTGATCCTGTAAAAGCATCCTGAATAAGAATTTGCCTTACTCCTCCTCTTGCTTCTTGATGCAGTCTGTCCTAGCTTGGTTCTGGAGCTACTTACGTGGCTTTTGATTTGCAAACCAGCTGCAGAACGCGTTACCTGCTGATTGAGCGCTTCATCTGAAAGCCTCTTAAGATCCCACAGAGTAACCACACATCCCAAATTACCACTGGTAGAGGAAGGACTACCAGATTGTGGTTAATACATGACAAATAGGAAAGCTTCGAGCTTACAGCTGCATTAAGGCGATGTTCTTGCATGCATATTCTTGTTTGAGACTATTTGTCTGAGTTTTGAGATAAAACACTTGATTTCGTATGCTATCTTTCATCCTAAATCAAGTGCAGCACGATATTTTACAGGAGAAAACTGCATTATAGATGTCAAAAAGCAGGGTGTAGAAAGATAAGGTAGTGAAAGAAGTAAAGCATTCAGTCATCAAATCAGTAAACGAAGGAAAGATCAATCTGATGGGGATTAACAAAGAAAGAGATGAGATGTTTGTAGAAGAGATTTGGAAAGAAATGATGAGCTGGTGAGGCAGAGGGACATAGAGAAAGTGATCTAGGCTACAGGACCGTTTTTAAGTCTGTCCCTATTCAGGAAAACACACAAGTATATGCATAATCAGAAATACATGCTTAAGTGTTGACTTCAGAGGAATTTAAACGTATGTTCACATACTGTCTTGGACAGAGGCATTCTTCTGAAGATGCCATAAAATATAAATCGTTACTAAACCCCCCTTGTGTAGTCCTGCTGGAAAAAAATTGTTAATATTAGAGATTTTTCATGAGCAACATAGATTTGGCAGCTGACTTCAGACCTGTTATAGTAATGGATTATTTCTCAGTATTTTCACAAAGAGCTTCACTTCAGTAATACTTTTTAAAATGATTTTTGCAAAGTAGAAGTCAAGGTCTAATTAAGAGGGACTACAGCTCCATGGTTACTTCCACGTAACATTGCTGTGAGTCCAGCATCATCACTGGGATCTCAGGGCTGGTGTCAAACCAGCCGACTTGGAGGAGCGTGGCCATGATGGTACCATGTTCAAAAAGTCTCTCAAGGAGCCATGGGTGTTTTCTGTTCCTTGGAAGAAATTAAAATGAGGTCTTGGCTGCTGTTTTACCCTGGTCACAAGGCACTCAGTTTGTGATGGCATCTTGGGCTGAGCGATTGTTCAGCACAAGAGTTAGTATGCAGCAGGGGCCGGGTCAGGGTGGACTCTAATAAATGTAGAGCAGTGAGAAGAATATTGAAGTTAGCTCCCAGGGGAGAAATTATGTGAAAGTTATTTGTAGTTTTTTCCCTAGTCCACTAGCCCAACTGTTTCAGTGTAAGAAGTAATGCCAAGAACCAATGAAAAGCAAGGTATCTGCAAAGTTTTGTCCAGCTGAATTCTTCGATACAGCTCTTACCTGTTTGCATATTATTCCCAGTAAAAGTCTTTAAATAAAGAACTGATCGTGGTGAAATCAGCATTGGCAGATCCCAAACAACTTTATTCACTTGAATAAAATAGACTTGAACAAAAAAAAAAAAAAACCTCCAACTAAATTTCCAGCCATCTTTGGAAAAGAAGTTGTACACACACTCATAACCAAACCAAATTTCGAGTTAGGTCAGGAAAGTTCAAACCTTCCCTCGGGCAGACCATGATGAGATGACCAGAATGTAAGAGCATAAAATGGAATTGAGGCAGCTTAGATATTTTGCAACCCATGTCTTTTTAAGAGTCCCATGGGACCCTTACTGAGGACAAATACACTGGACTTTGGGGCTCTAGTGGATAGGAATGACAGCCACTCCGTGTTCCTCACCAGAGCATCATCACATGGCATTGCCAAGTGAGTCAGAGGGAAAGGCTCTCTCCCACCAACACCACTTCCTCCATGTCCTGGGATTTTCTTTGCAAGTCATCTATTCAAGGCTTGGCTGGGTCTTGACCTCTCTTGGCATGTGGGATCTAAACCTGGTATGACTCCAGATTCCCCTCAGCTGCGTCTGGTTTGAATCCTGTCAGTGCCGAGACGAATGTTACCGCAAGAATAAGAAACTCTTCAAAGCATTGTTTGTTTGTTTTTTAAAGAGCTGGCTTCTGCCAAATGTGAAGAAGGTAAGAGCACAGTGAGCTGTAGCTTCTTTCCCTTCAGGTCCTGATGTGCTGATGGAACTCAGGATCCTATCAGCCTGGTTTCTCCATGCTTGATATCTGCAGAGGAGGGTTTGCATTTCTGTTGAAGCACGTGACGGTTTTTGATAAGAACAGATGCAGAGCAGAGACCTGGGCTTGGTTTGCACACAGACATTGCGTTGCTTCAGGTATGTCAAACTGGTGCAGTGTATTGGGTGAGTGACCTGTCCCAAGGTGACTTTGAGTGAACGGCACAAACTGAGGGACAGAAAATTCCTCGAGGTGCCTTGTGCTGAAGAGCAGATCTTGCTTCCTCCCCATAAACTTCCGCTGGATTCAGTGGTTTCCTATCCCTTCATTTGGTTTTTGACTGCGTTGCCAAACTGGCCTTTATCCAGATTCTGGTTGCTGTGATTGATTTCATTGCTTTGCCTTTCATAAACCCAACCCCAACCCTACCGGCTCTGTGTTCATTGGTGGCTTTTCTCCCAGGCAGGGCAATTTTGTGGTTCACACATTCACCAGCAAAGCTGCTGCAATCTGTGGACTTCCAGGGCAGCAAGGACTTGTGTGTATGTGTGTTTGTGTGTGTGCAGTCTCAGTGTTAATCTCTTCCATCCACCATCATTCACAATGGGTGAAAGCTACACTGAAAGATAATCTCCCTGCCTACAGCGCATCGTGGTCTGCACTACCCTGATTGCATTTGAGTTTCAAATGAAAGAGCCTTCAGAGTCTGGGAGCACATCTTCTCGGCACAGGGGGGGCTAGAAATTGAAGTGAAACTGGAGACTTACAGAAGCTCTTCTTGGAGGCTAAACGATAGAGATTGTGCTGCCAGGGAATCTGGTATTGTTGGGAGTGTTGCAAGAACTCGTCAAATACGCCAGAAAAATTCTGTGGGTACAAAAGCATGGGCTGCATTTGTTGTTCATTTCTGGCTTGTCGGACTTTCAGCCTGCTTCATTGAACAGCAGAATGAGATCTTTGAAGTGGTACTTGTGTAATTAAAATTTGATTTCCTACCCACAGGTCCCTACAGCTCAGCTTGTGCTTCTCAGTCCCTCAGATACTTCAGTTTAGAAACTGAACTGTGCCTTCTTGTACCCTTTTTATTGGCTACAAGCTCTTTTACAGCCAGCGTCAATGGTTGTATTAATCCTTACAGTATTCATGAGTACCAAATGTGTACTGCAGTGCTGAGCAGGAGTAATTATTTTGCCATTACATTATGAACAGCTTTAAAACGTGCATTATAATGTGATGCACATAAAGGGAATTGTTAATATTAGAGGTTCTTTTCTGGACAGTTGAATTTCCTTGGTCACTAATAATGCTATAGGTTATTTAAATGGTAAAACACTTAAAAAACCCTCTTTACTGTTGTGTTACGTTTTTTTGCTTATTTTAGCAAATTATGCATAAAATGCAACTAAAACAAAACCCAAAACATACAAAGTGCAGGTCCTTAAGTCCTATTTTCAAAGTAAACTCAGAGCCCGAGGTATTTAGACATCCTGCTCCCATCGGCAGCCCAGTTCCACACTGAACGTGTGTAGGAGCTCACACCCCATGAAAGGAACATGGGTCGCAAAAGAGACTTAGAGGTGCTAAGGGAGGACTAATGGGATTTTCAAGAGCTGCTGCCACATGGAAAACCTCACTGCTGGGATTTCAGCATAGCCTTGATTTCCAGGGTTAGTTAGTTAATTGTTGTTGTCTAAATAGGTTAAGTAATCGACTGCACCTGAGCAGTTACGTTTTCTCATTCCCAGACCCTGGTACAATGGCCCTGTGTTTGGCTTTTCCACAGCTGGAGAGAAATGTTAAAATTTTGTGCTGAATTATTAAAGCCATTGCAAATGTTTTCATTAAAATATGAGTATCTTTAATATCCCTTCTCTTGAATTTTAAATAGAACCAACAGTTGGTGACTTAATTACCCAGCAATATCTCTTTGTAAGAAAGTCATTTTTACCTTTTATTAATAAAATCAATGTATTTACACAGTTCCAGCCTAAGCACACCTTGTTTAGACTAAGTTCATCACTTAAAGGGCACGTAATGTTAACACCCTTTGGCTTGCCTGAGACTTTACACCATGCTCTGCAATGAATCCCGTAGTGATCTTTATCCTATGCAGAAAATAAATCATTTTCTCTATTCTTCTAGATAAAATGTAGAAAACCGAACAAAACACCACAGTTCTCTAGTCATTTTAAACCATCCCCAAAAGTGAGGAGTGAGGCTATATTCAGAGTACCTTTAGTATCATCCCAGGCAGACTTTTGGCTGCTGTTTGGAAAGCAATGGGTGTGCTCTGTGAGTTGGGCACCTGCAGTCAGCCATGCAAATAACACCTCTGCCACTTCCTCAGCTCTGCGTGGTTCAAGGGCTTGGCAGAGCAGGCAGAATCGGGGCTGGAGGTCTCGTCCTTCTCATCACTTGGGTGCTGTAACAGGGACATAACCTGTTGTTCAGTGAGATACAAGAGAGGAGGTCTTTGAGGTTTGTGGAGTGATGAGGAACCTCCTCCTCATGCCCCAGTACATCAGCATGGGCTGTCACCAGAGCTGCTAGCAAGGGGAGGATGTCTGGGGGCATTTGCAAGCTCTGATGCTGTAAAAACAAACCCTGTTTTGCAGGCAGCACCCCAAAACCCAGCTACAATTCCCACACATGGTTAAAGGGTGGCTGTGCCTCTGCCACTGCTGCATTTAGCAGAGAAGCAGCTTCGGTGACCTAGAGTCAGTCTGGGGCTTTTTCCAAAGAGAGTTTTGGGAATCAAATGTGACATCTAAGGCTGTGGCGGGCTCATTTAAGGCTCAGCTGAACACTGCAGATACTGGATTCCCTTTCTTTTCCCAGCTGAGCTTAGTGCCTTGTTTTTGACAGAGCTGAAGGAAGGTTTGGGGCATCTAAAATTGATGTGGGGCACCAGGCATGCAGAAGGGCAGGTGAGAGCAGTGGCTGGGGGAAGCACTGCACATCTCAGGAGCGTGATGGCATGGTGATGAGCTGTGCTGTGCTCAGCTGTCCGCTCCTACCATCCACTGGTCCCTGCCACAACTGCAGCGGATACGCGAGGGCGGGCTCTTCCGCCTCGAAAAGCCGTGTGTGTGCATGTATCATTCCCCAGTGAAGACAACGATGACTCTTTGAGATGTTTTCCTGCATTTGCATTTACAAAAGCTGGATAAGCCTTTAAAAAAAAAATCTGATAAGTAGCAGGCAATTGAATTAACCACTGTTGACTGTATTGCTGTCTCTTAACAAACTCCATCTGTATGGTCTCCCTTTGTAGACACAATTTTATAACTTAATTTCCCTACCAAAACATCAGTGTTTACTTAGTAAGAAATCTGTTCTTTGTCAGCTTAAAACAGTGATTTCTTTATTACCACTCTGCGCAAGGAATGACAGCACAGAGTTGGCACTGGAGCAAGTCTGGTTGAGTCTACAGCGTTGTAATGGAAACAGGGTGAACCGAGGGTCAAGTATAATGGGATTTGTATACAGAAATGTGTCTGCATAAGGAATAGCTGCATGAGATAAGAGAATGAAAGATGAGGCCCGCAGGTCTCCCCTTGCGTGGCGGTGAGCCGCTGGCGGCAGGAGGGAGGTGTGACAGTAGGTATATAGGGCCGCTGACTCCAGGAGGCAGGTTTACCTCCGTGCTGGCGTAATAGAGGTGCCTAAATCACGTGTGCTCTGGTGCTAGCTGGCTTCGGTGGCTGTTGGGTGGACTGGGTGGTAGAGGGTGATTGCCCTGCAAATGCCACCTGTGCAATTTTTATTGATTTGGGGAAGCACAGGGTCAATAAGGGCTTTTCAAGCTATTGCGATCCGTGGCCTCCCTAAAAATTTTCCAGCAGGGTTGTCAAACGTGGTGTAGTTAATTTAGCCTGAATGACAGGAGGCTTGCAGGGCTTTTTTTTTCTGTCTTTCACAACACCTATAGGAGTTCTTTGTGATACCCAAGGGTTTTGCAGAGCACAAGTTAAAAACACGAGTGTAAGTCTTCAGCAGTAAATAGCAGGGGAACATCGGTACCCTATTTCTTACCCCATAAATATGTTAGATTTTCTTTTGTCATTGGTGAACTGGAGAACAGCAGCAGAGAATGACACAAATGGAGCAAAAGGATTTTTGGGTGGTACATGGTTGATGATATAAAACACCTCATTCCTTCTTATCATGGGCTGGTTTGTGGGGGCAGCCTGGTTCCTTTGAAGTCTGTCGGAGTTGTACAGTTCTGTTAGCAGTGCGAGGGTTTTACCAGAGGACCAGGCTTTGGTTTATCACATTTCATTTCCCTTGCAGTAGGAGCCGTCCTCAGTGTTGCACTGCATGCTAGAACTGGTAGAGAAATGCCAGGTGTTTATCACAGTCCGTTGGAGAGAGATTCTGCTTTCTCTGAATTATTTGCATTCATCCTTTCCATGTGGAAAATTAACTGCTGAACATTGTCCAGATTTTTAAAACATCCATGTTTCATTCTGCTTTACTTTCTTTCTAATGATTAAAACAAAAAAAGAAAGAATTGGAAAAAAAGTGATAGGTTAAAAAGAATAAATTAAAATGGAAGAGCAACTATATTGTTAATTCTTGCTTTACACAGAAAGCTCAAGACATTTCTGTGAGAAAAGCTCGTTAGGAATAAAAAGGCTTTTCTCCCTGCAGTCATGTTATCAGTGAAAAACTTTTACCTAGTTCTGCTCTTCAGCATGTAATTGCTTGCTGTTCAGCATCCTTGTAGCAAAGGAAAGGATGGTTAGATCAGCCAGCCCGCTGGATCAGATCTTACATTACGTCTTGAGCTCTTCGAGTGCCATTAGCATTTCCTTTTAGAAGTGAAGAAATATTGACAGTTTGGTAGGTTATCTCGCATTTTACTGCACGTTAGGGCACTTCAAAGTCTTTATGTAGTGATGGGAACTGTCATGAAGTAGATGTGAAAGGGGCCTTTGGTCCAACTAAACCTGTCAGCAAGAAGATTTAGGGCAGATGGTTATTATTAGAAATCAATGTATTTATTATATATTGTTCAGGAATATTTCCCTTTTGAGGTTTCTGTGAGTGCTGTTGCTGTTTAAAATGTGTCAAATGCCAATAAAATTAATTCCTACAGAAAACCTGTCGAGCTCCAACCCAAAGCTTTGCTGTTATTGGTATGTGTGTCTTTTACTTCTTTGTGCTGTGATGCTCCAGAGGCAGGTACCTGCAGCACACCAGCAGCATATTCAGGACATACGTACGTGCGTGCGAGATGTGTTTCTGTGTGGCTATCACAGTCACCTCTGCCTACAGAGCTCCTCTGACTGCTGTGTCTAAAAAGGCTTTGTAGAGATCCATGCTGCACCTCTTCCTGTTCATTTTTATTCTTCTTTGTCAGCCACATTTTTCTGGTCACTTCCAGTTGGTTACAACAGCTTGCTGCTGCTGCTTAGGGCAAGCATTGCATCTTTCTGAAGCATGAACTCCAATGGTTTTCCCTTCTACTTCAGAAGAGAGGCACAAGAAATTTTTGGCTTTTTATAATTAGTTGGGCGTACATTTTCCTTCCTTGGTGTCTTGCTTAGTTATAGGATTTAAAGACCTTGGATTATGGGAAGAAAACATTCCCAATAGAAAAGGAGGGTATTAGCAGCAACATTAATGCTGAAAGATGCTGCCCTGGAACAAGATTCATTTTCCATTCACCCCATGATTTACAGCACATTCCAACCAAGTGATTTGGCTATGGTCTTCTGGCATAACATTGTTTGCCCTTTCCGTGACATTTTGCATATAAAGAAAAGTTATGAGCTTCTTGGGCATTCAAGGTACCAGGAAATGCAGGAGTCTACCTAATTTGTTAACATGAAATTATAGATGTCTGACATGGGCTCCGTTAGTTAACATTGGCTGGAGTAATGCTGCAGCCAGTTGATTGTATTACAGCCATGATGAAGAGGAATGGTCCTTCTTTGCTTTTCTGGGATATGACGGGTACGGAGCCAAGGCAGATTTAAAATGTAATGAATGAATAAGCATTTTCTATGGTTTGCTTGACTCTTCCATGAGCTCCGCTGCTGTGGTGTTGCTGCTATTGCCTCACCATCTCCGTGACAGGTTGGTGCTGGCATAACATGGAAAGGGACTTCTCAGAAGTACTATAGAGGTAGTCTTTTAAATGGTAAGCCCTCGTCGCACTTGAACGTTGATTTCTTTTAAGGCAGAAAAACCCCACCCAAAAGTAGCATGGGAAGAAGACACAAAACAGGGATCACTTCCCATTTGTTTTCCCAAGCCCAGGGTCTTCACAGCTACGAGCAAAAGTATTCACTCGAAAGTGCTAATACCCTCACTGTGTGTCCCAAGGGAAATCAGTCAGATGCAGATAAACGGCTGTGTCACATCCGACACATCTTTCTAACACCCATTTCCCACACACTCTCCCCAGTGCAACATCCTCTCAGATCCCCCTCAGCTTCCCACTCAGCTCTGCCATCAGGATCTGGTCCCTGCCTCCACCTTGCCCTGTCTCCTTCCACACTTGCCCCTGACACCCCCAAAGCTGCTCCTCAGCCCTCATCCCTTCCCTGCCCTGAGCCCGCAGTGTTTTATCACCCTGGCCTTCACATCTTGTGACTATTGGAATCAAGTTCTCACGTCTGGTGGTTTGAACCTGAAGTTCACACACCTCCAGGTTTGCATCGTTCCTTCAGTCTGTTGCCGAACTACTTTTGTTGGCTCTTGCACTTTTATCCATGCTTTCTTTCATGCCTTTTCTCTCGCCTTCCTTCTCTCTCTCCCCCTCAGCTACTTTCCTTGAAGTTCCCCTTCTTACAATACGCTTCGTCTCTGAAGGCTTTCATCATTAATCTCTCAAGAAACTATCTTAGAGACTCATCTACCGTGCTTTGATTTATTCATTGTGTTGGTTTTTTTTTGGCGAGTATCTCGCAAGAACTGAGGTGGTCATCCTTCTACCTCCATCGCTAAAGGAAAGCTTGTGTGAAAAGGTGGGCTTTCAGAACTTAAATTAAAAGATCATGTAAGTAAGATAATTGGATAAAAAAGGATATTAGGATCTGAAACAGAATGTTTACTTGCTTTGATGTGCTTTGGGAACATATGTCTGCACAGTGGGCTGTGTGGCTGATTAAGTATAAAACAACCCAGGAAAAAATCACCACTATTAAGCTTAAATCAAAGATCTCTCCTCAAGACACTAATTTGATTTGGGTTTGAAGGTCCCCTATCAACTCTAATTTCTGCCTTTGATGTCTTGCTTCTTTGTGTGTTGTATAATGGAGGGCAACCTTACTTATTAAAAATACGCATTTTTCTTCCATTTTAAAAGCAAATATTGTTATTGTTGTTGTTATTGTGTTGCAGTTGTGCCTACAAGTGTCAGCCAAGGCTAGACCCACATTGTGCTAAATGCTGCATAAATAGAGTAAGAAACCGTACGTAGACAGGACAGTTTCTAATGTGAGGACCGGCTCCTGTACAGGATTACTTCTGCTCCCAGCTTTGCTCCCTTGTCCCAATAAGGTTGCCAGCAACCTGTGAGCTCAAGAATATCTCTAACTTCTGGTGGACCTCAGATGGAAAAAAAAAAAAAATCAAGTTCCAAACCAAAATACTTTTGATTTCATTGATAAAAAATAGTAATAGAGTTACATCAAGGAGAATGAAATCTTTTGTTCTGTTTGTTCTTGGTTCAGTATATAT
Source organism: Oxyura jamaicensis (assembly GCF_011077185.1). Classification (NCBI taxonomy): domain Eukaryota; kingdom Metazoa; phylum Chordata; class Aves; order Anseriformes; family Anatidae; genus Oxyura; species Oxyura jamaicensis. The sequence continues at coordinate 25,910,445 of NC_048899.1, read as the reverse complement.
TGCTGAAATATTGTCTAGGTGTTTTAACTTATGATTCAGTCAGGTGTGTATGAAAACAGAATGGTCTTTCAAAAGGAAATATGAAAGATGTCTGCCTTTTTCTTAACTTTTAAAGAAAAAAAAAAATCTTTCTTACCTGGAGCAAGTATATTAAGTTGACCTCACCCGCTAGAAGTTGCATTAAGTCCTGAATGCGTTTTTCTAGGGAATGGAAGAAAAATATCTTAAGAAATTGGACCCACCATAGATTACTATACTGTTTCCATGGTGTGGATGGAAAACGGTGATCAACGAATTAGAGGCCTGGTCTTGTTGCTCCTGCCGTCAGTGGCAGAGTTTCCTTTGACTTCAGTGGTACAAGATGAGACTTTGCGGTGTAATTTTTAAAGGTGTTTAGACAACTACTACTGCCAATAGATGCGTAGTGGGATTTTTTATAGACCTAAAACCTCCTAAAAGCAATGCCTTATCACAAATCCACAAGTAAAGGATTTTATATGCAGAAATTTGTGTCTGTTAAGACCCCAAGTAGCTTCCACAGTTATCTGATCTGACATCTGTGATGCTGGGCATAGGATTTCCCCTTTTGTTTCTACAGTGGGAGAAATTAGTCTTTCCTACTATTAAAACTCCAAACCTTGTGATACATTTAGAGCCCATTTTTTAGAAAAACATCTAGTTTTGCCATAAAGTCTTGCAGCAGTACTGAATTTACCACTTCCCTCTATAAACTGTTCTAATGGGAACTTGCCCTCACTGTTAAAATATCTTTTTTTTCTTATTTTTTTTTTCATGCTTTCAATGCCTCAAAGCCATATTTGAGGGGAAAGGAGAAAACATGAACTGCTCAAAGCATGCCTGTTAAATTTCTGCAGAGAAGCTGTAGCAAGTTTTGTCCAGCTTCACTTTGAGAGCATTGTTGAATTGCTTAAGGTAGCCCTGATTTTCTATAACATTAATCTTTGTGGGTATGAAAAAAAAAAATGTATTAATCCCATTTTAGAGCTGATAAATTACAGGAAAATAAATAAAATGACTTGTGCTGAGCAATCCCAACAGAAGAAGGCTGGGAGTTACATGTGATGTCTCTTGGGTCCCCATCTTCCTAGTGGGACACAGAAGCCGGTGTCTTTGAGTTGCTAGCCCTGTATTGGATCAAGTTACTTTATCGGGTCATTATCACCTTGCTGGGTGTCAGGAGAGCTGGGAAGCAGGACTGATTCCCCATCGCATCATTACCAGGCTGCCCCATGCTCTTGGGCAGTCGCTGGAGGTCAGGGCAGCTGCAGGGCAGCTCCATGCCCCTTTCTCCCAGTGCACCATGGCCTCCTCTGCTTTATGAGTCGAAAAAAAATGGAGGGGGGCAATTGTTGTGAATGATCAAATGCCACATGCATCTGATCGCCGTGGCCCAGGGCTGACCTCTGAAAGGTGCCTCGTTTTGAGGGACCTTGCAGAGTTTCATCCTGAGGGTACCGTGCAAGTGTCGCGACCTCCCGCCCTTCCTGCGGTAAGGGACTTTAATTCAGAAATAAACAGAGGTGAAGTCAAGGGGCTAGTGAGAGCTGTTTAGACTGAACCATTCAGCTGGGGAACTGTAGGTTTCCTGCTGGATAAAGCTGTGGCATCCCATATGTAGTGTCTGCCACAAGTGTGGTCCCTTTTTTGGGTAACCCTATGGCTCTCCTACATCTCCTTCGGACTTTGAGTGGTATTCTGGATACACAGCATTTGTGAAAATCAGGCCAGGATGTTCTATTTATGTTATGAAACAAAAGCAAGGATTTATTATCTGGGGTTTGGATGGGATCGTTGACTTTAAAATATTTTTTTCTTCTTACAGCAAAACTCTACCAGACTATGATACTCCCCCCGTAAGCAGTTCTGTTCCTAGCTTCCATTCCTGTGTAGCAGCATGCAGTTTTTTATTGCACAGCAAAACAATTGCCTGCAAGTGTCCATATTCCATTAAGCGTATGGAAAAGTATTCAGCCCTTTGTTTTCTGCTGAATGAATACATTTGGCACATAGCTATTAATTTAGACTAGTCATGGGACATTAGTGCCGTTTAATTGTCCCCATTTTTCTGGGTTTTATTTAACTGGTGGAGATTATTTCAGAAATGTGCAACTTCTTTAACTGTTGAATTCATTGCTGGGTACCCCTTGTAGGCTCCAGGCCTGCATGCAGCAGCAGGGAGATGGTTCCACATCTCCCCTACAAAAGATTTTGCAATGGCTGGTGCATGACTGCAGGTAAGCAGCGTAAGCGTTTATGCTCACTGAAGAGCATTATCCGCTGCCCTAGTGAAAACCTGCTCTGTAAAGCGTTAAGCGGAGTGCATTGCCTCCAGCACCGCCCTGCAGCCCTTAGATGGAGTCAGCTAATTTCTCCCCAGTCTCAGTGTCTCCCTCTGTTAGCGAGCAGGGAAGGGGGAGCCTTTTCTGGGTGGGTGGGGAAATGAGTCAGGGCTCATGCACTTCGTCAGAGATGCAATTTGCTATACAAGTTCTGAGCATTAATTATAGAGCTTGGGCTTCTCGCCGCAGCCGCGGGGAAAACAGGCCCCTGGCTCCCATTAAATTTAATGGCATTTGGACACCTAATTCCCTTAGCCTATTTGAAAACCAGAATGCCAGTTCCTTCAGAAATGCACGTGGTCAGGTGAAATCCCTTGTCCCGCTGCAGGCAGAAGACTTTCATGCAGCTGGCTTCAGCAGAGCCAGGAGCTCTTCCCCAGGCACTGGGGTGTTTGGGGCATGATTTATGGGTCAAGGAGGCACAGGCAGGGGCTCGGGGCATGGGGCTGGGCTGCCCCATGAGCCGAGGCACTGACCTGGACGTACCTACCTCTACAGAGCAGCAGTCGATCCCTCTCCCTTTGCTCCTCCTTTGTCTAGAAGCAGCCCTGCGAGGCTCCAGCTGCTGCTCGCTGTGCGTTGGCAGCGTGCCGATGCGACGGCACAGCCCAGGGCTGGGGGTCAGATAAGGAATCATGCCAGTGAGGCAACTGGAAAGAGAGGGAAAGACCAGTTTTGGGGAATCTGGGGACAGAGGAGGCTGTGGCTCCAGCTAAGTAAGCCATTCCTGGTAGGCAGCTACCAGAAGCCACGTTATTTTGGGACGTGCTTTGCTAGAATTGTATGTGTACAACAGTAAGAGGTGATTCCCATCTGAAAGGGCTTTCAGGAGCCAGACGTGACTGAGGACAGCTATCCTGACACACAGATGGGGAGATGTGGCAATGAGAGGCTTTAAGCAAAGCTGTCAGGACAAACTTGCCTGGTTTCATGCGCAGGGCCAGCCCCCTCCTGAAATACCGCCCGGGTCTCCAGCTGCATGCATTTTGGGGGAATTCTTGATCTTTTTCCCAGTGTTACCTTTTTGGCCAGGGTGGAGTTTTCCTGTTCTGAGGGACTCCAGCGTTTCTGCCCAATTTAGCATGGGGAAAATGAACAGCAAACCCTTCATATTGTTATACACATTTTAGATGTCGGCCTCACAGTTTGATCAGCAGAGGCTCCGAACGCTCGTAAACCTGGTAATACATAGTTTCAAGCCTGCATCAAAGAAGTTCACAACCCTTTTGGGAGAAGCTGTGAGTACTGATGAAAGAGGGAACTTATTGTATATGTAAGAAAACTTCTTTCATGGCTTATGTATTAAGGCAGGCTCTGTGGCCCAGGGAAGATTGGGGCTGCTTTTAATTTACATCCCCCCCCCCCTCACTTATATTAAGTCTTCGTCAGAAGAAAAATTAGTCAGATGTTTTCTTAATGACATCATTTTTTTTAATCCTGTTTCATTTTTTCCAGATGAGGCGGTGGAGATTATTAGAAATGAATTGAAACTAAATCTGGAACAGAGGCTTTGATTCACTTCTCCCTCCTCCCCGGTAGAAATAAATTGGTCGGCTCCGTGCTCGGCCGCCGTTACGAGCAGCCTCGGCAGCAAGCAGCCCGCCGGCCGCGGCTGCAGCCTTCCTGACAGCCCTTTCCGAGGGTGGCTTCCGTCACCCCGTAATTTGGGTAACAAACTGCTGGAGCGACGCAGGTGGGGAGGTTATGAGGTCTGAAATAGCGATGCCATCATAAGTTTGTCTTTCGGCGCCGTGAAGGAAAACAGGCTGGATCCCGCTGGGTGTTCCTCTGGCAAAACCCAGCTCTCGGTGCGAGGAGCGCGTGCCGGCGGCTGTGCGTCGCCGCCAGTCCCTCGCCGAGCTTTGTATCTGATACGGTTTCACTGCCTTGTATTTCACACCAGCGAGCCACGCGGTGTAGTGCTACAGGAGAGTACTTTGAACTATAAATATTTTAAAAGACATTTAATTTACTACCCATCAGCAGAAAGTGTTCAAAAAACCACAAGGTTTACTAATTTATCAGAAAGACAGAGAAACACACAGAAGATCAAACAAAGACAAACACGCTCGTAAACTGCTGAATAAGTCTGCAAAACTTATTTTACGTTTCTGTGTGGTTTTGTTGATATGCAAGTATTATAAATAAATTAGAGTGCACCTGAGCTGTTGATAAGGCAGGGTGGGACTGACATCCTGAGGTGCAGGTGGCGTGCCTGAACTGCTCAGACCCTCGTGCTTGTGGTTATCTGTGCGCAGAGATGGATTTGCTCACTAATGGCAAGTTTGGATATTCTTAAGGCAGGACACTGGTAATGCCACCCCGTAGCTCAGCCTGCATCCCACATCCCTGTGCCAGGACTGCCAGATCCACGTGGTGCCCCGTCCCCGGGGTGCCGTACCGTCGGGCACACGTCCATCTCCCCCAGCTCTGCTGGGGCACCCAGGCAGGGCCCAGCACCAGCCCTGGCGTGAGCCCGACTCCAAGCAGCTCCGCTTCCAGCAGCCTTGGCAGTACAGGGGAGGCTAATGCAGAGCAGATTCAGCCCTGCCGTTTGGCCTGATGGCAGCTCTGCCTGTTTCGGTGTCTAGCTCAGACTCTCTGCTTCTCGGGTCAGGGCCTGTAATTTTTTCTTCCCTCCTCACATCCTCTGCGGTTTGTGTAAGAGGACAGAGGATACTGGAATAGATATGTCTGGGAGATGTCTGCGTGATTTCTCTTCCGTCTTTTCCCACCCTGTGAAAACTGCTCAAGTGCTGAAACACGCCTCTGACTTTTTTTATTACCTGCTGAATCCCTAGCATTTGCTGGCTCCTCTCTCAGGTAACGTTTAGCCTGGGGAAGATCTGAGGCATTTAGCAGTGGTGGCCCCCAGAAAGCATGCAATAAAACCTCTCCTGAACTTTTGCCCTCTGAACTGTAAGGCCGACCTGTCAAGGGGGTTTGTGCAAGCCCTGATGGACGCGGGCGGGAGGGCCGCGCGGTCGGGGCCGCCGAGCTGCATCCACTCATGTGGCTGGGCGGCAGGGTGGATGCTGTGGCCGTCCCCGCATCCCCATCCTGCCAGTGTGGGGGCTGGGGCTGGCTCCAGACACATAGGAGCTGCTCTGGCCCCATGCTGCCTGCACCCCTCAGCAAGGCAGCCCAGGCAGGGCAAGCTGCCAGGCACCAGGTGATTTTTAGCCCCCTTCTCAACCTCCTCCCGGCAGGGTCAGAGGGAGAAGTGCGGCCGCGAGTGACAGCCTCTCTCTGTTTCCTCCTCAGGCCTCCTCCCCTGAGCGGCAGCCCCGTCATCTCCGACATCTCCCTCATCCGCCTGTCTCCGCACCCCACCGGGCCCGGCGAGTCGCCCTTCAGCCCGCCGCATCCCTACGTGACGCCCCACATGGAGCACTACCTCCGCTCCGTCCACGGCAGCCCCACGCTCTCCGTCATCTCCGCTGCCAGGGGCCTCAGCCCCGCCGACGGTAAGAGACCGCATCCTGCCTGTCACAGCCGGTCCTGGGTTCACCGCCGGGGATGCCTGTGTTGTGCCGCTTGTCTTGTCACTCATGAGCACTGAAGTTCCCTGCAATCCAGGGACTTACAGCTGCGAGGGCTCCGCAGCTGTTCTCTGAAGTGGGAAAGCTGTCTCTTTTTCTTTTTCTTTCTTTTTTTTTTTTCTTCCCCTTTAACTACACATTTGTTTTGCATCATTGCGCTGAGAAAGCAGAGCGTGAGAATATCTATTACCACTGGATCGTATTATAAATATTTTGCTTAAAGTATGTTCCTTTCTGCAGCGCTCTCAGCTCTCTTCTGAGCTTTCCTACTCTGATGTCTCTACCAGAAGCCTTGCTCCCCTCTAGAAGGGTCACAGTTGTCCTGGCTGCCTGGTGTGTCCGTGGATGACCCAGCACAGAGGAGGCGATGCCGGCTGGGTTGTCTCTCCTTGGCTTTGTGTGCAGGGGCGTGCATGGCTCCAGGGCGAAGGAGTGGGCCTTTCTTCCTCCTTGCTCTTGAGCCGCTCTGCTGAAGTACTGAGGAGAAGGCAAGGGTGTGTGGGAAGCTGGTGCTCAGAGCATGTGGAGGTGGTGGTACCCACGCAGCCCAGGCAGACCACACGTGGGGTCAGCATGGGTACTGGCTCCCCATGTCCAGGACAAAAATAGCCAAGGAGGGAAAGGGGAAAATGCAAAGCTTTCCTGGGAGGGTTCCAGGACCTCAGAGCTTGTTTTCTAAAAGCCGAGATAGATCTGTGTGAGTTCCCTTGGTCATCGTTATTTTATCCTGATGGTGAATTTGGGCTGCCGTGTATGTCATGTTGACTATAACATGACCCTGCTTTGACTTGGGGAGGTGCCAGCTGTGACTCACTTCACCAGAAATGCTTTATCAGACTGCACACCCAGCAAATCCCAGTGTCTCTCAGCTCCTGAGCCACCACTGGGGCAAACAAAACACACTAGAGAGCAACAAGGCCTTGGTTTACTGTCTGGCAGCATTAAACCATCTTCTGTGGGTAAAAAAAAAAACATTCCTACAGTGATGGGGAGATGTATTATGCCTCCTTCCCTCACCCAAAACGTGATATTGATGTAGGGGGCTTCTGTTCCACAGCCTCACCAGAGCAAGTGCCTGAGTTCCCAGCTGCCGGCAGCGCAGAGGCACGACGGCTGCTGTGCATGTACTCTGTCCCGTCATCCCCCGTCAAAGCCAGTTTCGTTATTTGCTATGAAAAAGAAGCATTGTGTTTTGGGTTTCTCTTTTCTTTTCTTTTTTTTCTTTTCTTTTCTTTTCTTTTCTTTTCTTTTCTTTTCTTTTCTTTTCTTTTCTTTTCTTTTCTTTTCTTTTCTTTTCTTTTCTTTTCTTTTCTTTTTTCTTTCCTTTCCTTTCCTTTCCTTTCCTTTCCTTTCCTTTCCTTTCCTTTCCTTTCCTTTCCTTTCCTTTCCTTTCCTTTCCTTTCCTTCTTTCTTTCTTTCCTTCTTTCTTTCTTTTTTTAAGGCCGCGGTAAATAAGTTAATGGGGCAAGTGGGTGGGGAGGCAGGTTTGAAAAATTACAGCTGGGAGAAAGTGAGCGTAATTGGCTTTGGCAGCCAAAATGGTTTTAGGCTGCCAGACACTAAACCTAGCTCTATGCATTAGACCTTGGCTTTAATTTCCTCGCACCGCTATCGGGAACTGGGTTGCATTTGTCTTTCCTTCCTAATAGGCAGGGATGTGGATGCTGACAGGGTTACTGCTGCCGGCGGCCGGGCCCTCTCCCCCCTCCCCGGGGCGATGGCTGCGTCCGAACAGGAGGATTATTAGAAGGGGGAACGAGAGATTGTTTATAAATTTGCGGAAATGGAGGAATGCAGAGGCCCCAGCTTAGTTTCTTTTGTCCGCAGAAACACGCCCAAGCTCACGTCACGGCCACGCTGAGCGGGGCCGCGCGGAGAGGGCTGGCGGGGGGCGCGGGGGGGGACGGGGCCGCCCGCCTCAGCACCGAGGTCTAACGTCCTCTGGGAACCTTCTCCCCATGTTCTCCTCCTCGCCCCCGGCTTCGGCAGTGGCTCACGAGCATCTGAAGGAGAGAGGCCTCTTTGGGCTGCCCCCGCCACCACCAGGAGCCAACCCCACGGACTACTACCACCAAATGACGCTGATGGCCGGCCACCCCAACCCCTATGGGGACATCCTGATGCAGAGCGGGGGAGCAGCCAGCACGGCACACCTCCATGAGTACCTCAGCCCCGTCGACGGTGAGTAGTGGTTCATGCTACCAAAATTCGGGGCAGATAGATGGGGCTGTCTTTCAGGTGGAGGTTGCTCTATGTGGTCACCCTGCCCTGCTGAAACCCATGGGCTACTGGATAATTTTTGGCTTGAAATGTCGTCTTGTCCCATACATCTATATATAAATTATGCCTAATTTAAAATATATGCACTGAGGTGTTTTTGGAAGGGCTGCTGCATGGGTAGGAGGTGGGCTGGTCCAGTGAACGGGGCGATGCTGCTGTCCCACTGCCTTGCCCATGGGCAACTACTGCGTGCTGTGGGGTGCTCCAGCTTCCCATCCTGCCTGCCTGCCCCGATGTTTTGTCCAGCTGGCGTCTGGGGCAGGGGCTGGCCACTTCCCCCTGTTGCCATGCTTGGCGCAGCAGGACCCTCCTCTGGGTTTGGAGACTGCAAAACAAAACCTCCGAGGAGAAAAGTACATTAACAGGGAGCTACGGTGGAGAGGATTGTGCTCATACTTTGTGGGAGAAAAAAAAAAACTGTAGGAATGCTGTATTTATACTAGTATCAGGCATTAAAAACTCAGAAAGTTCTGGTTCATGGCTAAACGAAGAAGAACTAAAATGATGTTAATGACTGCAGTGCTGAGTCACCCCCACGGCCTGACCACTGCCCTGGTGTGATGGGTAATGTTTATGTGGGAGAGTATCTGAGGTCCGGCTGATTTTTAGAGCCGCTAGAAATTTCTTTCCTTTCACTTTATACCATATCTTGTAAAAACTGGGGTTACACAGATATTCTGGAGGGCAGTTTGGGGTTTAGTTCTGCTGCAAGAAAGAGAAATCTTGGCTTGGCTTTCAGATCCCAGCTTCTGGTTGCTGGGCTGCCTTTGGATTTGCTTGTGGACCATTATAATTTTTAGAGTGGGGTTCTGCATCATTTCATTACCGCTTCACAGTTTCTGTTGTTGAGCTTTTAAGATGAAAGACTTTGCGGTCTTGCTGCTTCGTAAAGTGACTGGTTTAGAATGATAAAAGCTGCTCTGGCTGTTCAGTGATAGGGACTTCGGATGTTTCTAACTAAAAAAAAAAAAAAAAATCTCGTCTGCAGCTGCTGCCAAAGTTTTACCTGAGTAGTCATTTTCTGCCGCCAATTGTTAGACTGATTGGAGCCCTGGATCCTAGGCTGAAAGGGAGAGCACATGCTCCTTGATGTCATCCTGCCTCTAACATCCAAAATATGTTCAGGGTTTCCCTGCTACAAAGCAGCAAGTCAGTAAGGCTGCTCTCAGTCTTCTATTTGAAGGGTTAAAGTCTGTGCTTTTAGCAGATGGGTGCAAATGGGCTCTGCCAAGTTCTCCTCAGGCTCTTGAACAAGACTCCTTCCTCCTTGCCTCCTTATTAGTCCATCTCTGACCGGCAGTGCCTCACTGAAGTGCCAGATAAACAGCCAGTAAGAGAAGCAAACACAACTGTTTTCGTGCTAGTGCAGGCTGACGCTCAGCACACCAAGATGCCTGTTCTCAGGTTTTGATGAAGATCAGTCTTTATCCGAAGTCATCCGAGCTATTCCCTGGGCAGAAGACTCTCTTCCCGCTTGGCTTCTCCTGAAAATGGCTCTAGAGTAAATCACGTAACAAAGGTCCCAGTTTCATGCAGCCATGCTCGTGACCATTATGCATTGGAAAGCCAGGGCTCACCAAGCATTTATTTTGATCTTTCAGTAAAGCTTTGCTGATCAGTAACTGGAAAGACTTCTGTGGGCCTTTGCGTGCTCTGAGTGAAAACTTTTGTACATCGTGAGGATGCAACCTGAGATACCACAAGGCTACTTTTTAAGAACGTGTGAAGGAGCAGCAGCCCAGTGCCAGTCTCTGGCCTATGCATTCAGCTTTATCCATCAGCCCAGGGAGGGCTCCGGCAGTGGTCACATGCAGGGCTCTACTTTGTCCTCCCTCACTCCCCCTGTGCTTGGTGCTGCTGCAGGAACTGTGACCAACTGTGGTCCACTGAGGCATATAAAAGCATATCTGAAGTCAGAGGAACTTAGGTGCTGCTGTTTTCCATTTTAGTGTTTCCTAACATCAAATCTGGATCCTGAGACATCAGGCTACCTTACGTAGGTTGGTATTTTGTTGGTGGGCTTAACACGTTACCCCCAGTATACCAGCCTGTCTGATGAAGGAGGCCCAGTGTCAGCATGAAGAGAGAATCGTTCATTATTAGGCAGAGAGTAAAATGGATGGCTCTGAGGCTGACGAGCTGGAATATCCCTCTCTCTTTAGAAAGCTATTTCAAAAATTTAAATCAGTGGGGACTAAGTAAATAGTTGAACAGATAATTTAATAAAGCATCCTCTTATGGTGTTTTTCTGAGACAAGAATATCAGTAGCATGCATAAAAAGCTAGTGAGTCACTGAATGAGAGGTGCTGCGAGGCAGAGAGCCCTGTTCTTCCCAGAGAGACCCAGAATCTATGAACTTTACAAGAATTATTTTGCTGGGTGCTGAAATGCAGGTAGCTCCTGTTAGACCACATGCAGCACATCTGTGATAACACTGACACCTGCAAAAGCAAAAGAGGAAGATAAGCACATTTTTAAAAAAAGGCCTATTCAGTGTCACATCACCTCCAAGCATCTGCAGGTCCACGGGAGCCTCAGACAGTATGTTTTTTCTTCCATGCAGCTGGGCCCTTCTGGTTGCTCTAGTAGCACTTCTTGGAGAATCCCTCAATGACTCTGAGTTTGTCTGTGTTTTTTCACTATATCAGATGTGTGGAGTCAGGAATAGGGCATCAGTGTTGTCTGGAGCCTGTTGGTACTGTCCATGTGTCAGAGTGTTTAAATAATAACTGAGCAAGGGTGCTCCACAGCTGCATCTCTCTTGCAGGTTTTTTACTGTGCAGCTACATCAATAGTTAAACCACTAAAATAGACCAAATCCCAGTGTTACAGACCAGGCTGTTTGGGACTTCCAGCCAGTGACAGTGAAAAATACCCAACCCTTCAGGTAGCTGGCCTGTTTCATTCTATCCATCCAAGCAGGGACTCTGAATCCAAGAGCAGAGTTTGAATCCTGACTTAATCTATTTGCCAGAAAGCCTACATTTTCAAAGCAAAAGTTAGCCCCTTTCCAATGTCACAGCATGGCTGGTGGGACACGTTTGAGATTCTTTTCCACAGATCAAACAATCTTTTACATTTCTATCCTAGAAGTGCGTGCCACATGGTGTATTATTCCAGGTTATAGGATGAGAGGTGAGGGCACCCATGCATGAGGTAGAAAAGATTAGTGGAGAGCACAGATGAGACTGGAGATGACTACAGCTTTCTGAGCATATTTAGTGCATCCAGCTGTTTTTTTTCCATAAGCACAAGGGCTTTTGTCATTACCTGCAGCCCTTCTGGAAGTGCCTTTTGCTCTCAAGAAGAGTTAATTTAGACTGACTTGTTGTTTGTATTCTAATAGCCCTGTACATCAGAAGATCTCTAAGTATTGTACAAAGCAAAGCCATTTCATCATTGGAAAGGAAAGATCAAATGATCAGAGAGCAGAGCAGTGGCAACCCTGAGAACAAGACACAGATCTTCAGAATAAGGAGTTTCATGGCCAGCAGTGGAAGCCAAGCTTGTCTTTAAATCCATCACTTCTGTTTGCACAGTGTCAAAAGTGGGATTGGGTTGTCCATACTGAGTCAGGGAATGGGAGAAAAAACATCTTGAGTTCACTTTATGTCCAAGCAGCACTGTACAGAGAAAGTCACTCAGGTCATGAGTACTGCGTGGATGTCTGTGCAACCCAGCAGTTACCAACAGCAGTGCTGCAATGGCATTTCATCCGGTTCTGGAGCTAGGGAGGGGATCCCTGCCCTGCATCTTGCTGCCCCGTGCATGGCAGTCACAAAAGTCTTGACTTAATAACAGCAGTTCAGCTGGGAAAAGGCTTTGTTCAGCCCAGGATAGCCAACAGACCAGCATCTGGCACAGTTGCCCAGGATGTGGGCAAATGATCAAGTAGGACTTTATTTCCCCCAAGTCAAACAGTGATTCACTGTTCACTGGCCACTGCGTCGGCCTCTTGCAGTCACTGTTGTTGGAGCAATTCTACTTCAAGTAAATGACTTTATAGTCCTCGGGGTGAGGAGCCGTGCTGGCAGTGCAGCCCAGTGGTTACTGCAGTTAACAGGAGCGTGAGAGGTGAGTTCAGGACTCCTCCAGCAGGTTGACACGAAGTGACTGCTCCATCCGGAGAGACAGAGGGGAACCAGCCTCACGGTGACCCGGGAATTAAGTGCCTTGCCTGGGGCTTGAGGAGCAGCTCGGGGTGTGCAGGCTGGGTGTGCTGGGTCGCAGATGACTTCCACAAACCAGCCAGCTGTTGGCTACTCCAGGCAGACGGCGCGCCCTGTGGTCGCTTCTTTAAAAACTCTGAAATAACTTTTTTGTTGTTGTTTTCTTTGTCCCAGCACAGAATGGAAACTTGCTGAAATCTCAGAAAAGGTTCAGAGAATGGGAAACGGTTTCCCACCCAGTTCTAGCCAGCAATGCTGTTTTCCTCCCCAGAAAAATATGTGCAGAAGAGAGAAAAAGTCCCAGAGCATCCCATAAGCGCTCTGTCTGGAATCCCTCTGCACTCTGGTTTCTAAAGAATTCAATTTACATATGCAAGTTGGGTCGTCTAAACAGTCACCTTGTGGATTGGGAGTAGAAGAATGCAGCCTTGTCTTTCAGCAAGGATTTGAGGGAAGCATTAGTATTCCTTGAACTTCGAAGCTGATCAGGCCCCAGGGAGGGAAGAAAGAAGGGTCCCAGGCCAGCGTCTGGTGCCAGAACAAATGTCCAGCATCTGCTGCAGTCTAAGTGAGACGTGTGCTGCCCCTGCAGAAGGGGAGAGGGGAATAAGGAACTGCTTATGCGAAGAGCGTGAGTAGCTTATTGCTGCTGCCTCTTGATGAAGGGATCGTCTTGTGTTCTTATGTTGTCCATGGATTTAATCTGATGATGGGAGGAGGGGGTATTTCTGTACGATTTGGGTGGAGTTTCCTTGGTGAGCGGACAGGGACAGGGACCATGCTGATAGCGCTGGGATTATCCCAGGACTTTGTGGGGCATGCAGGGGAAGCGGAGGCCCTGGCGGTGTTTCAGTGGGGAAGGGGGTGAGCATTTGCAGCCCACGTGCCTTATGGGCTTGGCCACTTGGTAGCAAATTTCCCCAGTGTCCCTCTGTGATCGAGACCACAGCAATGTGCTTGTCCATAAAGAAGCAGCTGAAACTTCTGCATAGGTTCCAGTAAAAAAAAGGAGGGTCAGAGGCATGAGGCCCTAGAGGAGCTCCCACTGAGGGAGCCCTTTCCTTTCAGGAGGGCTTTGCTGCCACAATTTCTAGTGCGATACAGAGGCCTGAAATCTCCCTGCAGGAAAGCCACCTCCCTCGGTGTCCTTCTGACAGCCCACGGCCATGGTGAGCGGCTGGGGCAGGAACCTCAGCTCCAGCCTCCCCTGGGAGCCTGGGCCTGATCCTGACCCGGCCAGGCCCTCCGACACGACAGCCCTGGGAACAGCCACGGGGCTCAGGCCAGAAGCTGCCACGCGTATAGAAGTGGGAGGCTGGCCCATTATGGGAAAATTTAATTTGGGGAAGAAAATCCTGGCTTCTGAGTAACTCGTGGATGTGATAATTCACAGACCCTGTATGAAGTGGGGGCGTTGGTCCATCACTTCTTTCTGGACCCAAGTGAGAAGGAGTACTATTCAAGGGAAAGTGACTGAAGGTAAAAAAAAAAAAAAAAAAAGGTTATATTTGAGGTAGAGAGGCATAGAGAAGTTTGTTTTAAAAACTGAAACTCTGGCAGATGATTTGAATTAATTTTAAATATTCCCTAATTTTGGTTTAACTTCTGACATTTTCAAATTAATTGTAACCTATCATGACTTTAGGCTTCTAAACAAAACTTCTTTTAGAACAACAACTGATATTTTTTTTCTTTCATGAGTGATGAAGGGAGTGCTCAAACAGTTTGGAAACTTTTCTCCTAATGTTTTTTCCAAATATCAAAAAAATCTTGAAGCTAACATTGTTGGGTTTGCTAAGTCAGCGTTTTTGAAAGGGAAGACGAGTTGGGGGAGTTTTAGTGATAAATCCTCCCGAGGCTCTCTGTCTCCATCTCTCTGTGCCTGAAAATGGATCCTGCCTTCATTTACTTCTCTGGGCAGTCAGTGCTGGAAAAGTTGTATGCACTGTTTCCTTTGAAACATCACTGGACCTCAGGCAATACAGGATTTTGCTTCCCTATTCTAAGCAATACTGAACACCTTGCCTATGTGTACAGCTACTCTAATATTTATCTTTGCTGCTGCCTGTTATCATTTAATGTTCATGCTCCGTGTCCTCAGATCAGGGGATGAGGTCAGGCTGATTTTATTATTAAGAATGATCCTGCAGCTGTTAATCTGCTTTTCAGAAATAATTGTGAAACATTTCCCTCTTCCTAAATGCACTCATGAGTGCTTCCTTGTGTGTTTAAATTCCTTTTATGTTTCCCAGACGCTTCCCTTCCTGGGCATCTTGGGCAGGTTTTATTAAGAAGAGATGAATTGTTCATCCATAGCTTGATTTTAGGTCACAGCTTTCCCTGAAAGCCCACAAGATCTCAGAGGCTTTTGTGTAAAGCATGAGCCTAACCTATTGGATCTGCTATCAAACATTTCATATTGCCCACGGTACGTGCAAGATCTAAATTAGAGCGGACAGTAACACGATGCATATTACTGGTTTGGTGCCAGGAAGTCCCAGGCCAGCTTGCAAATCTGACAGCTTCCTGTAGAGTTTTACACAAGGAAAAAATGACATACCTGTGTGAAGCCAGGAGGGTGCCTGCGTTGGTTGCACCGGTAAAACCAGGGCTTCTGTTGGACATCAGGACTTCTTCACTCTGCAAATTAACAGTGACCAATGGCTGAACCAGTGCTGTGGACATAAATCATTGGAAAGAACAGCGAGAAATGAGTACAAGGCTTTTCTTTCTATTTAGTAATTTATCAAGGGAAGTGGCACATTAATAAACAGATCTCCCTTGAGGTGTGGGAGTAACAGAGATAAATATGACTGTCAAATCTGGCCTGCTTCCTTCTGTTAGAGAAGGAGGAGACTTGTGGGAATGCAAATGCAGAAAGCAATATCCATATCTGAAAAGATGCATATTATTTGTACGACAGAAACATTGTCAACTCAGCTGAGATAGAGCCCCATCACACAAGGTGTAATACATAGGGAGTAAAACACAAACCCTCTGTACAGGAGCTCATCTGAATAGATGACACTGAAATAGGGACACACAAAGAAGAAGCAACTTGCTCAAGGATATGTGGCTGGGGAGGACTGGCAACAGCACCCAGGTCTTCCTGGGTCATGGCTCCTGTATTGGCCTTATTGCCAGGGAAAAACAACAACAACAACAAAAAATTAGTTCACATCAGTGCTATTAATACATCACTATGTTGTAGACACAGCACTGTTTTCAACTTTACAATCTGGACCCAAGCAACCCTTGCGTGGTTTGGGGGCCTGGCAGGGCCCATATTTCGTGAACAAAGTGTGAAGTTTGGGTGTTCTCCAAGCCAGCCTTTAGGCAGGACTCGCCTTTGCGGAGGGGAATTCATTCGCTCATTTTAGTTTTCCTTCCTTAGCACCTCTACAAGACGGTGGCTGCTTTTCCAGCTCCCGAGGGACGTGCCACTCTGCAGCAGAGCAGGGCTGGGAAGGGCTGGCTGCAAGCATTTGGAAAGTTTGAGTCTAGTCCCACCAGATCACAGGGTGGCTTTAACAGTCACAAGGTGATTTTGTAGACCGCTGTGTGATTTTTGGGTCTGCTACCTGGTCTTTGAGTCATGTTTTCAGCTTCTCTCTGCTCCATGAAGCTGTAAAATGTAGTTTTACAAAATACTGTAAGAAAGGGTTCAGCATATATACAACAACCTGATTTTTAGGAGAAACTCCCAGTATTGTTAGCCTTGCAGTGAAGGCATCACAGCGAGCAATTCCTGAGGCTTCTCGGTCATAGGACAAGAATCACAAGAGTGCTTGGTTCAAGTACCAACCTAGCCTTGGACTTCCCCTGTGACCTTGGGCAAGTCACTTAACTTGTGCAGTGAGGGACATTAAGGGTAGCAAGGGGACAATGACACTAAGTCCCATCAGTTGCACAGCACCCAGGCATGGTAATGGTGGTGCCACTTAGGTACACGGGTGACTCATGTGGGCACTGGGAGACTGAAGCCCTGACACTGATCTCAGGAAAATGTTGACACAAACTTCTGCAAGCCAAGAAAAATCGAGGAATCTTTTGTCGTGCTAGCAGATATATTTTGCCAATATGTACATCCCGTTCAACCTCTCTTGTACCAGCACTATCTGCAGGGCTGAAAGTTCATGCTTCTGGAAAGTGCTGGGTTTGTGTTTAGTGATACACAACCAAAATCTGTCCCTCTGACTGTCTGAAGTGAAGCAACTTATATTGCCTGTCTGGGCAAGTTACTTCTTCCCTCACAGGCTTTAATACGATATAGCCAGAGCAAGCCTGCAGGGCAGCTTTCTGGGGAGACCACTGCTGGAAAAACCAGGTAGTAATACAGCACTGCACTCACCTGGGTGAATGACGGGGATCATCTGCCAGACCGCATGGCCCAGTGGCATATTTTTACTCTTAGGAATCTTTTTTTTTTTTTTTTTTTAAATAGGCAGCTCTTTCCCTGGAGGCTGCTCTCCTGGCTTTCGAGGGACAAGCCTGTCCAGGCAGGGCTGGGGCTCAGCCAGGAGCCAGAGCTGGTACCTGGCTCTTGGGGACTGCTGTGATGTTGCCCAGCTCCCATCCGCACCACCCGGTGATTTGCAGGTGATTTAGTCCTGGGCAGAGTTTCCTCAGGATGAAGTCAGTTGTTCCAGTTAGCGATGCTGAAACACTGGGGGAGGCCAAATTAGTAGAGCAGTAACTCGCCGTGTATTGCAGATCCACAAATGGGACTGGCAGGGTTGAAAATGACTTCATGCCTGAATGATTGACAATTGCTAATAGGGTCCAGGCACTGGCAGGTCCCCTTGGAGGAGGAGAGCTTGAACTTTGCGCCTGAGCTGCCAAATTGCTTTTCTTAAAACTCTTAATTTACTTTTGGGGCTCCTGGAGTCTCTCCTCCCTCATTAATTGGGTGGTCAGCACTGTGCTCACACTCCTTTCATCCTGCTCCCAACACACGCACCGTTTCTGGGGGTCGCCCAGGCTCTGACGCGCAGCTCCGCTGGCCTTCTCCTGCCACCAAGTCAACGGGAACGGCCGTGCTCGCAGAAATCTTCCGGGGCCTTTTCCCTTTTAATTTCAAGTTAATTTAGTGCCAGAGAAAAGGGATGATTGACAGGCTTCTGTTTATCCTCTGAGGAGGACGAAGCACACCAGCGTTTGCCATGCTGCTTGACCCGTGTCACTCGGCACCGAGCAGAGAGGAAACCTCCCACCCAAGCGCAGCTGCTGCCCAAACCGCTTCTTACACATCCTGTGGCAGGCACGAGAGCAGCAGGTCTCAGCCCCATTCCATTGCCCATCCCAGAGCTCCTCTCTGTCCCCAGCACAGCAAGGGAGTGCTCTGGGAGGTGCCCCCTTGCCTGCCCAAACCCACCCTCGGCCACCAGGCATTTCCTTCCCTTCACCTGGCTGCAGGAAGGGAGCAGCATGCTGATTTTGTCTGACTTTCTGCTTTTTTCTCTTCTCCTCTCTTTCCTACAGTGTCCCGGTTTTCAAGCCCACGGGTGACTCCGAGATTAAGCCGAAAAAGAGCCCTGTCTATCTCCCCGCTGTCTGATGCCAGCATTGATCTCCAGACGATGATCAGGACCTCCCCAAACTCCCTCGTGGCATACATTAACAACTCCAGAAGCAGCTCTGCAGCGAGCGGCTCCTATGGCCATTTATCTGCTGGGACGATAAGGTAATGCTTTGGGAACGGCTCAGTCTCGCTGTGTAAGTGTCCCCTGAACAGAGGAGTGATGTCCCCTACAGCAAGGGAGACTTTCCCTGCCTCCAAACCTCTCCTTCTGTGCACTGGAGCTGTGTGGTGTATGAAATCCAAGCCCCCTCTGGTTTTGCATCTGAAAGGGTACTTGGAAATGTCTGGGGGAGAGGGGATGGGTTGCTGGATGGGAGTATTGGTTACAGGTTTCCAGTAATTACAGTATGATCATGCCTCTTTGCAAGCAAGCAGAAATGGAGAATAAATTTGTCTAACAAAACGCTCATTGTGCATAGTTCAACTGATTAAGAAACCCCTCTGATTTAAGAGATTGCCCCAAAGTATTCTTGAAATTATTGGCCCACGTTCTTAAAAAAAAATGTTGCCTGGGTGGATTTAAGAGCCTAATTCTAAAAACACATTTGAAAAAAAATCTAAGCCCTTGAGTAAAGTTTTGCTCAAATCTTAATTAAAAAGCACTTACACTAGGCAGCTCACTGTTGTCAATTCCTGCCCTGATTGCTTAACCCAGGTTTCACAATGTTATTATTCTTTTTATTACTTAACTGTTAAATATGTTAGTTCTAATTAACACTGTTGTTGCAAAGCAAGAGTTTGTAAAACTTGTAGGGGAAGTCAGGGACATTGCCATTAGTCACTATTACATTAATTTTATCAGTTACTTTATCTGGCAGTGTCATTTAGAAATTGTACGATCTAACATAATGCTAACTTAAAAAAATAGTGACTCCTTGTCTGCTAATCCTACTTTTCTACTCCTGTCACTCCCTGTCTTTAACTGGGCATACCTGTAGCATGTGATCTTATACTCAGATTTCAAGCTTTTCAGGGTAGCAGCTGGTATTTCCACCAGGTCTGTGGAGTACAGAGTCAGACCCAATGGGCAATTGTTGACCTCTTAGGGTGTAATCGAGTAATAACAATGGATTTGAAATTCTTCTCAGAGTTCTAAAGCTGTATCTTAAACACCATGAATTGTAAAATGGGTTACGTATATAACAGGATAACTGTTAGCAATTTGGGATGAAATGACTTACTATTATTTTTAGCAATTCATTAACAGCAGGAATGAAATCTGTTCTCACCCGCTCAGACCCAGACTGTAGCTACATTTCAGAAAGTCATTTCTGGACTTTGTTGCAACGCAACGGTGCTGGGCAGCAGCCTGCCATCACACCTCATTTACTGCAGCACGTATTTAACTCCCAGAGCTCTTTAACACTGTAGTGATTTGTGCCCTTTATGCTTCTGGTCAAGTTGTCATTAACTGTTTCAGAAGTGAAATACTAATTGTATGGTCACTGGCAATGAATATTTTCTCTAAAAACAGAATTGGAAATAAGGTTTTTTGCTAATAATGACCCTGTTCTCTGAGTATTTGCACCATGGGCAGTTTTAGTGACATGAGCAAAAATGCCATGAGGATAAGGGTTCAGGGCACCCAAGTTTTAAAGGCACCAAATAATCAATGGGGGGGTTGAGAGTCTGTGGTTTGTGCATCACCCACCTATAGTAAGGGGAGCAGAGGATACTCACCACATCTCCAGTGTTCCTTCATCTCTGTCAAGGGGACAAATCCCAGGGGGTGAAATCCGTGTTTCCAGAAGCAGGGCTTCATTTTTAATGCCGCTGGCTGCTGCACCCTGGCTCCAACCTATTGCCTCCAGCTAGCTCCCAAGCAGCCAGGAGCTGGTAGTGTTTCTGGTCACTGCTGACCTAGATTGGAGCTGAACCAGTGACCTACATACGACGGGTGACATACTTTAGCAGTCCCCTGAGCCAGCACGCCCCTCACCTGAGTGCAGAGTAAACTACATGGCTGGGACAGTGCTAAATGGCTTGTTGTTCACCCGGGCTGTGATCTCTGCCAGCTGAGCCAGGTGAGGCTGGGGTTTCGCAGCCTGGGCAGCTTAACCCCAAACTTGCAAGCCTGCAGAATAGGTCTGCCTGGGAAAAGCTGGGAGCCACAGGGCTGCAAAGATGCATCCAGATGTGTCCTGCACTCCCTGCCAAAGGCTTTGGCTGTTTTTAAACATAGGAAGCAAAGAAATTACAGTCAGTCTGATACGTGGGTCAAGAAGTTTGTTGAGGCACGCATGAGAGAAAGCTTGTCTTCGCAGGAAAGCAGACTGCCAGGCCTACTGTGGCATTAAAGCATCTAGCTGGGACGCTGCAGCCAGTTTCCTGGAGTCTCTGAGAAGTCCTGGCCAAACTGGAGTCAGTTGCTAGCCAGAGTGATAAACATGGTTTAAAATAGCTCTTCATCATTTTTCCTCCTCCCACTGCTGCAGCCCCGCGTTCAGCTTCCCCCACCCCATCAACCCCGTGACGTACCAGCAGATCTTGACCCAGCAGCGAGGCCTGAGCTCAGCCTTCGGGCACACTCCTCCCCTGATCCAGCCGTCTCCCACCTTTCCCCCTCGGCAGCACATGGCTGTCATCTCCGTCAACCCGCCTGCGGCACAGATCAGCAGCAACAGCAACTGCATCTCCGACTCCAGTCAGGTAGGGGCGGCTCTCGCCTTACGTCTCTTTTTCTTCCTCCTGACAAAGCATTTCTGGACTTGTCACAGCCAAATACTGGTCCACTGACCTTCCTTACACACCCACACATGCAAATACCTATGCAGGAGCCAAAGGCCCTGATCCATCAAAGCACTAAATGTGATATGCAGGACCATCTCAGGCAGCAAATCTTCTTGAACATGTGTTACATGCTGTTGAAATCAGCGGGATTCGGCACACGCTGAAGGGTTTTGCCAGATAAGCACATGAATGCTGTGAATCGTGCCTTGTCTGTTCTTTCACCACTCCCTCCTTCCTTTTTCCTACTGGCATGAATCACGCTGATAGTTTTAAAGTACTGTATCCCGTTTTTTACTAGCAAATAATTACATCCTACACAAGACCTCTAGCTGTTTTACGTAATGTTCCTTCTTTTTCAGGAGTCAGGTGGCTCTCTCTCATTGTGTATCTGCTCTTGTTTTTACTCATAAATTTTGCCAAATGCAGGGCCATTTTGAAAATGAGGAATGCCACGGTGTGTATGAAATCATACACCTCACCTGGTCCATGCAAATACCTGTGTACTCACGTACACATCTCCATGTGTGCACATACTCTCCCTATGTGTATGGTTAGTGAATCTGTCCAAAACATTTTTAATCATTTTCCTTTCCCATACTCATTCCTTGGAAGTTGAAATTGCAATTGGTTTTCTCCCCAGAGACTTATTTCACCTCATTTCACACCCATTTCAAATTGTTGTTTTAGTTGTATTATACTGAACTTTTCAGACTGGTTTATTGTTTTAGGGTTTCTCATGGCTGCTGCACTGCAAACTCTGTTTGTTATTGAAGGTTATTTGATTGATTGGTTTTGTTTTCTTCTTACAAACTGGCTACCAAAATAATGTGGCTGGCAGGAGTTAGGCCTCTGTTTAATAACTTGCAGGACCAATCTTGAGCAATTAGCAAGAGTGTATTTAAAATGTTAATGTTCCAATTTTATGCATATACAATGGGATAGTTTTTTCTCTTGAAGTTGTTCTCATTTTTTAAGAGCTTAGCAAAATATACACATTAGCCTTTCATGCACCCAGTATGACGGAGCCCTCACATGTAACCAGAGCTCCCCACTCCCCCCAGGAATTCATTTTCTCAACAAATCATTTCATCACATTTAGAAATAAAATCATGGCTTGGGTGGGGGTTGCATAATATTTTGATGGATTTGACAGGGACTGGATTGCTCTGAAAGAGCCAAGCTCACTGGTGAGCTTGCAGAAGCTGATGGTGCCCTTTATTTTCCCCTTTCTGCCTTGCACAAACCCACACAGGCTAGTTTTCACACGAAATCCATGCCAGCAGGCCAATACACCATTGTCCCCAGCCACTCTTGACGTTCAATCTTGACTGTTTTTATAGTTACCTTTTAACAATGCTGCAGTGAGTCTCTCATCCCAAACCCCGGTGCCACATCTTGCTGCGTTTTACTTCCTAGAGCAAGCAGAGCAGTGAATCGGCCGTGAGCAGCACCGTCAACCCAGTAATTAACAAGCGCAGCAAAGTCAAGACCGAAGTTGAGGGCTTGCCTCCAGCATCCCCGACCACGCAGGTAACCTTGGTGTGAGAAGTGTTGCGGGCCTGAGGCAGCAAAGCTGCAGAGTCTTGTTGTCTTTGGGATCGATACTCTTGGCATGTTTTGCTGCAGCTGGGAGCAAAGCATCAAAGCGTGCCAGGCAGGTGGGTGTCTCTTGAAGCAGAAAGCCCAGCACAGTACAGGGCAGAGCTGCTTTGGCATTTGAATGTGTGCTTGGGACTCAGCATGCTGTTGCTGTGGTCGGATGCAAAGGGAGGAGGGAAGGAATGTTTGAAGCATGATAACTGTAAAAATGATGTTTGAGTTTTCTGTGCTGCAAAGCAAGCAGTATTGGTGTCTCAGAGCAAGCATAGATTACAAGGGAATCTTGCATGTAGGTAGAAAGCTTGCAAAAAAAAGGACTTCTTGATTCAACGAGGAATTGCTCCTAGCAACATCCTTTACACCAGTGACACAACGTTTGACACCAAGAAGGGCCCAAAGCCCTTTGCTTTCTTTCCAGAGCTCTGTGATTGCAAACTGTTTAATGGCTGACAGTATCCATCTGACCGTCCTTTATCACAACTGTAAACTATCAGGAGTGCTCTGGGCACTTCATTTTCATGAAATATTAGGCCATGTTATTGTCAAGCGAATGGAAGAGTTGATGACAAATTTCTCCTTCTGCCCTGGTTCAGGAGCAGGTCTCAGCATGATGCATGGGGACAGCAACGTGTGCAGTCATCAGGGGGCTGGTAAAATTGATGAAGATAGCATATCAGGGAAAGATAAACATGCTGTAGTCAGCACGATTAGGGCAAAGAGGCATCTCTCTGGAGCTTTGAGTTTAGGAGTGCATCCACACACTGCTGCAAAAGCACATGCCCCAAAAAACCAATCTGGCCACCACCAGGGCTAACAGGCCCACGTGTTTATTTCCTGCAGCAAATGAAAAAAGATCTGAAAGCCATCACCTGTTTTCTCAAGCATCTGTAGCAGAGGAGCTGTGGGACAGACAGCCACTTTCTCGACGGCTGTCATCCACCTTTTCTCTGCTCCGATTTGGAGAGGTGTATGCCCAACAGCAGGGAGTGCTCATAGAGCCCAGCCTGGCTCTCCCCTGCAGCCCTGCCTCAGTGTTTCATCCACAGAGTCCCATGTGAAATAAGTACTGAGAGAAGGTGGGGGGATTGTTTTAAGTGTTACAAGGAGGCTTGATTAGAATAGCAAGGTAAAATTAAGAGAAAGAAAATGTGCATTGGTAGCCTACTAGTTCCTGATGAGGAGCTGCATGGAGTAATACCCCAAGGGAAATGTAGGCTTCACATCTTGCAGCATTTCAGTATTGACTGGGAAATTATTGGAAAGTGCCTGGTAAGGGACAGTCCATTCCTGGCAAGGAGAGCAGGTTAAAAGACTGAATGTCGGGGGTGTCTCCTTTTCAGCTGGTCTAAGCGACAGCCACTTGTTAAATCTGGGGATTTCCATTCTGCTGGAGACTCTGCTGAAAACTTGATTACTGACTGATATATTTTTTGCAGTGTGAGAAGCTCAACCATCCCAAAAAAAAAGCTTGTGTGTGTGTTTTGTTTTGGAAATGCTGTATTGGAAACGCCTCATGTGAGTTGTGGTTTGGGTGTCTAAAATCCTTGGCCAGACAGCATCTCCCATGATGGTGTGCACTATAAAAAATGTAATTCAGACAAGATCTGTGGCACACAGTGCAGCACCAGGCATGAGGGACCTGAGTTACTGTTCTCTTATGGTACCACGATAGCTCCAATGTAAATTCAGATTAATGTTGAACTAGCCAGAAAAGAAACATGTCGATCCTCTTCAACAAATTAAAATGGTTTCAATTCAGTTTTTCCATTGGAAAGTAGAAACATTTTGGCAAAATAGGATTTGTAGTAGAAAATTTCACTTTTTCGGAGACCACTTTCTGTGGAAAGAAACATGTCAACAGAGGTAGTGTTCACAGCTCAGCCACACAGGAATTGCAGGAAAAAGAAACTGCTGTTTGAACTTTCTCAGACTATTGCTCTGGGCTCTGATGTACTTTGAATCACCAGAAGTCTTTCTGTGTATTACTACAGTTTCCTGTCCCAAGAGCCACCTTGCAATAAGTTTTTTTTTATTTTTATTTTTAGATTAAGAGCTAATTAAAACAAATCTCTTCCTCTCCATATCTAAACTGTTGAATTGAGAAGTCACAGCTGGCATGTGTGTCATGAGCTAGTTAATGAAAATTGTTGAACTCATACAGCACATCTCACTTTCCAAGCCATAGAATGCCACTAAGCCATTAATCATTGCAGCCCCTCAGTAGGTGCTGGGAAGGTGTTGATGGGGAAGGAGATGGCAGCCAAATTGATCCATCTGGGCAGGTCAGAGACAATTTGAGATGGATCTGGCTGTGGCTGAATACTTACAGGGCTAACTGGAGCATCAGATCACAAGGAACAGCGTCTGATGGTGTCCATCACCCCAGGTGCTCCTGTCTAAAGCTGCCCTGGAGGTGGGATGCTCTGTACTGGGCAGTGGTAGTAATTGGGAGGAAAGGGAATGAAGGGGTTCAAAACCAGCAAGGTTTGGTATTCCCAGGTCAATATTGGCTGCTGGTTGCCTTGTCTGTAGGAGTGGCTGTTATCCTTACCTCTGAACTGAACCAGTTTGCATTTCTGTTGTATGTTACACCATTGTGGAGGTGTTGATGCTTTAATCCTCATAGCAAGCTGTTGCAAAAAAAAAAAAAAAAAAGTGATTCATTTAGCACTGAGGAAATGGGTAGACAGAGAAGTTCAGGAGAGGGCTCACAGCTTGCCCAGCATTAAATTAACTTACTTATGAAGATCCCAGTGGGCCCCAGACTGGAGCCAGAGCCCCTGGAGCTCTGCTCTGCAATCCACTCATTACGGGATCTTGCTCAAGCTTCCCAAATTTTCTGATTCCAGAGGAGTGCTTTGAGGGCTCAACATTTGTCCCTGCAGAGTGTCCTGGAGGCATAAATCTTTGGGTAAGGGTTAGGCATCATTTTCCCATCTGTTGAAAGATGCAGAAGATAGAATGCCTCTCCCCAGTGTATGTCAGGTGAGTGTGGTAACCAAAAGCTTTGTCTGCTTTGTGATTTCTTCATTCTCATATTTCCCTGCTCCCCACAGATCAGAAGTTTTGCTCCAGCAAAGGACAAAACCAAACAGCAAAAGCCAGCCTCTTCCTTTCTCCAGCCTTTCCTGCAGCTGCTCATGACCTGGCTGGAGCCAACCACCACCACAACCATGGCATTGGGGTGTTTTTTGTCTTGTCATTAAGTCTGATCCATTTCTGCCAAAACTCTGTAACTCATTAGTTTTCTGTAATCAAGGATGTTGTGTTGCTACCACACTTTAGTGATCAGTTGGTACCTGCCCTGTAATCTATGAGTGACAGAGGAATTCAGATGAAAGAAGTTCACCTTATACAATGCACTGTTGTGTGTTGCAGGAGCATCTGACAGACCTGAAAGAAGATCTAGATAAGGATGAATGTAAACAGGAGCCTGAGGTTATTTATGAGACAAACTGTCACTGGGAAGGGTGCACAAAGGAATATGACACTCAAGAGCAGCTCGTCCATGTGAGTAATGGCTGGGAGGAAACCCCAGCGATAAATTTGGGTTTCTGTGCACTTGTCCTCATTTTTTATCACTAGCTGCTGAACAGCCAGAGCTCACTCAGGGAGCTACTAAAGGTGCAAATCAGAGATACAGTGTGTAAACACTGCCAAAGCAGGTCGCTGCTCCCCGAGGAACTTAGCTGCAGGAAGCCTCTCATAGATTATTTGACGTCGCTCTCTTCCCAGCTGCTGAGGCTGCATTTTGGTCTCCCTCTTGTACTACCTAATAAAAGAAGACTCCATGCAGAAGACCTGACCAGAAAATGGGGAAGGGGACTGAGCCCCTCCCTTTTCTCTGGGCACAGTCAATGAGCCTCCCCACACACCTACACCAGCTGTGGACCGGGAACAGTCTGTGCTGTCCTCAGTCCTCGGCCAAGGCATGAAAGCATTTCATGCTCCTCTGGCATGAGCCATAGGGTCATGTCACTTAGGGACTGTTGACCTCCCCAGCTCATCCTTCCTACCTCCCTGCCCCCAGAGTCAAAAATAGGGCACTTCCAGAGCTTGGAGACACACTCCAGTGTCTCCATCAGGGCCTGAAATAGAGAAAGTGGGTTGATTTTTTTAAATTTTAGAAATAAGACTTTCATAATCAGAGTGATGTCCCCAAACCAGTGTCAAAACTGCTCTCTGAAGGATCCCCAAACTAAGTCATTAATCGGATTTTCAGTTCTAATTAATTCCTAGAACCTTTTGTGTGCTTTGCTTCACCTGAGAATCCACCATTTGGTTTTCCTTTGGCTTCTGAGGTTGACAAATCCCTCAAATTCAAGGCAAATCCCTGAGAAATCAGACACGATCTGTGTCTGAGTCCCATCCTACCCTCAGCCCAGCACTCTCCCACTCCTCACTTTGAGTCTGTGATGTGAGCCATGCTTGTTTGAAGCCAGCCCAGAGCTGCCAGGAATTCATCAGCCCCAGCAACCACGCTGCTTGCAGCAAAATGATGGATTGAGAACATTTTGCGTCAGGAGCCACTGTCTTCTGCTTCCCCTTCAGCATTTTGCTGCTTGCCTCAGCATGGCTCCAAGCCTGCCGGGGCCACACATGTGCGATTCACTTGCAGTCCTCTTTCCAAAGCACTACAAAGCTCACATCTGCTCTCGCCCTTTATTATAGATCTTCATTTTATTATAGTCAGGTTTAGATGCCACCAAGTTTGCGTTGGTCTCCCAAGCTCTGCACACAAATTTTACCTTAGCCCAGAGCGGCTGCACTCCAAATGATCGTTTTGGGGCATTTGCTGTTCTTCAGCCTAAGGTTAGCACCTGCCCACCCCTGCCTGAAGTCACTGGTGCAGGGCAACAACTCCTTGAGGACAGACAGATCTGGAAACTGTTTTCAGGGCCAAATGAGCAATAGGGGGTTCTGTTTAATGGGTTGCACATTGCGTGCCACTGGATGTTGCTGTACTGGAGTTAAACCACCGCAGCCCTGTCGGATGGGCTGGTCTCACATTTGTCCGGTGGCTGTTGTGCATTTCCCTCTCAGATGTAAGACGAACCCTTTAACTCTGCCCAGAGCAAAGTGCAGGGCAGATCCAGGCAGCTCAGCACAATTTATTTCCAGAGAAAACCCAAAGAAAAATATTTGACAGAACGTCCAAGATTTTCCTAAATGTGGATGGTTATAAAAATGGAGGCTTCTGTACTATGATTACTAGCAACAAGGGGTTGTGGATTTGGGATGCCCAAAATACACATGTAAATGAAATACAGATGTCATGGGCCAACTTCTGAGAAGGTGGCATCCCACCATGCATGGAAAAACACTTGTTTGTGTGCAGAGCAAAGTACCTGGGCATGCAGGACCTGTTCTGCACACAGTGGGCAACGTGCTTGTGGGAGGAATGCGTGTCAGAGAGGAGCAGCAGGAATGAGGGCGTATTTTTGCAAGCACCACCACTACTCCCCAGCCTGGAAGGCTGCACGCATTTGAGAGAAGCCCAAGGAAAGCCCCAGGCCAGGTGGGGCTTCGATGAGAGAAGTTCAATGGGAGCAGTTTAGTCGAAGTGTGGTGAATTGTGTGACTGTTCCTCCGCTGCCTGATGGGAAGCAGATGTTGCCCAGACAGTGAGTTCATGTGCCTGAAGGGGGGCTGCAGTCCCCCTCCGATAAATGTGTCTTCCTCCGGCCCAAGGGGGACCCAACAGGCGAGCCCATATGCTCCCTGCTAGCGCTGCCGTGCGTAGTCTTGGTTTTAAGTCAGATTCCCACACAAACAGAGCCAGGAGACATATCTTTCCAGTCTGGTCTGGACATGGTTTACTGTGTCCATAGGTCTCCCAAGGAGCTTACTAGATCTCTGCCAAAATCTCACACCAATGCCACGTTATAAAAGCCATAGGCAGCTGTGCTCCAAACCCACTTGAAACTTAACCCAAAGCTGCATGCTGCAGCCTCTCCCCATTGTCCTGGCATGGGGCTTTGGCTCTCGATGTTCACCTGTGGTCAAGCTCCACGTGCCTCCTCCTGCCCCTGGGCAGACCCTGTGCCCCCAGGCAGCAGATCCCTGTCCCCAGGACTTGGTCATGGCACACAAAATGCTGGGGCTGGAGTCAAGTAGGGCCATGAAGGCAGATTACTCTGTTTTCCTGAGTTTGTGTCCTCACACTGCCCTGCCACCCTGACAAAGTCTCGTCCCCAGCCGCAACATGTGTGCCTGGCCTTGACCAGGGGGTGGAGACGGGGGCTGGAAAAAAAGTCTCAGTACAAAAAAACAAAACCCAAACCCAAAGTGGTTTATTTTAGGATTTCCTGTCAGTGAATGTCTGCTAAAAACACAGGAGCGAGGACAGGCATTATTTTTGGCAGCAAGACCCCATTCAGAGAGACAGGGCTGCCGCGGGAGCAGCACCGCCAATGGACTGGTCTCTGGCTCTGTTTATTTTCATCAAGGATTCATCTGCCTGTGTGAAAATGAGGGTGAAAAGCAACCCTCATCTTCCTTCCAGGGAAGATGAAAGCATCGTTCTGGAGCTGAATTTTCAGCACCCAGAAGTGGGATTTTAGGGACCCGAGTAATTAGCAGTAATTGAGGCCAGCAAGCCTTCCCTAGTGACCATACCTCACAGATGCTGCTGTTTCCTGCCAGCCCCAGCACTGGGGCAGTTGGATGTTTTGGGGCTGGCACTGCATTCATCTCCTCCTCTGCCCCGTCCTTCACAGCACCCCAGGAAGGATCCCAGCTGCATGCTGAGGTACAGGAGGGTTCGGCAGACAGAAATGACTCAGTCAAAAATGGTGGTGAAATGCCCACTAGTTTCATCTTCCCTTCACCCATAACACTGGCACTGGGCACCCAGGAGGCACTGAGTGGGCTCCTTGCTCCCTGGCACTGCACGTCCCCGTCTCCTTTGCAGCATTCAGGGCAAACTTCTGATGTATAGCTGCTTTGGACCCAGCACCCAGGTGGCTGCTGTGCACCTTCTCCTGCAGGACACACCAGACCACAGCACTGGCTCCTGTGTCCCTGCGGACGGAGGGGTCATCGGTGTTATCCGTGCACCTGGTGCCCAGGTGCAGTGCCTGACCACTGGGGAGGGAACGGCTGGTTTGGGGAGCACCATGTGTGCTTTGCTGGCATCAGCTCTTCCAGGAGTGACCTGCTTCTCCCTTCTCTCCCACCAGCACATCAACAACGATCACATCCACGGGGAGAAGAAGGAGTTTGTCTGCCGCTGGCAGGACTGCACGCGGGAGCAGAAGCCCTTCAAGGCTCAGTACATGCTGGTGGTGCACATGCGAAGGCACACCGGGGAGAAGCCGCACAAGTGCACGGTAAGCTGGCAGGGCCGCGTGGCGCAGCTTGGCTTGGCAAGTGGGACAAGTCACTTAAGGTGAAAAACAGGCAATTTAGTGCTTCCATCCAAGAAGGAAACCAGAAACCACACTGTGGAGAAGCACCCAACCCTGGTTGTGTGTAATTCAGCATCACCCAGTACTGCTGCTGGGGACACACTCCCCTGTGTACTAGAGCATGCACACAAGCGTCCTTCCTGCCTCGGGAGCTGGGCCAACACCTTCTGCATTCATACGGCATGGCACCTAGCATTAAATGCTGCCTGAGGAAAAACATAGGGTGACATTTTTTACCTCAGTCCTGTGGGTACAGGCTTGCCCAGCACACAGGAGAGCTGGGCTCATCTGTTTCTCAACCTTGGTGGATTAAAGCCCATATCTCCCATCCCACGTGGAGCGTCTACCGTGCCACTGCCCAGTGTGAGGCAGGAAAGGACACTTGACAGGGGGCATGGGAGGTAAGTGAGCCATAGAGTTCAGTGGCTGTGGCTGGCTGGTAGAAGAGAGATGCTCATCATCTCTTCCCATATAGGCTTCAGCCCCAGGGTCCACCCATGTCTTTTGATATCCTCTGCTCCCTGCCTTTTCCTCCTGCCAGTTCTTCACACCTCCTCCACTGTCAGCATTACAACATTCCTCTCTCCAGGGTCTCAGAGATGAGTCTCTCTTTGTTTGGCAGATGTCTGAGCCCTCCTCCCGTATCTTCCTCCTCTTCTGCTCCATTAGTCACTTCCAGTGCTGCTCCCTTCCTGGCTCTGCCCCAGCTCCTGCTTACAAATATTAGGATACGTATGATTTGCTTGCTGCATGACTCCTTTATCCATCTTCCAGCCCTGTGCTCATTTAATTTAGAGCATTAGCTCCCCAGGGCATGGGGCCATGCCCTTTGTTTTAATCTTCTAAAGCACCTTGCCCAGTTCTAGCACTTTACCAATCTTCCTTAAAAGTATCAAGGAATATTGATCGGCAGTGTGCTGCGAAGGGAGCAGCAAGGGAAGACTAACCCTGCCCTTCCAAATAGAGGGACTCAGGAGGTGAAAACCAGCAGGGACTGCATCTTCTTCAGTACTGACATGGAGCAGGAAAAAGCACAATCCTGCCTCTTTCCAGCCTTGCTTGTGTCTCACTGGAGCAATGGCAAGGCTGTGGGAGTTTGCAGTCTCAAGTAATCCCCTGCCTGCAGCCCTTCTGTATGCGAAATGTCACAGCAACTCTCCCTGAACTGGAGTCCTGGCGGTTTCCAACTGACTGGGATACATGGGAGCTCTGCAGATGGTGCCCTTGTTTGGCAGAGCATTCCTTGCCCAAGTCTGGCAGTGATTTTTCAAAGTGCCATTTGTTTCAGACAAGAAGTTTGTGGTGTACATAAAGCTACAGATGAGCCCAGTTGCAGCCTGGGATCTGGTCAAGAATTATTTCAACAGATGACAGCCAGAACTCCCACTGACATAATCAAATCCACGCATAAGAGTGGGAACAACTGCTTTGAACATGAACAGGATGCTTTGCTGAGAAGCCTTTATTTGAAAATGGGGCCTCAGTACTTTTCCTCTTAGGAACTGCATTTTTGTGTCAGTATCCAGCAAAACCAGAATGGACAAATGAGTTGCCTCGTGCTGAGTTCCCTTTGTTTTCCAGTGAGTGGAATGATGTATTCCAGTAACCATAAGCAATTCCAGTTTGCCCAGGCCAAGAGAAGAAAAGGCTATACTGTGCTCCTTCAAAGTTGCTGCATGTTCTTTGGGACTAATGGGCTCATGAAAGTTGTCTGAGGAAGGGGAACCGGATTTACCCCACCTTGATGTATCTACAGAAGGAATCAGCTCCTGAAGGGTGCTTCTACTGTCCTTGAGGAGACCTGGGTGTCAGAAGAGGGCAGAGAAAGTTTGCCTTATGACCACCATCCTCATGCCAGACCCTAAGGGGAACCTGGAGTAACCCTATGTCTTTTCCAGAACAACGAAGCTACATGAGATCAACCTGTGCCTACATGCTGGGGTCCCAGATGGGGGACCTCGTTAGTACAGCCTTGTCTGTGCAGAGCCAGGCCAGTGGCACTTAAATTACTGCACATGTTAAAGGCAATAAATTCACTTCTTGGTTGGTTAGGCAGCAGAATGATAGAGCAACAGCTCCAGTGTTGCTTCTTGCAGCAGTGGGAAGTACGGTGGCCACTGTTTCAGTTGAACCCCAAGTGTTCAGCCCTTTGCAATCATTGCTCTCAGCAGAGCTGATGGACAAGGGGAGTCAAAAAAACAAGCCCCTCCCTACCACCCCCAAAAAAGTGCATTCACTCTGGGTTTTCCAAGAGGAGTAACAGTTTCCTGGGCTGCATATTTGCCTCTCTCCAGTTAGGGCAGGCTACACCTATACTCCCAGAGTACAAGGAGACAGGTACAGCTGCTCTTATTGCCTGCAGCTGCCTTTGGCCTCTGCCCAGAAGGACCAGCTGCACAGACATGTAGGACCACTCATCTGCCCACAGGGAAATCAGACACTCAGCTGTAGCATGACCTGTCCTGCTATGACATTTTATTTTTTTTTACTGACCAGGACTCAAACATAACAAAGCAAAGTCCTGCCACAGCTGGACTGGACTTGCAAACATATTTAAGTGGTCTGACTAAAATGCAACACCTTGTGGCTTTCGTACGTTACAACAGGAGGGACTGCTTATTGAAATTGAAGGTATAATATGAGTTGCTTCTGTAGGAATCGCAGCACAGGATTTGCAGGTCTCCAAGCTGAACAGTGAGTGCCACATTTAGCCAGAATTTGGAAGGGAGACTTAACATGTTTTAAAACTTCTTTCAGTGTTTGTAAGTTCCCACTTTTTTCATCAAAAAGCATTTAAGACCACCTCCCGGGTATGAGTGCCTGGCAATATCCTCCCTTGCTGCAAGGACAGGTGCAGGGAGAAACGTCCAGTCCAGTCTGAGCAGAGAGTGGCAAGGCTTCCGCCACCTGAAGCCTGACCGTATCTCCCAAGCTGCTCCTTCTCGTTGTGTGGGCAGCTGGTTTCCTTCCAGGAGAAAGGCTTCTGGCCTGTAGTGTCATCCAAAAATCCATCTGTCTTCAAGATTGAGAGTCTTGTTTTTTAAACCGGTAATGTCAGACAGCCTGACCACAGCATCCTCCAAGAGTAGACCCAAGCTGTAATTTGGGAAACTTCAAAGGTTGCTAGATTTCTGCTTGTGTGCTAGATAATGGTGTGGTCTTTCCAGCTCTGGGGCTAGGGCAGCTGCAAGGCTGGTCAAGCTGTTGAGAAGCAGTCGGTTCTCTGGGCGGGAAGGAGGGGGCCTCCATTTCTGTGTTAGCTGCAGAGGGGTGCCTAAGAGAGCCCTGGGAGGAACAGACGGCTGTTCAACACTGCTGGAAAAAGCAGTCTCTTGTTGAAATGTCAGGTGGGTACCCAACAAGGAGCAGCACCTTAAATGTGAGTCACTGCTCAAACTCTCAGCCTGCCTAGGGAGCGGAATTCTCCCAACAAAGTGGATGTTGTTCCCTAAAACACAAGCCCTTTAAAGGGAAGAAAAAAAAAAAAGAAAGAATGAGAAACAGATGAGAAGGGTTTAGGCAGGGGGAAAATCAAATTTTTCTGGTTAATTAATCAGTCCTCTTGTGTTTTTTTATTTTAGTTTGAGGGTTGCTCCAAAGCCTATTCCCGCCTGGAGAACTTAAAGACACACCTGAGATCCCACACTGGAGAAAAACCCTACGTCTGTGAACATGAAGGCTGCAATAAAGCCTTTTCCAATGCCTCAGATAGAGCCAAGCACCAGAACAGGACACATTCCAATGAGGTAAGCCTGGGCTCACCGCAGCTCAACGGAGGGCTTTTTTTTAATTTTGCTGACAATAAACATACATTTTACATGCTGGACTCATGTAAAAAGAAACCTACTGTAATGAGAGGTTTTTCTTATTTTTTAATAGGATTTATTTTGCTGGAGAGCCAGACCACATTAGCTTTATATTTATGAAAGCCATGTTTGAAATCATAAACAGATGTTAAAGTATGCAAACTTTTTAATCGTCTTTGGAAATAAAAGTGAGCATTTTCCAAAATTATAATTTTTAATAGTGTGAATAGGATTGTACATTTGTGCATGTGGTGTTTAATGTTATTGTGGTGCACACTTGCAGTAGTATAACAGCTACCCTAGATCCTGATGCTCTGGAAATAATACTCCCTCCATCGTTTGATGTACAATGATAGAGCACAATGCAATGCTTTGTTAACCTTGGCTAATTAAGACCCACTATTAGTAGTAGGGGAGCAGAGGAAATTGCCTTTATTGTAACGCATGTGATGGTCTGTTGCAATCAACCATGGCCAACGATTGAAATTTATATTACCACTAATTAGCTGACAGGGGAAGAAAAAACAACACTCCAAAGTTCTAATAATGTTTGCAGCCATGAAGAATTCAGTCTGTATCCTAATTTGCAACAGTTAAATATAGACTATTGGAGAATGGAACGCAATTGCCGCAGATGACAGGTTTTTAAAGCGATGCTGTGTCTACAAAGGGCTTTGGGGGAGTATTTCTATCTCTGGCATAGTATCTGTCAACAATAAGCAGAGCCCTGTAGGCTGAAGCTCTTCTGTTTGAGTCAGAATAAGGATTCAAACTCTAGGATTCCCTTCTGTGCTGTGTGATGCTGAGATGGACCCGATGAGTGACCTGAATCCTGGTATTATTTTAATTTGTTTGGATCTAAACCCAAATATCAGGATTGTACTTTGCCAGTGAGCCCTTTCCCCAGCAGAAAATGGGTTGAAATTAACCTGTATCTGTGCTGGGGTTGATTTAAGGCTATGCAGACCTAGAGGTCAGGAGCAACCAAGGCATTCAACCTCTCTCCTGCTGAGCAGCCTGCATTCCCAGTAACTGGTGTTTGATAAAAACATAATTTGACTTCTGTTAAAGCTTATTCTACTGGAAGGTAGGTAGTCTTGATTTAATCTCACTGATAAAGTTTCAGGTATTAGAAATTGCTTTTCTTCTAGCCCTGGATGCCTTCTCTGACTTTCTTCAATGCTGGATCCAATGTCCCTTTCATTGTTGCTATTTCCCTTCCACAACACCACAGTGTTAAGTCACTCTTCATCTTCTTTCTCATAAACTAAGTAAGTCACTGAAGTCTCCCACTACTACAGTATTTTTTTCTTGTCTTAAATCAATTTTGTGTCTCTCTTACATCCCTAAGGATCCTGATGTAGATGGATCAAGACTACTCATACAACTTTCAGTGATGGATACAGACTCTCTCTGCCCATTTTGTGCACACTGAAAGCAACGTGAATTAATTTTGCCCATAGATCATGTAAAATAGGATTCCTCCTAGACAGGCTAGAGTCTCACCTTCTCTCTGTTCAGCTGGTGTCCCACATTCCTACATGTGGAATTTTGCCTTTGTCTGTGTTATTAAATACCATTTCTTCAAATGCATTTAGCTTCCCATGTGATCCAGATCAGTAGCTGCACTAGGTCTGTGACAACTCCTCCCACCATCAGAGCAGAGCTTGTACACACTTGATATTCTGCTCCTCTCGGTTCCCTTTGTGTATAAAGGTGAAGTTGTAGGGCAGAAGCATCCAACTCCTTGTGGACCCTGATCTAATATGTTGATGATTGGCTCAGGCTGCATCCAGCAACACAAATTAAAGATTCAGATAATAGGTAGGAAGACATCTGAGTCCTACCAGGGGAGCTACATGGCACTGTGGGATCTTTTGAGGTAACACTCACTCCTGAACTCTGTGATGCAGCAGAGGCATGCCCAGAGATTTGTGAGGGATCTGCATATAATGGCTCTCTGGGCCATATATTTGATATTCTCTTTTTGAGGAACATATAACATGATCCTTTGCAACAGATGGCGTCCCTCATGGCAAAGCTTATTGCACTGGGCAGCAGGCCCAGATGAGGGTCCTGCAACCAGCTTTGGAAATGACCAATGGGTTAGCAAAATACACTGACACCCTGGCTCACAAAACCACACAGATGCCAAGCAGGACTTTGTGGCTGCGAGCATTTCCCATTACCCATTGGTAACTCTATGGTGGTTCCTAGCTACCTACCAAATATTTTCCTCTGCTTCCAGTGTTTACGTGGGATACACCACAGTCTGAGAGTTAGTCACCCATGTCTCCTCTAAGGGGGAAGTTCCAGGTTCCCTGTATTTGTCTTTATCATTGTACAACAGGACATAGGTGTATGATTCAAACATATATATGGGTATATATTACCACATTGGCTTTTGTTTGATTGTTGAAATGTCACATGCACTATTTCATTTTAAACTTCCAGTGAATATTTGACTCACTTCAGAGTCACTCCTGGAAAAGGGGCTTTCATCCTGAGATCACTCTCCTGTGCATACACAGTAAAGTGGCATGAGTCCACCATCAGCCAAAGGCTCAGAGTGATATTTTCTCCAGTTCAACCTAAACAGGAGTAACATGCAAAAATCTGGTGATGCTGAGTTCCTTGGGGAGGCCTCCAATTCTTCCACCTTAAGGAGAATTACACAGTATGGGTATGAGAGTAGGAGGGAGGTGTCTGCGATATCTAAATTGTTGACTTCACTAGTGTCCACTGCATCAGTGTTTGAATAACCCAGGGGGGTATGAAGGTGTGCCAAGGTATCAGCAGTTGTGCTCAGCTGGGTTGCAGGAGGTATGGCCTGATGAAGTGGATGGTTGTACCGCGTTAGGTGGAATGCCTGCCCTTCCAGGACAGAGTGATCACGTTACCCAAATGACTGGTGTCTGAAAATCAGAACTATTGAGCCTAAAGGAACTTACAAAACATCACTGAACTATTTAGAGTAGTTTTTTTGGCACTGGGGGAGGGAGGGTGTCTATTCTTTCAAATAGGTTTTAATAGCAGTAATTAGACTTCTACAATGTCTTGTCCAAAGGGTTGCATGAGATGTATAAACAAACTATTTTACTTTTTATGTTTTGGTTTACCCAGCTTTAAAATATATTAAATATTTACCTCAGTGTGGTGTTACGAGTATTTAGTTTGTTCAAGTGATCTGCCAAGATCAGCCAGGAAGCATGCTTTTGAATAAAAAACAGACTTTCAGTGTTTTTCTTGTGATGGTGTTGGCTTTCTGAAAATAATATACACTCCTTTGTATTTTTTCACTCAAGCTTCTGGATGAAATTAGAAAACAGATAAAAAAATGAATAGGAATGGTCATCTTGGGTAGCCTTCAAACATCTATCTGTTTTGTTGATTTTTTTTGTGGATCTATTCCAGTGCCTTGGCAGAAAAATACTTAGAGTAGCTGTGAAGCTGTAAGCGAAACCTGTGATGAATTCAGAGCTTCCAACGCAGCAGCACCAGCTCAAACAACTACGGTGCTAATGCACTTGGAATTGGAAACTCAATAATAAAAAAAAGAGTTAAAAGAAGAAAAGTATCTGTTTGCTGACTTCTGTTTTCAGAAGCATGGCTTCAGTCTTGTTTTCCTGTGGCAATCAATGATTCATGAATTCAGGACTAGAGTGCTATCATCAGAAAAAAAACATTGCATGCCTGTGGTTTGTTTTGCACAATAACAGATTTCAAGGTGACAGGTGCTGGAGTGGTATGATAGATTGGGTAGGGTGAATCCAGTCTGGCTTGGTTTCACTGGAATTCCATCAGCCAGAAGGTCTCAGACATTTTCATGGTGTAGACCCCACCTTAGCAGAGAGAATGTGTTATGGCCAGTCCCCTACATTACCTCCCTCCCATCCATAATCAGAAAACATTCCTGTGGCCACCCGAGCAAATACATACATGGAAAAGTAGTATTAGGAAAGTATTTCATGAATTCTTAGCTGTCTTTTAACCCAGCAACTGAAAACAAGGAGTTTAGCCAACATCAAATGACTGCCCATGTCTGTATGGATCATCAGCAGCCCATATATCATATCTTGGGAGATCTTGGTCTTACAAAACCCCGCGGAGCAGATGCTCCACAATTTGCTGCTGCCAGCAGCCATGTTCACTGTATTCTCTTGGCCCATACAATGTACCTGGAATATTTGAACTTACTCTAAATATAACACAATATCTGCTTGTATTTGCAGAAACCCTACGTCTGTAAAATCCCTGGCTGCACAAAGAGGTACACAGACCCTAGTTCCCTCAGGAAACACGTCAAGACCGTACATGGGCCTGATGCCCACGTCACGAAGAAGCAGCGCAATGACGTTCACCCAAGGCCACCTCCTCTCAAGGAAAATGGGGACAATGAGGCAAGCGCCAAGCAAAGCAGCAAGGTTTCAGAGGAGAGCCCCGAGGCCAACAGCACCACGAGGAGCATGGAGGATTGCTTACAAGTCAAAACGATAAAAACAGAGAATTCTGTGGTAAGAGCAGTTGCTCTTGGCAGAAATCACATGGGCCCTAATTTCTCCAATGCAATGGGGGCATGAAGCGTTTGCATGCGATTTACCTCTGCCCACAGTTGCCCTTCACCTGCCAACACCCAAGAGATCAAGTCCAGAGATGAGACTGCAGGTCAGGGCCCAGTGCAGTACATTTTGCACCTTCCTACCCAGCATCACAAATTCCCACCCTTGGAGTCACGGGGACCACATGATGCCTGGTACCAAGCTTGGCCTGCCTTTGCTGTGCACATGGGTAAAACATGGCAGTATCACAGAGTTATGGTCAAATAAGCTTTACCCTCCTCTCCAGTTTAAACTGAGCAAAAGCCATAGGACACAGATCTATGAATGTGTCTTGAAGCAGAAGTCCATCCCTTTTCTCTTCATTCTCCTCCCCACCCTCTTCCCTGTTTTTCTTTCCAGGCTGCAGCACAATTTTGTTGGCACATGCTGTTGTGGCCTGATGTTGTGGTCTGCTGAAGCTGATAGGAATATAAGTAGCTGTTTTATTTTTGCTGGGTATCTTGAAGTTAAGTTCTTCAGGCTTGTTCACCACACAGAGAAAGCCCAGAATCAGTGGAGTTGACGGGAGACTCTTGAGATCATCTGGTCCAACCCCCTGCTCAAGAAGGCTCAGCCAGAGGAGTATACTCAGCTCAGGAGTATACAAGTTCACTGCAGGACCCCCAGCTGCCAGAGAAAATTGTTGTGGGATGACAGGATGGGGAAGTTGTGCCAGGAATAAACAAGTGAGCTAGAACGAATAGTCTTTCTGTGGCCCACAGAGTATGGGCTTGCAGTCAACCATGATCATGCTTTACAGCCCCTTGAGTTGCCACTAGCAGAAACAAAGACAATCTAACAGCCTTCTGGTCATTACAGCAGCTCCACAGTAGGCAGTATCATAGTCAATGGTGCTAACAAAGTATGTACAGTGATGGGCCCAAATGCATTCAAGGCTCTTCCAGCCTATGCAGGGAGCCCACCTGCTCCTCAGCACACTGCTGCTGGTGAAGGAGAAGGGGCAATGAACACATGGGATCACTTCTAGCTCTTATAATTATCTTCACCTTCATAAACAGGGTTCTGATGTCCTGTACCAG
Organism: Oxyura jamaicensis; assembly: GCF_011077185.1. Classification (NCBI taxonomy): domain Eukaryota; kingdom Metazoa; phylum Chordata; class Aves; order Anseriformes; family Anatidae; genus Oxyura; species Oxyura jamaicensis. The sequence continues at coordinate 25,871,330 of NC_048899.1, read as the reverse complement.
CTCAGAGTGGGGCATGGTATGGGCTGGGTATGGCAGAAATGGCCTTCACTTGTGCAGGAGTGTGTAAATATAGTCCCCAAACTTCTTGCTGTAGCTGAAAAAAACTTTGAGCTCCAAAATACATTTTCTTGATTTGATTCCAAGCTAAAAGATTGTTATTCCAATCAAACAACATGCCCTGAAGGTACAAAGATTGTCTGGAGAAGGCTAAGGGATGTGCCTTTGGACAAATTAGTAATGAGCTTCATGTTTCAGTTAGGAAGGAGTTGAGTATTTTCACATCCAAGTTGTCTCTTACTGACTAAAGGAACAGTGTTACCTTACTGACACTCAGCACCGGGTTATAAAAACGGACTGTGAGAACCACTGGACAGAATGACCTCTCTCCAGTACTCTTCCTCTGTGTGTTTCTTTTTTCATTATGAAAACATGGACACAAAACTGGTTCCCCACCCGGTTTCTCCTGAAGGTGTGAGCTTGTTTTCCCAGCTCTGCGCTCCCAGGGCTGCAGCCAAGGCGTCTCACTGGCAGCAGGGTCCATAGGCTGGATGTTTCTCTATGCTCTCCCTGTCCAATGCTTTACTCATGTGTATTTAACAGGCAGCACCTGACCTGGAGGGCTCACTTCCATCTCCTCTTTCCTGGTTAGGGTCAGGGTGGTGGGAGGGGTGAGATGCTTCACTGGTTCCCATCGCTCCAAGGCCCCTTGTTTTGACCCAGCTTTGGGTCTAGTCCCAGACCTACAGAGACTGGTGGGAAGTCTCTCGCAGGGGTTTTTATCTAGGCCTACAAACTGAAAAGGTGCTTGTAAGAAAGACGGAGAGAGGCATTTTACCAAGGCCTGTAGCGATAGGACAAGCGGTAATGGTTTTAAACTCAGAGAGGGTAGATTTAGATTAGATGTTAGGAAGATGTTAGGAGGGTGGCGAGGCACTGGAACAGATTTCCCAGTGAAATTGTTGATGCCCTATTCCTGGAGGTGTTCAAGGCAAGATTGGGTGAGCCTTCAGCAACCTGGTCTGGTGGGAGGTGTCCCTGCCCATGGCAGGGGGGGTGGACTAGAAGATCCTTAGAAGTCTCTTCCAGCCCAAACCATTCTCTAAGTCTGTGGCAGGGAAGGCAGGGTATGGGAGGAGGAGATGCTTGAGATTTGTGTTGTATTCTGCATTCCCCTCTTCCTCCTTTTACTAACATGGTCTTTACTGTCAATGCTGTCTTTTGTCCTAACAACCTGTTCTTTGTTCCCACTTACCTTTCCCTACTCTACCTTCCTAAGGACAGTCGGTACTAAGGTGAGCAAAGAAATCCTTTGTATTAAAATTGCCGCATAAGGCATGGTCTCCAGCAGACCTCCTGTCTCCAACAAGCCCCACAGGGAGGGGGTGGAGGGGTGTGGACCACAGCAATGGGGAGGGACAGGGGATATTTGCTCAAGGGTGAAAAGGGGAGGGCATAATGCTTGGGGACTCCCCCTGTCACGTTGTTCTCAGCATCACAACTCCCATTAAATCATGGGATCGCAATCTCTGTCATCCCGACTGAAGGGCTGTGAGGCCATCAGAGCCAGTCAGCCCTGCCTATGAGGGCTACTACAGGGCAAAATAAAACATCACCTGCACTCCCGCCTTGGCCTGGGGCAAAGCATGTTGCCTTTTCAGCACTCCCATTTTCTGACAGTTGCTGGAGCATGGGCCTCGAGCAGAGAAGCCAGGCATCCTGTCGGGCAGCAGCAACTGCTGCCTCAGAGCAAGTTCAGACTATTTAGTGTCTGCTGCAAATAAACTCCTCAGTGTGAAATGCAATTTCTAATGTAAATAAAATAAGCATTTATGCTGCTTATCTCTTATCTGCAAGTGGGAGTTTGCAAACGGTAAACCAGGTTTTTACCTGGCTGGGAAGTTTGTCAGCTAGCGTAATTATATGTTAGGGTATTTTAAAGACAGAAATACATTGTGTCTGAAATACTTAGGCCTTGATCCTGTGTTAGATAAGCCAGTGCTTGCTGCAACATACCTTGCACAACCAGGTAGTGTGCTGCTTTTCTTGAAAAAGCATCTGTCCCTTCATTGTTTGGTGGAACATCATTTGGTTCCTCTCTGCACCTGGGACAGGGCCAAACATGGAGCCCACTGGAGATGTTGGGCTCCTGGTTTCTTTCCACGTGTCCAACTCCTCCTCTTTTCCTTCCCCAAGATGTGTCAGTCCAGTCCTGGTGGCCAGTCGTCATGCAGCAGTGAACCGTCGCCCCTTGGCAGCACCAACAACAATGACAGTGGAGTAGAAATGAACATGCACAGCGGGGGAAGTCTGGGAGATCTGACGGCGTTGGATGACAACGCTCCTGTTGTGGACTCAACGGTCTCATCTGGTAATTCGACAGTCAGCCTGCAGCTAAGGAAACACATGACGACGATGCAACGACTTGAACAGCTCAAGAAAGAGAAACTCAAGACAGTTAAGGATTCCTGCTCATGGGTGAGCCCAGCTCCACAAGCCAGAAACACCAAGCTGCCTCCCATCTCAGGAAACGGTAAGCTGTGGGCCTGGGCCTTGTCCTGTAGCAACCCTCCACAGCTTGTCTCAGGTCTCATAACTAAGCGTCTGCCCTGAGAGAGGATAATTTCTTACGGCCTCTGAGTCAGTCCTTGCTGATAGAGAAGTCAGGTAAAACGGAGAGCTTGGGTGGAAACACAGCCATCTGGTTATGTGCAATAGAAATCCAGACTGCACAGCTATGAAGGGAGGCGAAGGTCTCTTGTTCCTGGGCTTGTCCAGAACCCAACTGCAGGTGTCCTCAGCATCACAGTGGAAGCCAAAAGCCTGCTTGGATTTGCTCCAGAAGTAACAGTTCCCCAAGGGCTGATGTGCCTCCTGGGAGACTGCTGGAGCATAGCAGCAATACAGCCAAGCCCTCCATCCCAGGTCTTGCTCCAGCAGGCCTTCTGTCACTTCAAGGGCTCATGGCTATTCCGTACAGCTTCACATACTAGTTTTCCACAGACTCGGGGGCTTCCTGGTTGAGGTGTCTCTATGATCCCTTTGTGATCCTCTAATTTCTATGACACTGTTCACACTAGTCCTACTTTTTTTTTTTTTTTTTTTCCCACTAAGAAAAGCTCATGTGGAGGGACTTCCTCTGCAACAGAGCACCAGTGGGGGGTACACATTGCAAATACTCTGCACCAGGGATAACTCGTCTTCTCTCCCCAGACTTCTTGCTCTTTGTGCATAAACACAGAGCTGTAGATGAAGCTTTGAATTCGCTAGCAGCAAATGAAATTCACTATCATTCCTATAAAATGTTGGGGGGTGGCTTACTGTGTCTCTGTTTCAGCACCTAGAAAATTACCAAGCAGAATTTCTCAGTTAACTAAACCTCTTCCTTCCCCACAACCTTTCTCTCAGGCTCTGTTCTAGAAAATAGCGGTGGTTCTTCTGCTACACTGCCTAATCCAAGAATAATGGAGCTGTCTGTCAATGAGGTTACGATGCTGAACCAACTCAATGAGCGCCGTGATAGTACGACAAGCACCATCAGCTCTGCCTACACTGTGAGCCGCAGATCATCAGGGATTTCCCCGTACTTCTCCAGCCGCCGCTCCAGTGAGGCTTCGCAGCTCGGGCACCGTCCCAATAACACGAGCTCTGCCGACTCCTATGACCCGATTTCAACTGACGCTTCCCGTCGGTCAAGCGAGGCGAGCCAGTGCAGCGGGATGCCGGGTCTGCTAAACCTCACGCCAGCTCAGCACTACAGGCTGAAAGCCAAGTACGCTGCTGCTACAGGGGGCCCTCCTCCAACTCCCCTGCCGAACATGGAGAGGATGACCCTGAAGAACAGGATCTCACTAATGGACGGGCCAGAGCCCACCTTGCCCTCTATCCGCCTCCCACCAGGCCCCAGGCGTTGCAGCGATGGCAACACCTATGGCTACACATCGGCCACAGCATTTCCCCATGAGGTGCCAGGCAACTGCACAAGACGGGCGAGTGACCCAGTGAGGAGACCTGCTGGGGACCCTCAGGCCCTCCCGCGAGTTCAACGCTTCAACAGCACCAACAGCATGAACCCCTTCCATCCTCCACACCCCGCAGACAGGAGGAATTTCAGCCTCCAGAGCTACGGGCGCCCCGATGGGAGCCTCCCCCGGCACACCTATTCACCCCGGCCGCTGAGCATCAGCGAAAACATCGCCATGGAAGCCATGTCTGGGGAGGCGGAGGCACCTGTTGGAGACGACGACATTATGCTGCCAGATGACGTGGTGCAGTACATCAAGTCTCAGAACAACGGGACGGCGGCTGAGAGCACTTCCATGGGCTACGGCAACGAGATGCAGAACTTCCAGGGAGGTGGGAAGCTGCAGCCCCCGGCCTTTCCTGGCCAGCGCAGGATGGCGGTGGCTGAGGCGAGCATGAGCCATTTGGGGCCCATGATGGCAGAGTGTCCCATGAGCTTTGACGCTTCTTCAGACATGAATAAAAATAACATGCCTGTCCAGTGGAATGAAGTCAGCTCGGGTACGGTTGATATGATGTCCAATCAGTTGAAGCAGCAGTTTTCGCAAGGGAACTTAGCAGTGGTGCAGCAGAAGCAGAACTTTGGTCAGTACCAGAACTACAACCAGCAGCAGATGCAGCTACCAGAGAACAGTATGAATGTATCACAGCAGAGCTTTATGCAAAGAAATGTGGGCATGGACGGTCAGAGGCTAAACTGTATGCAGCTGCGGCAGCAGCCGATGAGCCTAGGCCCCGGTATAAACCCTGATCTGGGCTCGCACACAGGGTATAACCAACCTCATCAGATGCTGAGCCCCAGTGCAATCAGCAGCAACCCAAATCAGATCTCTCCTTCTTGTAGCAGCATGGCAGCAAAGCCCGGACCCCACCTCCACCCTCAGCAAATGGACATGGCAACCGACCCTTCGTTAATGGTCAGCAGCAACAGCGAGCGCACAATGCTGAACCAGGTCATGCACGAACCGAGTCAGCAGAACTACTCATCTCAGCAGACCCACCTGAACTTCCCCATGGCTCAAGAGGCCTTCCACCAGCCCATCATGCCCTCCAACCAGACCAGCTACGAGCCCCAGCAGAGCATGATGGGCTCAGCGGCACAGCCGTATGCAGCCGGCATGGTCCAGCCTCGTCCCCCACCCGAGCCAAGCCCAGGCAGCAGAGCCCGCGGCCTCCGCACCGTGCAGCAGCTGGGCTACATGAGAACTCCCCACCCTCCAAACACCATGAGCCCGGGCCAGGAGGCGGCAGAGGCTGTGCACAAAAGAACTGGCGACATGTTGCCCGCGCTGGCCCAGCAGTGTGCGGATGGCACGAGGGAAAACAATTTGATGTACTATTACGGCCAGATCCACATGTATGAACAAAACAGCAGCTTTGATAATCAGGCGGACTGCAGGGTCAGACAGCAGCAGTGCGCGCTGAACGGCAAGCCGGCTGCGCTGCCTTCCCCAGGCGCGAACCAGGTGTCCAGCACGGTGGACTCGCAAGGTCTTGAGCCACCCCAAATAGATTTTGATGCCATCATGGACGATGGGGACCACTCGAGCCTGATGTCAGGAACCCTGAGCCCCAGCATCCTGCAGAACCTCTCCCAGAACTCCTCTCGCCTGACGACTCCACGAAACTCTCTGACAATGCCCACCATTCCCACGGGAATAAGCAATATGGCAATAGGCGATATGAGCTCCATGCTGACCACGCTGGCGGAAGAGAGTAAATTTCTCAACATGATGTCCTAACAGTAAAGCACAAGGCCTGAGCGCTATCCAAGGGGTCTGTGTGAAGCAGTTTTATGAATGTGCTTTTGAAAAATAATCTGTTTCAATAGAGTAGATTTTTTTTGATAAGTATTAAATACATTAAAGGGATTCAAAGTAAAATAATTTTTAAAGTCTGTACAGAGTTATGTAAACTACATCCAGGCAGTTCAGCACCACAAGGGTGCACCTCTAGTATTATTTTTGGCTTGGTTTCCCAGAGCACTGAACAGTATTGCCACCAAGCTAGGAGACTGCATGAGCATGGCTCAAGACGAAACCCTCCCTCCTTGGCAGCCCTGTAGATAGCGCTCCCTGTCATTTTCCATTTGCAAAAATTCAATTTTCAACCCGCCCCAAAAAGAAACAGGAGGACGTGGGTTTGATCAGAATAAAAGCCATACTATGTACTCTGCTCTCATGAGAGCGGTGTTTAGTTAAGTCTCCAAACAAGCCCTCTGGCAGCAGTATTGTTTTATACCATAAATACCTTTGTACCTTGCAAAGAGCATCGATTCCAAATGGCTTCTCAGCAAAGTGCCTTACCATGCTTTCATGTTAAATAGCCAAGGCCTCTCTTCCTTTAAAAATCAAATATAGTGTATTGCCAGAAGCGTATATAAAATGTACATTTATAAAAACATAGTGGTGTTTCTGAGAAAACATTGGAAAGACACATTGATGAGACACTTGAAAGCTGAATGCACACTTTGATCAGATGTGTTTACAACGCGGTTTATATCAAGTGCAGAGTGGAGCACAGGCCTGGGAACAGCAATCACTGGGAAATAATCCCCCGTGGCAGGACGGCTGCAGTGTGCAGAGTGACACACGTGCATACCTGTGCGCCCTCTGAGCGGCAGCGGCGCGGCACGGGGACTGTCTGCGGGGGCCCTGAATATCTTTTTAATGTCAGATTTCTGAAGTATGCATTACCATATCCCTCTGCAGCTTTGCAACAGCTTCGCTTTCTTTTGGGTTTTCCAAGCTAAGGTGCTTGTATAGAAAAGTGATAGCGATGGAGAGTGGTTTTGATTGTTTCAGCCCAGTCTGCACTGTGGCAGCGCTGTGGGAGCTGGTTTGTCTGGCCAGGGTTCACTTACTGCATGCAGGGTTC